>NC_134353.1:18644837-18959810 GCF_048569485.1 Anomaloglossus baeobatrachus
CCAGGCGGTTGGTCCCGCCCACCGAGGAGTTCACAGTCCTGGAGGCGGGAAAAGAAGGCAGTTCAGTTTTGGAGAGGAGTTGAGGAGGAGAGAAGTGAAGTGGTAGCAGAGGAGACTGACCGTGTCCGGGTGTGTGGCCCGGGCACATACAGCAAGGTTGGCAGACGGTGGTGACCGTCTGCAGGAGAGGTTGATTGGAGCGAACCGTAAGGACCGTGGATGGGCGGTGGCCCGACGGTACCGGATCGGAGAGCAAAGAGAAGCCAGCACCATCCGGCAGGGCTTACGGACCCCGACCAGGCTAGGAGTCGCTGTAAAACTGGTCAAATCCGTTAGCGAAGGGAACCTCCGGGGTTTCCCAGCAGTCAAGACCCGATTGAAGGCAACAGCTCACACCGTAAAGGGAAACACAGTCACCGCCAAGGCTACAGTTCCCAGGGCCAGAGCCTGCGGGCAAAAGGGGCTCCTTCAGCATCTATCCAAGCTGGGGAGCGGGTTACCGGTGGGAAGCCATTGGAACCGTAAACACAACACAGGTGCAGGGAAAGGCAGTCACCATCAACCTACCGGGAGAACAACCGCAGCCGCCTGTGGGACCCGTCCATCCAGCCGTTTGTTTGACCAGAGACTTCGTGTAAATTACTGGCTGAGTGAGTACCACCGTGCCGTGCGGCACAGCGCTGCCCCCGCGACCCTGCACCTCACCAAGCCCTGTAACCCGCCTGCCATCCATCCCTACCCCTCACCGGGCCCCGGGACAACCAACCCCCCTACCCATGGAGGGGAGAACCAACATCCAAGCTGCTCCCTGTCACCGCTCCCGGGATCCCCGTCCAGAGCAGCGGTGGTGTCACAACCTCACCACAACCGTGGGTGGCGTCACGGACAATATCCCTAAACCCAAACCACCCCCTTTCACTCACGGGCGAGGAACGCCGCTCGAGTCCCCGGGATCCGGCCCACCGCTCGAGCCACCACCGAGCAGCAGCAGCCGGACCCGAGCAGTGGCTGAGCGCAGCGTCCCCTCCTCCGCCCGCGACACATGTATATATAGTGCTGGCGAAAAGTATTGGCACCTCTGCAATTCTGTCAGAGAATACTCAGTTTCTTCCTGAAAATGATTGCAATCACATTCTTTGGTATTAAGGCCATGTCACACACACAGATAAATCTATGGCAGATCTGTAGTTGCAGTGAAATTGTGGACAATCAGTGCCAGGTTTGTGGGTGTGTTCAAATGGAACAATATGTCCTTGATTTCACTGCAACCACAGATCTGCCAAAGATTTATCTGTGTGTGACAGGGCCTTTATTATCTTCTTTTAATTTGTCTTCAATGAAGAAAAAAAAAAAATTGGCAAAAAGTCAAATTTGATATACGGTAATTCCACACCAAACATAAAAAGGGGGTGGACAAAAGTATTGGCACTGTTTGAAAAATCATGTGATGCTTCTCTAATTTGTGTAATTAACAGCACCTGTAACTTACCTGTGGCACCTAACAGGTGTTGGCAATAACTAAATCACACTTGCAGCCAGTTGACAAGGATTAAAGTTGACTCAACCTTTGTCCTGTGTCCTTGTGTGTACCACATTGAGCACGGAGAAAAGAAAGAAGACCAAAGAACTGTCTGAGGACTTGAGAATCCAAATTGTGAGGAAGTATGAGAAATCTCAAGGCTACAAGTCCATCTCCAAAGACCTGAAAGTTCCTGTGTCTACGGTGCGCAGTGTCATCAAGAAGTTTAAAGCCCATGGCACTGTGGCTAACCTCCCTAGATGTTGAAGGAAAAGAAAAATTGACGAGAGATTTCAGTACAAGATTGTGCAGATGGTGGATAAAGAACCTCGACTAACATCCAAACAAGTTCAAGCTGCCCTGCAGTCCGAGGGTACAACAGTGTCAACCCGTACTAACCGTCGGCGACTGAATGAAAAGGGACTGAATGGTAGGATACCCAGGAAGACACCACTTCTTACCCCGAGACATAAGAAAGCCAGGCTGGAGTTTGCCAAAACTTACCTGAGAAAGCCTAAAACGTTTTGGAAGAATGTTCTCTGGTCAAATGAGACAAAAGTAGACCTTTTTGGGAAAAGCCATCAACATAGAGTTTACAGGAATAAAAAAAGGCATTCAAAGAAAAGAACATGGTCCCTACAGTCAAACATGGCGGAGGTTCCCTGATGTTTTGGGGTTGCTTTGCTGCCTCTGGCACTGGACTGCTTGACCGTGTGCATGGCATTATGAAGTCTGAAGACTACCAACAAATTTTGCAGCATAATGTAGGGCCCAGTGTGAGAAAGCTGGGTCTCCCTCAGAGGTCATGGGTCTTCCAGCAGGACAATGACCCAAAACACACTTCAAAAAGCACTAGAAAATGGTTTGAGAGAAAGCACTGGAGACTACTAAAGTGGCCAGCAATAAGTCCAGACCTGAACCCCATAGAGCACCTGTGGAGAGATCTCAAAATGGCAGTTTGGAGAAGGCCCCTTCAAATCTCAGGGACCTGGAGCAGTTTGCCAAAGAAGAATGGTCTAAAATTCCTGCAGAGCATTGTAAGAAACTCATTGATGGTTGTTACGCCCGGGTGGTGGATCCTCTGGGCCGTGCACCGGACTCCCCCAGTGAAGCAACACAGAGCTAACCCCTATACAGGGACTGTCCGGTCACCCCATGAGAGGGCCTAGGTGCACGGTTGCCGGAGCACTAAGTGGGATAAGGTCAGAGTCCTTTCCAGAAGCTGGAATGAGGAAGTCCCTTGGGACAAAGAGTTCCTGGTGCCAGGTGTGATGACGGTGCCCGGGTACCGGTGGCAGGTAGAGACGTCAGACGTGAGCAGAGTCCAACCAGTAGAGGAGGCAGAGGTCACCAGGTGAAGCCGAGGGTAGGAGGCAGGTTCAGACTGGAAAAGATGGTGGCGTCTCAGCTGACAGTCCCCGTAGGACCACTCGGACAGGTTATGGTCAGGACCAGGTTTGCTTGGTAGAACTGGCTCTGTGGAAGACATAAAGTGAGAACGAGACACAGCAAAGGGGACCTGAACTCCTAGCTACAGAACTCGTAGAACAGGCGACGCCCTAGAGGCAGGAGCTCCTAATATACCTGACCCTGACTGATGCAATATCCTGTTTAAGAGTGCTGGGTCTTTAAGAGGAGGTCAGTGACCGCGCGTGCGCCCTGATGCGCATGCGCGATGCCCGGGTGCCGGAGGCCAGAGCAGGCAGCGGTGCCGAGGATGTAGGGGAGACAGACAGGGTGTCCTGGGTCGCAGAGGAGCGCCGGGAATGGGAGCCTGGGAGCCTGGAGGGTGCCGAGGAGGACGTGTGGCTGGAGGCAGGGGACCCGGGGACCGGAGCGGTGAGTGGGGAACGGCGTCGGGGCCCGGGGAGTGTGACAGTACCCCCCCACACCCCCCCTCCCCGCAACCGGGACAAGAAGGCACGAATCAGAGGAGTACCCACGTTCTCCCGGGGTTCCCAGGACCTGTCTTCGGGACCGTAACCCGCCCAGTCGACCAGGAAGTACTGCCTACCCCTGACGGTCTTCATGGCCACGATATCTCTTACCGCATAGATGTCATCCTCAGCAATGGGTGCAGGATGAGTACCGGTGTCAGCGGAGAAAGGACCAAGGACCACAGGTTTCAGCAAGGAAACATGGAAGGAGTTGGGTATCCGCATAGTGGTCGGAAGCTGCAGCTTATAGGACACCTCATTAATCTTCCTGATGACCTTGAAGGGACCGATGTACCGCGGACCCAGCTTGTACGACGGTATCTTAAGTCGGACGTACTTGGAGGCAAGCCAGACCAGGTCCCTGGGAGAGAAGCGAGGAGGGTCAAGGCGTCTCTTGTCAGCGTGAGTTTTCATCCGTGCAGCAGCGTGTCCTAGGGAGGTCTTGACAGAGGACCATATAGCTGAGAAGTCTCTGGCTAGGATGTCTGCAGCAGGTACATCGGAAGCAGGAGATACAGGCAATGGCACGGAAGGCTGGAGACCATAGACAACATGGAAGGGAGAGCTGGAGGTGGACTCGCTGACCTGGTGGTTATGTGAGAACTCAGCCCAAAGAAGAAGCGTAGACCAGTTGTCCTGATGTACATTGACGTAGTGGCGTAGGAAGGAGGTCATGATCTGGTTGACTCGTTCCACTTGGCCGTTTGACTGAGGGTGGTAGGCAGAGGAGAATTCCAGAGACATCCCCAGATGTTCGCAGAGGGCTCTCCAGAAGCGTGATGTGAACTGGGTTCCTCTGTCGGACATGATATGTGCAGGAAAGCCGTGCAAGCGGAAGATGTGCTGTATGTAGGCGTCAGCGAGCTCTTGAGCAGAGGGCAATCCGGCCATAGGAACGAAATGAGCCATTTTTGAAAATCGATCCACCACGACCCAGATGACCGTATGGCCGGAGGACAAGGGCAAGTCCGTGACGAAGTCCATGGCAATGTGTTGCCACGGAACTCAAGGCAGAAGACGAACATAGGGCAGGTGCTTAGGCGTCTTGTTCCGGGCACAGGAGGAACAGGCAGAAACAAAGGCGGTGACATCCTTACGAAGAGATGGCCACCAATAGTGGCGGACGATAGCGTCCCAGGTTTTCTTCTGACCGGCGTGTCCGGCCACTTTCGAGGAATGTCCCCATTGGAGGACCTTGAGTCTGTCTGTCTCCATGACGTAGGTCTTCCCGTGGGGTATAGAGGCCAGAGAGACGGGAGCCACCGGGGGGAACTTGCTCGGGCAGACAATGGGCTGGGTAGGTTCCTCCTCTTGCTCCACCTGGACGAAGGACCGGGATAGGGTATTCGCCCGCACGTTCTTGTCCGCGGACCGGAAGTGGAGCTGGAAGTCAAACCAGGCAAAGAACAGAGACCACCGGGCTTGTCGTGGGTTCAGTCTTTGAGCAGACCGCAGGTATTCCAGGTTCTTGTGATCAGTGTAAATGATCACCGGGTAAACTGCTCCCTCTAAGAGATAGCGCCATTCCTCTAATGCCATTTTGACGGCCAGGAGCTCTCGATCACCTATGGTGTAATTACGTTCAGGCGCCGAGAAGGTCTTGGAAAAGAATCCGCAGGTGACCAACTTCCCGGTAGAGGACTTCTGCAGAAGCACGGCCCCGGCCCCAGCGGAGGAGGCATCCACCTCCAGGGTGAATTGACGGTTCAACTCTGGTCGATGAAGAACAGGAGAGGAGGCAAAAGACCGCTTCAGGGAGCAGAAGGCGGCATCGGTCTCCGGTGACCAGACCTTTGGGTTGGCCCCCTTCTTGGTCAAGGCGGAGAGAGGCGCTGTCAGAGCCGAGAAGTGAGGGATGAACTGCCGGTAGTAGTTAGCAAAGCCGAGGAAGCGATGAATGGCCTTCAGTCCAGAAGGTGGAGGCCAGTCGAGGATAGCAGAGACCTTCTTAGGGTCCATCTGTAGACCGGTGTCGGATATCACGTAGCCCAGAAAGGGAAGAGACGATTGGTCGAACACACACTTCTCGTATTTGGCGTATAGGCGGTTCTCCCTCAGCCTCTGTAACACAAGTTGCACGTTTTCTCTGTGGGTCTGGAGATCCGGTGAATAGACTAAGATGTCGTCCAGGTATACGACTACACAGATGTAGAGAAGGTCCCTGAACACATCGTTCACCAGCTCCTGGAAGGCAGCCGGAGCATTGCAAAGTCCAAAGGGCATCACACAATACTCATAGTGCCCATCCCGGGTGTTGAAAGCGGTCTTCCACTCGTCCCCGGAGCGAATGCGGACCAGGTTGTAGGCTCCACGGAGATCTAATTTGGTGAAGATACGGGCCCCTCTGAGTCGATCGAAGAGTTCAAGTATCAGAGGCAGGGGATATTTGTTCTTCACGGTGATCTGATTCAGGCCCCGGTAGTCGATGCAGGGACGTAAGTTACCTTCCTTTTTCTTGACGAAGAAGAAGCCCGCTCCAGCCGGGGACGAGGATCTCCGAATAAATCCCCGTGCCAGGTTCTCGGTGATGTAGTCAGACATGGCCCGTGTCTCCGCAGGGGACAAAGGGTATATCCGTCCCCGAGGTGGAGTGGTTCCTGGCAGGAGGTCGATGGCACAGTCGTAGGGTCGATGTGGAGGTAAGACCTCGGACTCCTTTTTATCGAACACATCCGCGAAGGACCAGTAGGTGGGCGGTAGGCCAGGTAGGGACTCCGGGGCCGGAGGACGACGGACGGGCTGGACTGACTGGAGGCAGTTTTCATGACAAGATGGGCCCCAGCGGATAATTTCTCCAGTACGCCAGCTGACCGTGGGTAAACCCAGCAGAAGCGGATGAGACATGCGCGGAAGAACATAGAAGGCAACGTCTTCGGTGTGTAGCGCACCGATACACAGTTTCACAGGTTTGGTGACAAACAGGACAGTGTCAGAAAGGGGTTCCCCATCCACAGAGGCTATCACAAGGGGTGTCTTCAGCGGGGTGACAGGTACCTGGTACTTGTCTACCGTGGCCTGGTGGATGAAGTTGCCTGCTGCCCCGGAATCGAGATATGCCTCTGTCGTGAAGCGAGTCTCCTCTGTTGTCACCTGGACAGTCCATGTAACGGGGTCTGAGAGCTTCCCGGTACCTAGGGTGGCCTCTCCTACCAACCCTAGACTTTGGGGTTTCCCGGTTTCTCTGGACAGACACGCACCAGGTGTGCGCCGTCTCCGCAGTAGAAGCAGAGGCCCTTGGTGAGTCGTTCCGCTCGGCGTTGGTCGGATGACCGCAGCCGGTCAACTTGCATGGGCTCATGAGTGGAGAAGCCAGAGAGCGCAGGCGAAGAAGCGATAGACTTCAGAGAAAGAGCAGGATGCCTTACTGGGCGTTTCTCACGGGACACCTCTTTGGAGCGTTCCTGAAAGCGGAGGTCTATCCGGGTTGCGAGGGTGATCAGAGCATCCAAGGCGGAGGGGACATCGCGACCAGCCAGCTTGTCCTTAATACGACCGGTAAGCCCCTCCCAGAAGGCTGCGGTCAGGGCTTCATTGTTCCACCCTAGTTCAGAGGCTAGGGTGCGAAACCGGATGGCATACTGTCCCACTGTCGAAGTCCCTTGGCGTAGCCTGAGTAGCGAGGAAGCCGACGTGGAGGCGCGTCCTGGTTCGTCAAAGGTGGCCCGGAAGGCATGCAGGAAGTCACGAATGTTGTTGGTTACGAGATCTTCTTTCTCCCACAAGGGATTCATCCACGCCAGTGCCTCGCCCTCCAGGTGGGACATTATGAAAGCTACCTTGGCCTGGTCAGAAGCGAAGAGGCGCGGCAGCAGTTTGAAGTGGAGCGAGCACTGGTTCAAGAACCCCCTGCAGGTCTTGGGATCCCGGGGCAGAGAAGCCAGTCGGAGTCTAGAGGTCTCGGTGGCGGCTCCTACGGAGGTCATGGACGTGGCTGGGGTTGATAGGGACGTGGCGGTTGCTTGTAGTGTATTTAGGTGGGTGTCTACTGACGTCATGAAGGCCAGCATACGGGATTAGGTTTCGCGTTGACGGACCAGCTCTTGCTGCAATCCAGCCAACTGAGCCGCTAAAGCTTCGGTGGGATCCATGGCCTGTTCTATCTGTTACGCCCGGGTGGTGGATCCTCTGGGCCGTGCACCGGACTCCCCCAGTGAAGCAACACAGAGCTAACCCCTATACAGGGACTGTCCAGTCACCCCACCAGAGGGCCTAGGCGCACGGTTGCCAGAGCACTAAGTGGGATAAGGTCAGAGTCCTTTCCGGAAGCTGGAATGAGGAAGTCCCTGGGGACAAAGAGTTCCTGGTGCCAGGTGTGATGACGGTGCCCGGGTACCGGTGGCAGGTAGAGACGTCAGACGTGAGCAGAGTCCAACCAGTAGAGGAGGCAGAGGTCACCAGGTGAAGCCGAGGGTAGGAGGCAGGTTTAGACTGGAAAAGATGGTGGCGTCTCAGCTGACAGTCCCCGTAGGACCACTCGGAAAGGTTATGGTCAGGACCAGGTTTGCTTGGTAGAACTGGCTTTGTGGAAGACATAAAGTGAGAACGAGACACAGCAAAGGGGACCTGAACTCCTAGCTACAGAACTCGTAGAACAGGCGACGCCCTAGAGACAGGAGCTCCTAATATACCTGACCCTGACTGATGCAATATCCTGTTTAGGAGTGCTGGGTCTTTAAGAGGAGGTCAATGACCGCGCGTGCGCCCTAATGCGCATGCGCGATGCCCGGGTGCCGGAGGCCAGAGCAGGCAGCGGTGCCGAGGATGCAGGGGAGGCAGACAGGGTGTCCTGGGTCGCAGAGGAGCGCCGGGAACGGGAGCCCGGGAGCCTGGAGGGTGCCGAGGAGGACGTGTGGCTGGAGGCAGGGGACCCGGGGACCGGAGCGGTGAGTGGGGAACGGCGTCGGGGCCCGGGGAGCATGACAATGGTTACCGGAAGCGGTTGTGCGTAGTTATTTTGGCTAAAGGTTGTGCAACCAATTATAATGCGTGCTTTACATGGTACGATCGATCGTGCGATTTCACGATCGATCGTACCCGCCCCCCGTCTTTTGTGCGTCACGGGCAATTGTTTGCCCGTGGCGCACAAAGTCGTTTACCCCCCGTCACACGTACTTACCTCCCGTGCGACGTCGCTGAGGGCGGCGAACATCCACTTCTTGGAGTGGGAGGGATGTTCGGCGTTACAGCTACGTCACACGATGGCCGGCCAATAGAAGCGGAGAGGCGGAGATGAGCGGGATGCAAACATCCCGCCCACCTCCTTCCTTCCGCATAGCCGGCGGAAGCCACGGGACGCAGGTAAGCGATGTTCATCGCTCCCGTGGTGTCACACGGAGTGACGTGTGCTGCCACGGGAAAGATGAACAACCGGCGCAAGGTTTCATAAACGATTTTATGAAACCTAGCGACGAGTACACGACTCACGATTTGTGAGCGATACTGCGTCGCTAGGAGGTGTCACACAGGTCGACGTCGCAAGCAATGCCGGATGTGTGTCACAAAAACCGTAACCCCGATGATCTATGGCACGACAGATCGTCTCGTGTAAAGCACCCTTTAGGCTAAGGGTGCTAATACTTTTGTTTGGCCCATTTTTGGAGCTTTGTGTGAAATGATCAATGATTTAATTTTTGTTTCATTCTTTTTTGTGTTTTTGCATTGCAACAAAATAAATAAAGATAATAATAACAAAGAATTTGTGATTGCAATCATTTTCAAGAAGAAACTGAGTATTATCTGACAGAATTGAAGGGGTGCCAATACTTTTGGCCAGCACTGTACAGACACACGTCCGAAAGGTGGAGAATTTATCTTCAAACTTTGCTGATCTGGTTCTTGATCTTCTTGGACCTTCCATGGTGGCCGCGCACATCCTAATCATCGGTTCTCGTTCTGTTTTTGAATGTACGGATAATCCAGAAATCTAATTCCTTTGTTATTTTCTCAGGTGGCTTCTCAGGAATGAAATCCTCCTGGATTGGTTATTTGTTCCTCTCACTTGTCGTTTCAATCATCTTGAGAATTGGAGTCTTGGGTTTTACCTACTGCTGTAAGTACAATGCTGGGGATCATAATGCCGCGAGAATGGTGGGAGTAATCTGGAAAAGCACAGCCACCATCTCTATAGATGGCTTGCTACATCACACAAGTCTGAGACAGTTTGGGCCGAGCTCACCCATCCAGCGATCATACAAAAGGACCCAGGAAACAAGTAAACGGATCCATTTCACTTGGTAGAAATATGGATGGATAATTGCCGGATCTGTTTACCACAGACTTAAAGGGGTACTCCCATCTCCAAGATCCTGTCCCAATATGTAGTAGGTGTAAGAATAATAATAATAATAATAATGATTTTAGTAAATACCTCCAATTAGAAATGAAGTCTAGTTCCTCTAATTCCCTATGTAACTTACCTCATGTTCAGGGCATTGGAGGACCTTCGGTATCCATGGTTACGACCACTAGAAACTAACAGTGACTATTTGCGTGGCCGTAACCATAGCTACTTAAGGTCCTGCAATGCCCTGAACATGAGGCAAGTGACATAGTGAAGCAGAAGATCTATACTACATTTCTAATTGGAGGTATGTACTAATATTATTATTATTATTATTATTATTATTATTATTATACCTACTACTTATTAGGATAAGATCTTGGAGATGGGAATACCCCTTTAAATTAAAAATAACAAAAAAAAACAAAACAAAAAAACAGATCCAGTTCCTTGCCATTTCCCATTTTTTTAGGCAGCCAGAAACATTGTGCAGATGATGCTTTGGTTCTGGCTCATGAAAACTAAGCGGATTTTATATGGATTGTAGTAGAATGTAAGACATTTGGGACATTTCCATCCCTATCTGTATGAATGGATCCAGTACTGATTCCTAGAAAGGATACACGGAGGGAAATAACTACTGGACATGTGAGCTCGGCCTTACCTGGATTATTTTGCTCACAGGTCTCCAGTTTGATAGTAGCATATTGAGTAATAGAGGGGGCAGTGATGAGTGCAGGGAAGGCCCAGAGATTTCTATGATTCTGTTCAGCATTTTTCATAAAAAGACACAAACTGCTTTTTATAGTGAAAACCTGTAAGTCCTGCTTCCCCACTCACACTTAGGAACAGTCTGTGAGTCCTGCTTCTCCACTCACTCTTAGGAAAAGCCTGTAAGTCCTGCTTCTCCACTCACACTTAGGAACAGTCTGTGAGTCCTGCTTCTCCACTCACTCTTAGGAAAAGCCTGTAAGTCCTGCTTCTCCACTCACACTTAGGAACAGTCTGTGAGTCCTGCTTCTCCACTCACTCTTAGGAAAAGCCTGTAAGTCCTGCTTCCCCACTCACACTTAGGAACAGTCTGTGAGTCCTGCTTCCCCACCCACTCTTAGGAAAAGCCTGTAAGTCCTGCTTCCCCACTCACACTTAGGAACAGTCTGTGAGTCCTGCTTCCCCACCCACTCTTAGGAACAGCCTGTGAGTTCTGCTTCTCCACTCACTCTTAGGAAAAGCCTGTAAGTCCTGCTTCTCCACTCACACTTAGGAACAGTCTGTGAGTCCTGCTTCTCCACTCACTCTTAGGAAAAGCCTGTAAGTCCTGCTTCCCCACTCACACTTAGGAACAGTCTGTGAGTCCTGCTTCTCCACTCACTCTTAGGAAAAGCCTGTAAGTCCTGCTTCTCCACTCACACTTAGGAACAGTCTGTAAGTCCTGCTTCCCCACTCACACTTAGGAACAGTCTGTGAGTCCTGCTTCTCCACTCACTCTTAGGAAAAGCCTGTAAGTCCTGCTTCTCCACTCACACTTAGGAACAGTCTGTGAGTCCTGCTTCTCCACTCACTCTTAGGAAAAGCCTGTAAGTCCTGCTTCCCCACCCACTCTTAGGAACAGCCTGTGAGTTCTGCTTCTCCATTCACTTTTAGGAAAAGGGTGTAAGGAGCAGCAAATCTGTAATACAGCATAAGTACAGCAGTCATAGAAAATACGAAGCACTACCCTGGTCCGGCTGCCACGGATTATTGAAGTGGCCTCTGGACCAGGGTAGCTCGAAAAATCTTGATCTTTTTATAAGTAGATTTTCACCTACGGTATCAGCCAACCTCTTCAGTATTGTTGGACTTTCCACCACCTGGGTACTCAACAGAATACTGAGGCTGTGGAGACCTCCAATGGGACTGGTCCTGAGGGGAAGTAACCACGCAAATATTGTGGGACCAGTTTAATAATTTAGAGACCAGGGCACTAAAAATGCTGCCATCCCTTTCTACTGCTAATCCTGGGGTTTGTGGAGTCTAATTCTCAACTAAAGTATATACCGGTAGCACTACAGGGATTTTGTAAATTCATCATGTCACTAGTCTCTCAATACATTTAATTCAACCAGTATTACTTAACATATTATTGTTCCTTTTTATCTGAAAATCTATATATATAATTGCCTTATTCTGTCTGTCTGTCTGTCTGTCTGTCTATCTGTCTGTCTGTCTGTCTGTCATGCTCCAAAATTGTGTCCTTACGGTGACACAAAGCTGATTGGCCGCTGGGCTCGCCATGGCCCCGCCCCCCCACACGGATTGGCCTCTCGCCCCGGCTCTCTGCAGGCCCCGCCCCCCTCACGCAATGCACGCTCGCTCTTGCCCAACTGACACGTAGCTCCGACTCCCAGGTGAGTACACACACACATCAGATCACACTCACTCTCACACACACCTCACACATCACATCCACACACTCACAACATCCTGGGATATCGCTTGCTTCTACACCGGCTCCGTCACGATCCCAGCAGCGCCAGACATAACCTTGCGATGCTGGGATCTTCACGGAGCCCGTGAACGCTGTTAACCATTATACACATCGGGTAACTAAGGTCCCTTGGTTACCCGATGTGTATCATAGTTAACAGTGTACACCGGCTCACACTCACTCTCACACACACCTCACACACACCTCACACACACCTCACACACACCTCACACACACATCACATCGCATCCACACACTCACAGCATCCGGCGATATCGCTTGCTTCTCGGCCTCGATACTGTGCTGTTGTGACCTTCCAGGACCTGTCGGAGGATCACATGGCCAGAAGCATGTGGTATCTCCGGATGTTGTGAGTATGAGCGCGTATGTGCAATATCGTCAATGTGTGTGTGCGTGAGTGTATGCGATCGGGTGTGTGTGTCGGCAGAGGAGCATGGCGTGCTGGAGGAGGCTGGGAGGAGAGAGGCTGATCCTGGGGAAGGCTGGCATGGAGAGGCTGATGCTGGGGACAGAGAGGCTGATGCTGGGGACAGAGAGGCTGATGCTGGGGACAGAGAGGCTGATGCTGGGGACAGAGAGGCTGATGCTGGGGACAGAGAGGCTGATGCTTGGATGAGAGAGGCTGATGCTGGGGACAGAGAGGCTGATGCTGGGGACAGAGAGGCTGATGCTGGGGCAGAGAGGCTGATGCTGGGGCAGAGAGGCTGATGCTGGGAAGAGAGAGGCTGATGCTGGGGACAGAGAGGCTGATGCTGGGGACAGAGAGGCTGATGCTGGGGACAGAGAGGCTGATGCTGGGGACAGAGAGGCTGATGCTGGGACCAGAGAGGCTGATGCTGCGGGGAGAGAGGCTGATGCTGGGAGGAGAGAGGCTGATGCTGCGGGCAGAGAGGCTGATGCTGCGGGTAGAGAGGCTGATGCTGGCGCAGCATGGCGGATGGAGCACGTTTGGGAGTGCGCAGCATGGCGGATGGAGCACGTTTGGGAGTGCGCAGCATGGCGGATGGAGCACGTTTGGGAGTGCGCAGCATGGCGGATGGAGCACATTTGGGAGTGCGCAGCATGGCGGATGGAGCACGTTTGGATGGAGCACGTTTGGGAGTGCGCAGCATGGCGGATGGAGCACGTTTGGGAGTGCGCAGCATGGCGGATGGAGCACGTTTGGGAGTGCGCAGCATGGGGGATGCAGCACGATGGGGAGTGCGGAGTATGGCGGATGGAGCATGTTTGGGAGTGCGCAGCATGGCGGATGGACCACGTTTGGGAGTGCGCAGCATGGCGGATGGAGCACGTTTGGGAGTGCGCAGCATGGGAGATGGAGCACGATGGGGGCTGCGCAGCATAGGGGATGGAGCACGATGGGGAGTGCGCTGCATGGGGGATGGAGCACGATGGGGAGTGCGGAGTATGGCGGATGGAGCACGTTTGGGAGTGTGCAGCATGGCGGATGGAGCACGTTTGGGAGTGCGCAGCATGGCGGATGGAGCACGTTTGGGAGTGCGCAGCATGGGAGATGGAGCACGATGGGGAGTGCGCAGCATGGCGGATGGAGCACGTTTGGGAGTGCGCAGCATAGGGGATGGAGCACGATGGGGAGTGTGCAGCATGGCGGATGGAGCACGTTTGGGAGTGCGCAGCATGGCGGATGGAGCACGTTTGGGAGTGCGCAGCATGGCGGATGGAGCACGTTTGGGAGTGCGCAGCATGGGGGATGCAGCACGATGGGGAGTGCGGAGTATGGCGGATGGAGCACGTTTGGGAGTGCGCAGCATGGCGGATGGACCACGTTTGGGAGTGCGCAGCATGGCGGATGGAGCACGTTTGGGAGTGCGCAGCATGGGAGATGGAGCACGATGGGGGGTGCGCAGCATAGGGGATAGAGCACGATGGGGAGTGCACTGCATGGGGGATGGAGCACGATGGGGAGTGCGGAGTATGGTGGATGGAGCACGTTTGGGAGTGCGCAGCATGGCGGATGGAGCACGTTTGGGAGTGCGCAGCATGGGAGATGGAGCACGATGGGGAGTGCGCAGCGTGGCGGATGGAGCACGTTTGGGAGTGTGCAGCATGGCGGATGGAGCACGTTTGGGAGTGTGCAGCATGGCGGATGGAGCACGTTTGGGAGTGCGCAGCATGGCGGATGGAGCACGTTTGGGAGTGCGCAGCATGGGAGATGGAGCACGATGGGGAGTGCGCAGCATGGCGGATGGAGCACGTTTGGGAGTGCGCAGCATAGGGGATGGAGCACGATGGGGAGTGTGCAGCATGGCGGATGGAGCACGTTTGGGAGTGCGCAGCATGGCGGATGGAGCACGTTTGGGAGTGCGCAGCATGGCGGATGGAGCACGTTTGGGAGTGCGCAGCATGGGGGATGCAGCACGATGGGGAGTGCGGAGTATGGCGGATGGAGCACGTTTGGGAGTGCGCAGCATGGCGGATGGACCACGTTTGGGAGTGCGCAGCATGGCGGATGGACCACGTTTGGGAGTGCGCAGCATGGCGGATGGAGCACGTTTGGGAGTGCGCAGCATGGGAGATGGAGCACGATGGGGGGTGCGCAGCATAGGGGATAGAGCACGATGGGGAGTGCACTGCATGGGGGATGGAGCACGATGGGGAGTGCGGAGTATGGTGGATGGAGCACGTTTGGGAGTGCGCAGCATGGCGGATGGAGCACGTTTGGGAGTGCGCAGCATGGGAGATGGAGCACGATGGGGAGTGCGCAGCGTGGCGGATGGAGCACGTTTGGGAGTGCGCAGCATGGGGGATGGAGCACGATGGGGAGTGCGCAGCATGGCGGATGGAGCACGTTTGGGAGTGCGCAGCATGGCGGATGGAGCACGTTTGGGAGTGCGCAGCATGGCGGATGGAGCACGTTTGGGAGTGCGCAGGATGGGAGATGTAGCACGATGGGGGGTGCGCAGCATAGGGGATGGAGCACGATGGGGAGTGCACACCTCCCCCCAACACACATGCGCGCGCGCACTGCACAACACACCACACACACACACACACACACTGGGAACCACAAACAACTGCCCTACACAGACACCCACACACAGACAACGCTGCACACACAAATATACGCACATACCGCACAACACACACATTGCACAAAACATACCTCCCCCCAAAACACACCACACACACACAAACCGCGCAACACACACAGCGCTCCACAAACAACGCAACACACAAACAACACCGCTCTCACCCCCCGCCACACCCAGACAACACCCAGAACATGTACAACCCCTACACAAACACTTGGTAACTACACACAACATCATCTATATATATATATATATATATATATATATATATATATATATATATATATATATATATATATATATATATAACAAAAATCATACATGAACTACACAATACGTAAATTCTAGAATACCCGATGCGTAGAATCGGGCCACCTTCTAGTGTAAGGT
The DNA here is from genome assembly GCF_048569485.1 of Anomaloglossus baeobatrachus. NCBI lineage: Eukaryota > Metazoa > Chordata > Amphibia > Anura > Aromobatidae > Anomaloglossus > Anomaloglossus baeobatrachus. The sequence continues at coordinate 18,660,505 of NC_134353.1, forward strand.
ATAATTGTCTTTAGTCCTGTTAAGTGATCATATCGCCATTTGGTAGGAATTGTTTGACTTTATATTTTCTGAAGTGACCAGAACTTAATGTATAATCAAAATGTCTAGACTGAAGCATTAAAATGCTGTACTCTCAGAACTCAAACTCCTATCACAGTTAGTGATGATGACTAGATATATTGTGGTATGACTCCAATTCATTAAAATCACCATTTTATTAATGCAATTAAAATAATTCACAACAAGGATCCTCAGTTTTAGGTCAGTTGTACCGTACACAGCAATGGATCAATAAACATAATTATATAATGCACTAGTACTAGTATATATGGTATGAATCACCACATATAATACACGTACTCAATTGTATTGAATTACTAGGGTTTCACAGTTTGACATAGTATATAATCTAGTGCAATAGAATTTTTAGTTACAATCGAAAGGATAGTTATGGTTAACCACAGTAAGACTAACTGCACACGGGATAAGGTGCTCACAGTGAGAAAGTACACCACAGTTATAATCAAATATTAAGTGTTCAATAGTGTTTATGTGCTAGCAACCATTACCACTTATTAAAAAGCAGTAGATCGTATGATGCAATAAAAGGTTAACCAATACTGACCAGTATACGTAACCCCCCATCGTGCTCCATCCCCCATGCTGCGCACCCCCCATCGTGCTCCATCCCCCATGCTGCGCACCCACCATCGTGCTCCATCCCCCATGCTGCGCACCCCCTATCGTGCTCCATCCCCCATGCTGCACACCCCCATCGTGTTCCATTCCCCATGCTGCACCCCCCATCGTGCTCCATCTCCCATGCTGCGCACCCCCCATCGTGCTCCATCCCCCATGCTGCGCACCCTCCATCGTGCTCCATCCCCCATGCTGCGCACCCCCCATCGTGCTCCATCCCCCATGCTGCGCACCTTTCATCGTGTTTCATCCCCCCCATTCTGGGCACCCCCCATCGTGCTCCATCCCCCATGCTGCGCACCCCCCATCGTGATCCATCCCCCATGCTGCACCCCCCCCATCGTGTTTCATCCCCCCATTCTGAATGGGCATCGTGTGCAGGGGGCGTGGCCGAATGGGCATCGCGTCCGGGGGCGTGGCCTAGCGGACATCGTGTGCGGGGGGCGTGGCCTAGCGGCATCACGAGCAGGGCGTAGCCTAGCGGGTATCGTGTGTGGGGGCGTGGCCTAGCGGTCATCGCGTGTGGGGGGCGTGGCCTAGCGGAAATTGTGTGCGGGGGCGTGGCCTAGCGGGCATCGGGTGCGGGGGCGTGGCCTAGCGGACATCGCGTGCGGGGGCGTGGCCTAGCGGTCATCACGTGCGGGGGCGTGGCCTAGCGGAAATCGCGTGTGGGGGCGTGGCCTAGCGGGCATCGGGTGCGGGGGCGTGGCCTAGCGGACATCACGCGCGAGGGCGTGGCCTAGCGGGCATCGCATGCGGGGGCGTGGCCTAGCGGGCATCGCGTGCGGGGGCGGGCCTGGCCAAACAGTTAATCCATGCGGGGGCGGGGCCGAGCCGAGCGGCCAATCCGACGGTTGTCACTGTAAGGACACAATTTTGGAGCAAGACAGACAGACAGACAGAATAAGGCAATTATATATATATATAGATATATATATTGTGAGGTAGCGTCGTCGGCTGCGCTGCAGAAGACACGGGATCCAGGCACCAAGGTTCACAGCACACCGTTTATTCCAAAGAAAAAGTCCATAATATTACATATGTGCCATTCCGGCAGAGAACTCAGGGAGATGTGATCACTCCCTCACACCCGGCACACCTGCCCTTGTTCCTGAATCTATTTATCCCTCCCTTCAGCCTGTAGGGAAAACAGCATTAACCCTATAGTGGATTATCATAGAGTGAGCACAACCGGGGCGAGACATACCGGCCGTCATAGATAACCCCGGTCACAGTCTCACATACCCCCCCCCTCAGTTCAAGCGTGCGGGGTTGAACTCCTGCCATCAAACACGGGCCGCGGGACAAGGCATCGGCGTTGCCCTGCAACCTACCGGCCCGGTGTTCAACCGTAAACCGGAAGTTCTGCAGAGAAAGGAACCACCGGGTAACCCGGGCATTCCGTTCCTTGGCGGACCTCATCCAGACCAGTGGAGAGTGATCCGTCACCAAGCGAAACTGACGTCCCAGCAGGTAATAGCGTAGGGACTCCAAGGCCCACTTGATCGCCAGGCACTCCTTCTCCACTACGCTATAATTCCGCTCGGGAGGGGTGAGCTTCCTACTTAAGAAGGTGACGGGGTGTTCCACCCCCTGAACCACCTGAGACAGCACTGCCCCCAGGCCGACCTCCGAGGCGTCAGTCTGTACTATGAACTCTTTCCGGAAATCAGGGTTTACAAGAACGGGCTGTCCGCACAGGACCCCCTTCAGGGCCCGGAAGGAGTCCTCGGCCTGCGGAGTCCAGTGCACCATGACGGACTTCTTGCCTTTGAGAAGGTCCGTCAAGGGGGCTGATAGTCCCGCAAAATCTTTTACAAACCTCCTGTAGTACCCCACGATACCCAGGAAGGCCCTAACCTGCTTCGTGGTCAGGGGTCTAGGCCACTTCTGGATCGCCTCAACTTTGTTAATTTGGGGCTTAATCACTCCTTGGCCTATTACGTAGCCCAAGTAGCGGGCTTCCGTGAGTCCCAACGCACATTTCTTGGGATTGGCTGTCAATCCGGCTGTTCGAAGCGCGTCCACCACCGCTTGTACCTGTTCCAAGTGGGTCTGCCAATCGGAGCTGTAAATAATGATGTCATCAAGGTACGCTGATGCATACGCCTGGTGGGGTTCCAGTACTAAGTCCATCAACCTCTGGAACGTGGCCGGAGCGCCATGTAACCCAAAAGGCAAGACAACATAGTGGAAGAGACCCTCCGGCGTAACAAAAGCGGTTTTCTCCTTGGCGGACTCCGTCAGTGGCACCTGCCAGTACCCCTTGGTCAGGTCGAGCGTGGTAAAATACCGCGCCTGTCCCAGCCTATCAATCAGCTCATCCACCCGGGGCATGGGGTAGAGATCAAACTTGGATATTTCGTTCAATCTCCTAAAGTCATTGCAGAACCTTAAGGAGCCATCGGGTTTTGGTATTAGGACAATCGGACTAGCCCATTCACTCCGGGATTTTTCGATGACCCCCAGGCGTAACATTGACTTTACTTCCTCTGATATGGCTTGTCGTCGAGCCTCCGGTACCCGGTATGACTTCAGGCGTACCTTCAGGTGGGGCTCGGTGACAATATCATGTCGTATCAGACTGGTCCTACCGGGCAGCTCGGAGAAGACATCGGGGTTCTGCTGAACCAACCGTCTGGCCTCTCGCCTCTGTGTCTTGGTGAGGGCTTCTCCAATCCTTACTTCCGGTTCGTCCTCTCCGGAGGTCGCTGGAGCCGGATGTGAACGACCCGAAGAGGAGGGAGGTGGGGAAAAAACAGCCATCAGGTTTTCCCGTTCCTGCCAAGGTTTTAATAAGTTGACATGGTATATTTGTTCAGGTTTCCGCCTACCGGGCTGCAACACTTTATAGTTAACCACCCCGACTCTTTCCTTTATCTCGTAGGGGCCTTGCCACTGAGCCAGGAATTTACTCTCCGCCGTGGGGATTAATACCAACACCCGATCCCCGGGATTAAAGGTCCGCACGGTGGCTTGTCTATTGTAGCGGCTGCTTTGCGCGGCCTGAGCCTCCTGTAAATGCTCCTTCACAATTGGCATGACCGCGCTTATGCGGTTCTGCATACCCAAAATGTGTTCAATCACACTTTTATGGGGGGTGGGCTCCTGCTCCCAGGTTTCTTTTGCCAGGTCCAACAATCCCCGGGGATGTCGCCCGTATAACAATTCAAAAGGCGAAAACCCCGTGGATGCCTGTGGCACCTCTCGTATGGCAAACATCAAATAGGGAAGCATCATATCCCAGTCTTTCCCGTCTTTGGAAATCACCCTTTTGAGCATGGTTTTCAGGGTTTTATTGAATCGTTCCACTAAACCATCCGTCTGAGGATGATACACAGACGTACGCAACTGCTTGATCTGGAGTAGCCGGCATAGCTCTTTGGTCACTTTAGACATGAATGGGGTCCCCTGATCCGTAAGGATCTCCTTGGGCAACCCCACCCGGCAGAACACAGCAAACAACTCCCGAGCTATAAGCTTGGCTGCAGTATGTCTGAGAGGTATCGCCTCTGGATACCGGGTGGCATAGTCAACGATCACTAGGATATGCTGGTGCCCTCGAGCAGACTTTACGAGGGGCCCCACCAGATCCATCCCTATCCGTTCAAAAGGGACTTCTATAATGGGTAACGGTACCAACGGACTGCGAAAGTGGGTCAGGGGTGCGGTAAGCTGACACTCCGGGCAGGTTTCGCAGAACCGTTTTACCTCCCCAAAGACCCCGGGCCAATAGAACCTTTGCAATATTCGCTCCTGCGTTTTCTTGACCCCTAGGTGACCACTCATCAGGTGTTTATGAGCCAAGTCGAGGACCCGCCGGCGATACGGCTGGGGCACCACCAACTGCTCTACCCCTACGCCCCGTATTTCATCTACCCGGTAGAGTAAATCCTGCTTAAGAGCGAAATGGGGGTATCTTACCTGGGCACCAGGCAGCTGTGCCACCCCGTCAACTACTGTCACCCGACTCCGGGCATGTATTAATGTAGGGTCCTGGAGTTGGGCTGTCCCAAACGTATCCGGGGACGCCTCCAACTCCGGGATGGGCTCGACCGTCTCAGCCTCTCCTGCCAATACCTCTAGGGGCGACCTATCAGGTTCACATCCTGTCCCTATCATGGGGACCCCTACGGCAGGCGTCCCGGATTCAGGATTGTAGGGCTCAGGTCCCGGACTGACCAATATCTGAGGGGACTTAGGAGGTCCCTTCCATAAAGTCCAAAAATAGGGCAGATCCCTTCCTAGGATCACATCATAGGGAAGAGTATTAATAAGTCCCACCTCATGTTGCACCTGACCGCAAGGTGCTGTGATGGTGACTATCCCCGTGGGATAGTCTCGGCGGTCCCCATGTATGCAAACCACCCCCACGGTACGTCCGGTGGCCTTTACTTTAGCCCTTAGGGTTGATCGCACAAGGGTCACTAAGCTTCCGGAATCCAACAAGCCTGTAACCGGACATCCATTCACCTGAATTTGGCACAAGTGGGGCTCAGTCTCTGGGTAGACCAGGTCAGCGGTACACACCACCTGAGCATACATTGAACCCCGCCGGGTAACCCCACAATCCATGGGCTCCGTGGTGAGTGGACACTGGGCTTCCATATGTCCCACCCGCTAGCACCGCCAACATCTAATAGGGAAGGACACCCCCTTGACGAGTTGTCGTTTAGGGTACATAGTTTTCCGGACCTCAGGGACGGAGGGTGCGGCTTCAGACGGGACGGTAGCGGACTCCCGCACCGGTGTCAGCGGTGGGTCCTGGGCCCTAGCCTTGGAGGGGCCGGACCGACGGGCGGTACGCAAAGTCTCAGTGTCCCGTATCAAGTCCTGCGTAGCCACATGCCGCTCTACCAGGGACACTAATTGGTCCAGGGTACTCGGGTCACCCTGTCCGACCCACCGTTGAACGGTGACGGGTAAAGTGCGCACAAAACGATCCACTACTACCCTTTCCACCATTTGCGCCGGGCTCAGAGTGTCAGGCTGCAACCACTTTTTTACAAGATGTAACAAGTCATAGGCCTGGGAGCGTACGGGTTTGGCTTCCTCATAGAACCACTGATTTACCCGCTGAGCCCGTACATAGGTATTCACCCCCAACCGAGCCAGTATTTCGGCTTTCAGGGTCACATAGTCAATGGCGTCCTCGGTACAGAGGTCCAGGTATGCTTTTTGGGGTTCCCCCGTCAGATAAGGTGACAATACCTCAGCCCACTGCGGGGTCGGCAGCTTTTCCCGCTCGGCCACCCGTTCAAACACCGCCAGGAACGCTTCCACATCATCACCCGGGGTCATCTTTTGCAACGCTTGTCTCACCGCTTTCCGGACGCTGCCGTCATCACCCGGTCCCTGGGTTGTTGCTGCCGGTCCGGCACGGATCGACTTGGCCAGGAGAACCATCTGTTCTTGGTGCCTTTTTTCCTGCAATTGCAAGGCTTGCTGCTGACGTGCATTGGCCTGATCCATCTGTTCTTGGAATTTTTTTTCCTGCACTTGCAAGGATTGGAGCAGGTGTGCATTGGTCTGTTGCTGCTGTGCATTAGCCTGTTGCTGCTGTGCATTAGCCTGAGCCAAATGCTTTATTATGTCCTCCATGGCGTCGCCGGGTTTGGGCTGTAGTATAGCCGCTCGAATCCAGGACATGCGCAGCTGGGTCACCAGGGATGAATGCTACACCTCACCGGCTGTCATGCCCGCCGATTCTCCACCATATGTGAGGTAGCGTCGTCGGCTGCGCTGCAGAAGACACGGGATCCAGGCACCAAGGTTCACAGCACACCGTTTATTCCAAAGAAAAAGTCCATAATATTACATATGTGCCATTCCGGCAGAGAACTCAGGGAGATGTGATCACTCCCTCACACCCGGCACACCTGCCCTTGTTCCTGAATCTATTTATCCCTCCCTTCAGCCTGTAGGGAAAACAGCATTAACCCTATAGTGGATTATCATAGAGTGAGCACAACCGGGGCGAGACATACCGGCCGTCATAGATAACCCCGGTCACAGTCTCACAATATATACAGTATATATATATAGATATATAGATATATATGTGTGTATGTATATAGCTATATGAAATATATCTCATTCGGTCCTCATCTGTCCTGCCTTGCACCTCCTTCTGGTTCTGATGACTCTTTGGGGCTCTTCTGCTGCTTCTGTGCTGACGTCATGGCGTGACATAAATCATGTTGTTGGGTGAACCATAATCACGCAAGGTTTGAGCCCTGAAAAGTGACCAGAAATGGAGGGAAATGTGGAGAAGCGGTGAATAATTTTTCACCCTACTATCATACAGGATCTGTATAGACCAAACAACAAAAAAAACTGTATTTAAATGGAAAATTCTATTCAGATGTACTGAATTTTCTGGCGTATAAGACAACTGGGCATATAAGTTGACTCCCAACTTTTCCAGTTAAAATATAGAGTTTGGGATGTATCGTATATACTAGAATATAAGCAGACCTTAGTATAAGCTGAGGCCCCTATTTTACCACAAAAAAACTGGGAAACCTTATTGACTAGAGTATAAGCCTAGGGTGGGAAATGCAGCAGCTACTGGGAAATTTCAAAAATTAGAGTATATACAAATAAAATGTAATGTACCCATCCTTGTCCCCCCTTGTAGTAATGTACCCATCCTGGTGCCCCATCCTTGGGCCCTTGTGCTCATTGTTTAGTAATGTCCCCTGCAGTAATGTGCCTTTTGTTTAGTAATGTCCCCTGCAGTAATGTGCCTATTGTTTAGTAATGTCCCCTGCAGTAAGGTACCCATTGTTTAGTAACGTCCCCTGCAGTAATGTTCCCATTGTTTAGTAATGTCCCCTGCAGTAATGTGCCCATTGTTTAGTAATGTCACCTGCAGTAATGTACCCATTATTTAGTAACGTCCCCTGCAGTAATGTTCCCATTGTTTAGTAATGTCCCCTGCAGTAATGTGCCTATTGTTTAGTAATGTCACCTGCAGTAATGTACCCATTATTTAGTAATGTCCCCTGCAGTAATATACCCATTGTTTAGTAACGTCCCCTGTAGTAATGTCCCATTGTTTAGTAATGTCCCCTGCAGTAATGTGCCCATTGTTTAGTAATGTTCCCTGCAGTAATGTGCCTATTGTTTAGTAATGTCACCTGCAGTAATGTGCCCATTGTTTAGTAATGTTCCCTGCAGTAATGTGCCTATTGTTTAGTAATGTTCCCTGCAGTAATGTACCCATTGTTTAGTAATGTCACCTGCAGTAATGTACCCATTGTTTAGTAACGTCCCCTGCAGTAATGTCCCATTGTTTAGTAATGTCGCCTGCAGTAATGTGCCCATTGTTTAGTAATGTCCCCTGCAGTAATGTGCCTATTGTTTAGTAATGTCTCCTGCAGTAATGTACCCATTGTTTAGTAATGTCCCTTGCAGTAATGTATCCATTGTTTAGTAATGTCTCCTGCAGTAATGTCCCCTTGTTTAGTAATGACCCCTGTAGTAATGTGCCCATTGTTTATTAATGTCCCGTGTAGTAATGTGCCCATTGTTTAGTATTGCCCTCCTACAGGTCCCCTTCTTGTCCCCTATTATGCCATTTTTAACACACAAAAAAAATTCTTACCTATCCTCCATTCCCATGGTGTCCTCAGCTGCTTCTTGCACACCACAGGCCCATAGACCCTTCAGTTATTGTGTCCTGTGCACGGAGCTGCCGCTGCAGGCTGCCATCGTGGCTTTATTGTAGTTGATTGCTTTACGGCGGCGGTGTTGCAAAGTATTCAACTGCTGTAAAGGGCGACTCCGTGCACAGGACGTGATCATCAAGGGGTGCTTCTTGTGGACCGCAGGCACATAGACCCCTCCACGATTGCGTCCAATACACAGGGCCACCACTGCTGTCAGCACTGTACTGCAGTTGAATGTTTTGCGCCGCCGTTGTAAAGCATTCAACTGCAGTAAAGCCATGATGGCAGACAGCAGCAGCGGCTCCGTGCAGTGGACGAGATCATCGAGAGGTCTAAATGCCTGTGGTCGGCCAGAAGCAGCTGAGGACACTGCGAGAATGGAGGACAGGTGAGAATATTTTTTTTTGTGGGAACCTCACTCGAGTATAAGCCAAGGGGGAGGCATTTTCAGCATAAAAAATGGGCTGGAAAACTTGGCTTATACTCGAGTATACAGTATATGGTACTCTGCCTCTCAGATCTCGCTAATGCACACCTGTGCCACTTCATTGCAGTTTTCAGGAGCGAGTTCTGAGAGGCAGAGTCTTGTAGACAGGGAAAGCTGAGAAATTACCTAATTATATAACCTATAAGATGACACCCGGCATATAAGATGACCACTGACTTTTGAGAAGATTTTCAGGGGTTAAAAAGTCGTCTTATATGCTGAAAAATACTGTAATACATTTGCTGTGGATCAAGTTTCCCTGCCGAATTCGAGTAGGGCAAAAAAATTAGGCAAAGAGGAGGCTGAACTATATATAATGATTATGTAAGAACCCTCCTTATAAAAAAGAAGAGTGTGATAGATGACGAGGGTGGGGGTTCAGGGAGGGAGAAGCATTTTCTGGGCTGGTTCTGTAATGTGAGCTATTTGGGGAGACATCTCCTACAGTTCACTCTCTTTCCATCTTTGTCCTATTCCAAAAAGGTAGAGCAGAAGATGTGGTGCCCCGCAAACGCTGTGTCGGTGCATTACCTTCAGGGACTCCACGCAGCTGGATCTGGTCACAGGTAGGGAACCTTCTTTCTTGATTGTCGTGACGCCACTCTCAGTATTGCGGTCAGCGGGGACCGCCACTGCAGATTAAGGGATGCCTGGGGCTGATGGTGGGTGCAGTCAGTATATTAGCCCCCTGAGAGTGAGGCAAGCCCCAGGCCCCGGTGTATGTGTGTGGGACCACAGGTCGCAGAATGACTCAAACACAGTCCAAGAAGTCTTTCAACGTGTTTACTCACTGTTTGGAGGTCACGGTGAGATGCCCGGGCGACACTGTGATAACCAGGTTGAACCAGGAATTCCAGGAGGCCGTTCTGAGGGTAGCTGTCCACTCGCCTTCCTTGCACTCTTTCTGTTTTAGGAGGATCCTTTGCTTGAAGCGTGGTAGGACCCCTCCAGGGAAGCTGTTACCATCCTGCTCCCCTCTCTCTGGCTCGTCTGCCGGCAGCGTGGCCTTGGTGGGATGGCTTCTGGCCCTGTCCCCTTATGGGCCTGGTGATTGCTGCTTGGCTCAAGCTCTGTGTAGTCGTGGTGAGGGCATGAAGTACCCCCCCCCACCTGTAGGTTAAGCAGCTCTGGATGATCTGCTGCCTGTACTGGGGATCTAGTTCCCCTTGTGTGCTCGGATACCGGGATCTCCGTACTCAGCCACCCTTCTTTCTGGATGGTTTTCAGGCCGACCCACGGTACTCCTTTCTCCCCCGCTTTCAGCTACTGCACTCCTCAGGACCTGTCTGACACGAGAGCTCCTCTGCTCCCTTCCACACACTTCAACTTCTTCCTCTCGACTTCCCTCTTTCCTCTCTCTCTCTGCCCTGCTTCCTAGCAACTAGCCCCTGAACACACCCCTAGCTGGGAATTGAAAGTTAACCCCTTCTGGCTACCCAAGGGTCCCCTCTGGTGATGTGGGAGGCCTGATCACTATATGTTTGTGTGTGCGCCTCATCCTGGCCTTTGGAGATTACCTGGAAGCATTGCTCCCGCATGGGTGCAATACTCTGTGGTGCCTGACCAGGTCAGGGGCGCCACAAAAGCAGGTTTCAAAATCCGCGCCAGACCACAAAGAATCCAGAGGCTTGTCAGTAAATTCTTTCTTTATTTATTTATTTTTTTTTTTTTGGAAAAAAAAAAAAAAAATGAAAAAATGAAAAAAAAAAAAAAAATAAATAAATAAAGAAAGAATTTACTGACAAGCATCTGGATTCTTTGTGGTCTGGCGCGGATTTTGAAACCTGCTTTCTGCTCTACCTTTTTGGAATACATCTATACTGCGGGACCGCTGCCTTCCACATTTACTACGTGCCTTCATAGGGGTTGTGACTTGCACAACCCCTTCAGGTGAGTGTACTAACCCACACTTGCCCCCACGTGTCATACCGGGTAGGACCCTATTTTGTGCCTTTTTTTCCACAGTTATCCTTATCATCTTTGTCCTATGTGAGAGCCCCAATACGATCATTGGACGTGTCCATTTCTTCTTGTATTTGTCACTATTATAATCTTTATCTTATGTTTTAGGCTACAAAATAAAATCAGGTGAAATTCCCAAAGTGGATTCTCAAAAAACACCTGATGAAGTTCTCACAGAGGATCATCAAAAAACACCAGATGACTGTGAAAATGATTCGCTTGTCTAGAGCGTAACGTTGTAGTATCAAGCTGACAGCTACAGAGTGCTGAGTACAGGAGTACAGCGGACCTGCCATGGACATTGCTGGATCCTGTAGACACTGCTTTTTTTTTTCCAATGCTTCCTTGGAAAATTCTTCATTGTTTTCAGTTAGAAAACTTTAAAATGTACAAATTGTGGCTCTTAGATTTTACGTGGTGGTGCTAATTCCTGGAGAAAGCGCACCATGTGAAGGTGTCCCACTCTCGAGGTACTGACTGTTTGGATGGTAGTGACATCTCCAGCTATTTCTTCTCCACAGGAGCCATCGCACTATGTATTTATATCTCTTGATGGGCATCATCAAGAGATATAAAATGTCATATAAGCTTTAAATTTACTATACAACAAGCTTCACGTCTGTTACTGATCGTTAAGGTCCATACTACACCGGTTGTGTTGCCCTAACCGGATTACAGACGTTACTGAGAATGTGTATCAGCTGCTGCAATTAATAGTGGCAATTTTCACGTTATGTTTCAATTTGTATTTTTGTTGTAACTTCTTTCCTGTGTTTACAGATTCTTATTATTTACGTAGCAGGTTTTGGTTGTTTTTTTTTTTCATTTATGTCTGTTACATACATTTTTTTATTTTAAAATAATTGAATAAATAAGTATTTGGCTTTTGTATGTTGATCCATTGAAGAAACAAAACTAGTGCTGTCCTTTTTGTTCAAGGGTGAGTCAAAAAGTATTCGCACTCTGGCTACAGAAATGATTTTAACCTTCTTTTTAAAAAAAAAAACAAAAAACAAATGCATATTTTTCAACATATTCTCCCTGCATTTCAATCCATTTGTCACCAAGTTTTTGAATTCTCTTATTAAAAAACATGTAAGTCTGAGCTGTGAGCCCCGGATGCCCCGCTGTCTTTTCGTCTTCATCAGACGTGACTCTTCATCCTCGTAAGACGCTTTCAAGGGACACAATCCACTGTGACTTGTCAGTTCACATGTACAATCAATGTTGCCTCCAGTCATGGACGGGCGTCCAGCGTCTTCTTGGCTGCCATGTGTATGATCTTTCTTAATCTTCTCTATCCATTCTTACACACTAGTCCGTGACTAAACACTTTCTGCAAACTTTGCACAATATTTTTGAATGAATCTCTGCCCATTTCTTTTTCCTTTTATTCTAAATCACAATGGGGGTGGCCGGCAGCCATTGTTTCTTGTTCCACAGCCAGAAATGATCTGACGGAGATGGCCATCTTGTACAGAAAGATACAATGCGGCCAACAGAAGTTTTAATACAACCGGAGTGCGGAAATTTGTTGTCTCACCCTCATACGGTATTTATTTTTTCTGTCATTTTGGGACAGCAAGTTTATTTAAATAAATTAAATGTATGTACGCATGTATATGTAATATATTTTTATAACAGTTAGTTAAGAATAAATATTTTTGTATATATATGTAATATATTTCTATAACTCTTAAGAATATATATTTTTGCATATATATATATATATATATATATATATATATATATATATAAAAAATATATTCCTATAACACTTAAGAATAAATATTTTTGTATATATATATGTAATATATTTCCATAACACTTACATAAGAATATATATTATTTGTATATGTACAGTATATATGTAATATATTTGTATAGCATGCTGAGTCCTCAGAATACAGTTTACCTGCTCTCTGCTACCATGCTGTCCTGGCCACATACAGCTGTAATATTAGAGCTTCACGGTTTAACATTTCTGTCCAGCCCCTGTGGGAATTAGCATTGAAAAGGAGACTGAATTGCCCGCCCCTGAGGATCCATGGGAGGCGGAATTTAGGCAATAACATCTTCTGGAACAAGGTTGGCTACAAGTTATCTGTAGGAGAACTAAATATCCCAACAATGACCTCATGGCTTGGAACATGGAAAGCATGGCAGCCCACTGGAAAATGTAAAATATTCTCTTTTATACTACGTATTTTGTGTTGAATGCCCATTTTAATGCTCTTTGTATCGGCAGCGACCATGCACTAAAAGTGTAGTCATGACAAAGCACACGGCATCTGTTTTTTCTAGCTCCATCCGTGGACATTGCACTGTTATTATAGAGTCACATGCAGGATTTCACAAACTTTGCCAACTGTCATGGTGGCATCGGGATCTGTTCAGACTACTGATTCAGACACTTCACATGGTAACTTCTCTGAGGTCTGTAATCAGTGCATGCAGACTTAGGCATATGCCCGCTTTACACGCTTCAATAGATCTTTGAATCCGTCGTTGGGGTCAAGTTGTAAGTGACGCACATCCGGCATCGTTCATGACGTATTTGCGTGTGACACCTACGTGCGATCAAGATTGAACGCAAATACGTTGATCGCATACACGTCGTTTATTCCTCATACATTGTACGTTTTATTGTACGAACATAGTCAATTGAAACGGGTGACAACCATCATACGATTTTGCTAATCCAACTTTGTAACGTCATACGGTGAGGGGGCGTGTCGTTGCATGTCAAGCTGTTACGTCCATCGTCATCAAGGTAAATGATCGCACTCCTTAAATTGCTTAGCGCAATGCTGTTTAAAACAGCATTTATGTATGTCTGTGTTTATGCTGGTGATTTTCGTGCGAGCGCCTCGGTGTCCTTCTTGCGATATTTGTCCATTTCATAAATTGTGCTTTTCCTTTGTCACTTTTTGAGAGGTAAGTTTTTTTTCCCTATTTTTTTTTTTTTTTTTAAATAAGAAACAAACACTATAAGCAGTAAAATATATTTAATTATGTTATTTTCACATAATTTTAAAAATTATAAAAAAACATCATACAAACCAAAATGTTAAAACAAATTAAAAAAAAAAAGAAAAAAAAAAGGGTGTCAACATTTGGGTAAATTTGCATCTTACAAGAAAAAAAACCAAATCATATGTCACAGAACATATGATCTAAAAGATCGCACACAATATTGGTCAATTTCACACATACTACTAACGCACGTGTGACAGCCAATAAACGACCTACGTACGATCTCATTAGATCGCATAAGCAACCTGGGCGTGTCACATCGCATACGAGATCGCACACGCAATTGCAAGGTGTAAAGAAGGCTATAGACCAATAGATTGGTAGTTCATAGGCAAGCTATCAAGAGTTGATCTCTGCTAGTCTGTTTGTTAGTCTCCTTTGATCATATATTGTGGTGGAGCCAATCACATCTGCTCCCCTCCTATATATGGTGGCTGGACACTTCCATTAGTGCCAGCTATAGTTTATCTTAGCTGGTCTGGTGAGGAGTTGTGATCCAGACTATCCGGTGGTTGTAGTACCTGTTGCTGTGTGCGGTTGTGGAGTTAACACTTGTTAAGCCTTCCTAGAAGTGAAATTCCACATCTCGGTTATGAGAGAAGTAAAGACCCCCCTACACACACACATACACACTACCAGTAGGAAGTGAAACCAGAAAAGATGGAGTACAGGCCCGAAATATAAATAATAAAATTACATTTTATTTAACAAATACATAAAATAATTTGAAAAGGAGACATACACAGAAACTATTCACCGGAATAAGTCCCATAAGGAATGACTGGTGCACACTATTGGGCGAGTTGAAACACTATTGTGCTAATTTGGTGTAACAAAATAGGTAAATGTCAAAGAAGGAATATACAGTAAATCAATACACCAAAAGAAATGTACACACATCCAGCCAACAGCAAATAGTGTAAAAGACCAAGGCAACCTGAAAAGATGAATTAGTGAGGTTGATCCAATCTCCACATAAAGTGCATAAGAGGGAGCGTGTCAATTAAAATCCAGAGGAAGTTGCCCTGGGTATGAAGTGTCAATAATCTGACCATGAACTACAGGTAATGACCAGTGGCAAAAAATAAAGTACAATAGATGGACATCCATAAAACTACAAAGCTAACAGTTTCTGGAGAGACACATAAAAGATGCGCTTACAAGTGCAAACAGATAAGCAAATGTATAAGGGCAGTGTCTCAGACAACGTTACCTGGTCTATACAGTGTGTCCACCCATATCCTGTCCACCACCATTAACTTGAGAACGGCGGCAGCTAAAGGCATAGAAGTGGTGTCTAGGTATAGTAAAGTATCCATGCGCTACGCAATGAAACCACCTATAGCGCCACCTGGTGGAAAACAACGGAGTTAGCATTTTTATCTCGAAAACGGAACGAGATAGAGAAAAAAGTGAGTTACAAAGTTGTAGGGCATCATCAATTCAATACGAATCGACACCTTGCATACAGAAATGCTATGATTAGAATGTGTAAAACTCACAAGGCTGTGGACGTGAAGTGATACCTCATGGTGGAGGGGTCGCATACACCTGCTGTTTGATGTTACCTCACAGAAAGAAGTGCAATGGGGTCAGGTCAGGTGAGCGTGGAGGCCACTCCACACAGCCACCATACCCAATGACTTGTAGGAAGGTCTCCATGAGGTATCGCTTCACATCTGCAGCCTTGTGAGTTTTACACGTTCTAATCATAGCATTTCTGTATGCAAGGTGTCGATTCGTATTGAATTGATGATGCCCTACAACTTTCTAATGCGGGCGTCACATGGTACGAGATGTCGTACCGTGTGACACCTCTGAACGACCGTTAACGATCAAAAATACTCACCTTATCATTGATCGTTGACACGTCGTTCATTTCCGCGCCGGTTGTTCGTCGCTCCCGAGGCAGCACGTATCGCTCCGTGTGACACCTCGGGACCGACGAACTCAGCTTACCTGTGTCCCGCCGGCAATGAGGAAGGAAGGAGGTGGGCGGGATGTTTACATCCCGCTCATCTCCGCCCCTCCGCTTCTAGTGACCGGCCGCCGTGTGACGTCGCTGTAACGCCGAACATCTCTCCCACTTCAGGAAGTGGATGTTCGATGCCCTCAGCGACGTCGCAAGGGAGGTAACTACGTGTGACGGGGGGTTAACGACTTTGTGCGCCATGGGCAATCAATTGCCCATGACGCACAAATGACGGGGGCTGGTACGATCACTCCTGCAATCGCACGATAGATCGTACCGTGTGAAGCCCGCATAATTCACTTTTTTTCTGTATCTTGTTCTGTTTTCTAGATAAAAATGCTAACTCTGTTGTTTTTCACCAGGTGGCACTATAGGTGGTTTCATTGTGTAGCGCATGGCTACTTTACTATACCTAGACACCACTTCTATGCCTATAGCTGCCGCCGTTCTCAAGGTAATGGCAGTGGACAGGATATGGGTGGACACACTGTATAAACACACAGAAAAATGCAAAGGAGCAGAGAAACTCCATGAGAATATAGATGAAACCCCCTAAGGGGCTGAGTTAAGGTAGGAGCACTGACCGTTTATAGGAGCCTAATGAGAACGGTAAGTTTTGTGGCACTCATTCTGGTCACACGGTTCCCATAAGTCAGAACTCGGCGTCCAGTGTCACACCCACCCATTGGATGCATCAAGATGTTGGTGGGATGAGGCAAGGCTGAGGGACACATTGTCCCAGCAACCGGGGGCGTGTTGAATAGTGGAAGTGCACACCGCTCACAGACTCAGTGGGAATAGAAAAAGATGTTACCCATTCCATTAATTTACAAATGGAGATCACTCCACTTCCTGTAGAGACAGAGATCAGCGCCACTTCCTGTAGAGACAGTGATCACCCCCACTTCCTGTAGAGACAGAGATCACCACCACTTCCTGTAGAGACAGAGATCACCCCCACTTCCTGTAGAGACAGAGATCCCCCCCACTTCCTGTAGAGACAGAGATCACCCTCACTTCCTGTAGAGACTGAGATCACCCCCACTTCTTGTAGAGATAGAGATCACCCCCACTTCCTGTAGAGACAGAGATCACCCCACTTCCTGTAGAGACAGAGATCACCCTCACTTCCTGTAGATACAGAGATCACCCCCACTTCCTGTAGAGACAGAGATCACCCCCACTTCCTGTAGAGACAGAGATCACCCCCACTTCCTGTAGAGACAGAGATCACCCCAACTTCCTGTAGAGGCAGAGATCCCCCCACTTCCTGTAGAGACAGAGATCACCCTCACTTCCTGTAGAGACTGAGATCACCCCCACTTCCTGTAGAGACAGAGATCACCCCCACTTCTTGTAGAGACAGAGATCACCCACAAACCACAATTATAAACTACGTTAAAACCAATTACTTTATTGAACAATTATACTACAAACATAATACATATAATAAATATACACGCTTGAATATACATGCTTAAGTGGGAGAGAATATCAGGTGGGAAATTCCTGTTACACCTTACATTTTCCCTACCAGAATATGGGGGTCGGCGTCCTAATATCGAATGACGCCCCCGTTCAGCATCGACTAATTCCTATAATGTCCCTTCTCGATCTAGCAGCCCCAGTGCTCCTATTTAACAGTGAGTAAAGTGCATCATTAAAATGAAGAACACACAAGATATAGTGTGTGCACTGTCTTAAAGGGTCTAATAGTCAATAATGTTCTATCGTCATTTAGCTTGGGTCAGGGCGGTCATCAATTAGTCAAGCATAGTCAGTCAAGTCCCTGTATCAAAGATCATTTTTTTAAAAAAAACTTTTGAATATATAGACTTTTGGCTACAGTTATTTCAAGAATCGTCCTACGCGTTTCGCCCCCTTCTTGTACAATAAGCCATAGGGGCTTATCAGGGGCATATCACCAAGATCCTTGAGAAATGTAGCAGCTCACAATCTAGAAAAAGTAAAAAGAAAGGGAACCATTATTACCACCAAAAATGTCCATCTTGTCCATCTTGTGTTGGTCAGATCAATACTATACAACAGAATATACTGACCCATTGCAAATGTCAATCTCAAGATGTCGTCTGAAAAGCCAACCGATACTGGGGACCTTCTTTTTCATTATATTAATTCAGCTGAGATTAACTGGGTTTATCTATTTAGCAAAAAAACGAGCTTCTTAATTAACCAGCCAGTAATCACACACATTATACACCATAGATAAAAAGGAGGTTACCTTAATTATTACAGCAAATAGCAAATGCTGGTTTAGATTGCCACTCATATTTAGTTTGCAAATGTGTATGAAACCATTCTGCCACAAAAGAGCAATAATTATTACCCCTATTATATACTCAAATTTCGACAACAGGACGTGTATCACATAAACATCAATTGTACCTTATATATCTGTGCCGCCCCCGTGGAAGCAGCCGGGCTGCTCTGATCCGGATCTGCGGTGGCTCGAGGGGTCTCCGGACCCGGGGGTTGTGCGGCCACTTGAATAAAAGGGGGGTATTTACAGGGGATTGTTATAGTTCGTGACGCCACCCGTGGTCTGTGGTAATTTGGGAGTACCACCGCTGCCGATGGGAGTGCCTGGGGGTGATGGAAGGGGGCAGCAAGGTGTTAGGACCATCCACGGGTAGGGGGGATGCCCCGGGACTCGGTGATGGTGCTTGGGGGGTGCCGTGGGGAGTGAAGGGGCCACTTGTGTACTCACTCAGCCCATAAAGCTGACACCGACAACTGGATGAACCAAACTTCCGTACACCGCTGCCGCTGAGGGGAGCTGGTTTGGGTCCCATCCCCAGTGCTGTTGCCTGGTGATCTGTCACCTGCCTCCTGGCACTCAGTTCACTTTTCTAGTGGTCCCAGTAGCTTTAAACAAGCTGGGTCCCGCTCCCCACTCTGGCTAACTGAGGGAGCTTGCTCTCAGGGTTCACGCTTGGGATTTTCTGGACTCTTTTGTGGAAAGTCCTATCCCCCTCGTTGTGCTAGTACCCCTATTCTGGAGTTGGTAGAGAGCGGATCTTGAAGGCTCCATTCTCGTCGGGCTAATTGTCAGGTTGACTGAAGTTACTCCCTGACCTAGGGTCCACGTATCTCGTCGTGCCCTGGGCCCGGCCCAGTGATGGTGCAAGGCCACCGACTGCCCTCCTCAGCAGTACTGTGCCCCTTGTCACGATCCCCTGCGACCGTGGGTCCAGCTCCTATTAGGTCCAGACCACCGTCTGTTACTTAATGGCTTCCAAGGAGCCCGGCTCCTGACCTCCTCTCTCTCTGAGAGCTACTACTATACTGCCCTGTTTCTGACACTCCTGACCTCCCCTTAACCAACCCCCCAAGTGGGTGACCCTCTTCCACTCAGGCCGTCCACTGGTGGGTGTGGTGCAGAGTGTTTCTAGGATTGACTAACTGTTGTTGACAACACCACTTAGCTGGGGACCTGTAACCAAGGAGGAGGTGGATACTGGGCGTCATATTCCCCCTTGGTTAAACATAGCTCGTCCTCGAGCTACAGGACGTCAGAGGTTTTATTTTTGTATTTATTTATTTTTTTTCAAACTGGAAAAATAGAAAACATTTATTTACAACATACTTCCCACATTAGGGAGGACAAATGCTTGAATGTTACGGTAACCTGTTTGAGTTAATCAGTTCAACAGTGTAACGCTACCGGTTGTGTTAGTAGCATAGGCTGAACCTGCTCCGTTGCAGCCTCTTCCTGCGACAGTCCAGTCTCAACGTCCCGGATCCCATCAACCCGCCACCCAAACAAACCAACCCTCAGGATACCTATCCACGGGTCCGTGACCAGGTTAAGGTCCCGGGTGTTGATAAAGACGACTCTGGTGGGTACAAAAGGTGCAACTATTTACAATACACAAGTTCGTGTTGGTCACAACCAGTCCTGATAAATAAATGTAGCTCCGGCACACCTTAGAGAATAAAAATGTAAAAAGTCTTGGGTGGTGCTGATTGAAAATTTATTTGAACAAAGGAATAAAGTCTGTCCCAAAGTATCGGTCCACCTTGGACCTTTTTCAAGGGATCTATCAGACTGACGTGAAAGACAAAAATAGAAAAGGAAAATCAATACACAAAAAAAAGGAAAAACATATCACCATGAAGAAACGTATTACAATAATGTGTGAGGAGAGTACATCACGGTATAATGTAATATTACAATCAATTAGTAACATTTTAAGATACAAAAATTCAAAAGCACATGATACCCTGGAAAAAAGGTAGAATTAACATGAAATCACAGTGAATATATGAACATATGAGATCATGGGCAGATGCAGTAACTAGTAAGTAACGCATAAATGAACATACCTAGAGTATTGGAGATAATATATGAATATGCACCAACGGACAACATATGTAATCGCCAAAAGCGTCTAATTGTAGGATTGAGTACTAGATAAGGAAATGAAAAAGCTCTTAAGTACGTAAAGTGACATGTGTCAAACAGTGTAATCACTGACTTATAATAGGTACCTGTGACCGTATAGCCCAGGTTATGCACCACGCTAATAACATGAAAAAACAGGGGGAGCCGTATTAGCAGAATCCTTAGGAGGCGAGAGACTTGTGTGGTCTAAATAAAGAAGGGGTAAGTATACAGTTAGGTCCAGAAATCTTTGGCCAGTGACACAATTTTGGCGAGTTGGGCTCTGCATGCCACCACATTGGATTTGAAATGAAACCTCTACAACAGAAATCAAGTGCAGATTGTAACGTTTAATTTGAAGGTTTGAACAAAAATATCTGATAGAAATTGTAGGAATTGTCACATTTCTTTACAAACACTCCACATTTTAGGAGGTCAAAAGTAATTGGACAAATAAACCAAACCCAAACAAAATATTTTTATTTTCAATATTTTGTTGCGAATCCTTTGGAGGCAATCACTGCCTTAAGTCTGGAACCCATGGACATCACCAAACGCTGGGTTTCCTCCTTCTTAATGCTTTGCCAGGCCTTTACAGCCAAAGCCTTCAGGTCTTGCTTGTTTGTGGGTCTTTCCGTTTTAAGTCTGGATTTGAGCAAGTAAAATGCATGCTCAATTGGGTTAAGATCTGGTGATTGACTTGGCCATTGCAGAATGTTCCACTTTTTAGCACTCATGAACTCCTGGGTAGCTTTGGCTGTATGCTTGGGGTCATTGTCCATCTGTACTATGAAGCGCCGTCCGATCAACTTTGCGGCATTTGGCTGAATCTGGGCTGAAAGTATATCCCGGTACACTTCAGAATTCATCCGGCTACTCTTGTCTGCTGTTATGTCATCAATAAACACAAGTGACCCAGTGCCATTGAAAGCCATGCATGCCCATGCCATCACGTTGCCTCCACCATGTTTTACAGAGGATGTGGTGTGCCTTGGATCATGTGCCGTTCCCTTTCTTCTCCAAACTCTTTTCTTCCCATCATTCTGGTACAGGTTGATCTTTGTCTCATCTGTCCATAGAATACTTTTCCAGAACTGAGCTGGCTTCTTGAGGTGTATTTCAGCAAATTTAACTCTGGCCTGTCTATTTTTGGAATTGATGAATGGTTTGCATCTAGATGTGAACCCTTTGTATTTACTTTCATGGAGTCTTCTCTTTACTGTTGACTTAGAGACAGATACACCTACTTCACTGAGAGTGTTCTGGACTTCAGTTGATGTTGTGAACGGGTTCTTCTTCACCAAAGAAAGTATGCGGCGATCATCCACCACTGTTGTCATCCGTGGACGCCCAGGCCTTTTTGAGTTCCCAAGCTTACCAGTCAATTCCTTTTTTCTCAGAATGTACCCGACTGTTGATTTTGCTACTCCAAGCATGTCTGCTATCTCTCTGATGGATTTTTTCTTTTTTTTCAGCCTCAGGATGTTCTGCTTCACCTCAATTGAGAGTTCCTTAGACCGCATGTTGTCTGGTCACAGCAACAGCTTCCAAATGCAAAACCACACACCTGTAATCAACCCCAGACCTTTTAACTACTTCATTGATTACAGGTTAACGAGGGAGACGCCTTCAGAGTTAAATGCAGCCCTTAGAGTCCCTTGTCCAATTACTTTTGGTCCCTTGAAAAAGAGGAGGCTATGCATTACAGAGCTATGATTCCTAAACCCTTTCTCCGATTTGGATGTGAAAACTCTCATATTGCAGCTGGGAGTGTGCACTTTCAGCCCATATTATATATATAAATGTATTTCTGAACATGTTTTTGTAAACAGCTAAAATAACAAAGCTTGTGTTACTGTCCAAATATTTCTGGACCTAACTGTAACTACAGAGAAACGTACAGAACCAGTATTTGTTAAATATTGACTATCCAAGAACATACCTGTGCATGCACTGTCGGGCGAAATCAGCCCAATGAAATGTTACAGTCTGTTATGTCCAGAGGAATGTCCTGATAGGGGAAACAGAGGTGGTAAAATGTACTAGTGTCAGTCTCCATATCAAGTTGTGTGGATGAATATATCTCAGATAAGAATAAAAGGCGAAAAAAAGTATGGAAAATTGTTACTGAGGTACCTGGAAGCTCAGGGTAGAGAATGTAAATGTGACGCCCTGGGCAAGCCAAGGGTCACAGGTAATGACATCACCACACCCTACACCCCGGTTAGGCACATCAAAGCTAGACCAGAAATTCTTGTTGCCTTCCTCCAGGGGCTGATATCCACACCAGGGGGTGGAGCCAGGCGGTTGGTCTCCGCCCACCAAGGAGTTCACAGTCCTGGAGGCAGGAAAACACAGGCAGATGAAGTTTGGAGGAGGAAGTGAGAGGAGATCAGTTTGAGAGTTGAAAGTGTGAGGAGTGAAGGAGAAGGAGGGAAAGTAGTGAAGGAGAAAAGTGACAGTTTGAAAGCCTGAAGTTGGTCCGGGTGTGTGCCCCGGACTGAGACAGCAAGGTTGACAGACGGCGGTGACCGTCTGCAGTGGAGGCTGATCGGAGTTGCCGTGAGGACCGTGGACGGGTGGTGGCCCGGCGGTACCGGACTGGTACACAAGGAGAAGCCAGCACCATTGGCAGGGGCCTTTCGGATCCCGGCAAGGCTAGGAGTCGCCGTGAATTTGCCAAATGCGTCAGTGAAGGGGACCTCCGGGTCTCCAAACAACTAAGTCCCAATTGAAGGCAACAGTCCAACCGTATGAGAGAGCCACCGCCACCGCCAAGGCACCAGATTCTCAGGGCCAGCGCCTGCGGGCAAAGAGGGGCTCCTCCGGCCCATATCCAAGTCGGGGAGCGGGTAACCGGTGGGAACCCATCGCTACCAACATTGAACATAGGTGCAGGGAAAAGAGACAGTCACCGCTAACTACCGGGGAAAAGCAACAGCAGCCGTCCGTGGGAACCGTCTTTCCAGCCGTGTGTTTTACCGAGAACTGTGTCAACGTCTCAGGCTGAGTGAGTACCACCATGCCGTATGGCCCAGCGCTGCTCCCGCGACCCTGCACCTCACCAGGCCCCGCACCCGGCCTGCCATCCACCCCTACCCAATCACTGGGCCCCGGGACAACCAACCCCTACCTACGGAGGGAAGAACTAACAGCTCTGCTGCTCCCTGTCACCACTCCCGGGATCCCCATACAGAGCAGCGGTGGTGTCCACACAATCACCACAACCGTGGGTGGCGTCACGGACAATAAATCCCCAAAACCAAACCCCTTTTCACTCACGGACGAGGAGCGCCGCTCGAGTCCCCGGGATCCGGCCCATCGCTCGAGCCACCGAGCAGCAGCGGCCGCAGCAGCAGCGGCAGCCGGACCCGAGCAGTGGGAGAGCGCAGCGTCCCCTCCTCCGCCCGCGACATAAATACAGCTGATCGCGGTAAAAATGGCTGGATCGTGTATATGTAATCCTGGAGAAAGGGGTGTCACGTGACTAATCTTGAAAACAAGAGAGAACATGAGATTGCCATAGTGTAAAAGGGTATGATGGCTAGAGAAGGAAAAGACATATACATAGAGGGATATCGGTATGTCTGTGTTCCCTCATAAGTATACATGTCGCGGGCGGAGGAGGGGACGCTACGCTCTCCCACTGCTCGGGTCCGGCCGCCGCTGCTGCTGCGGCCTGCTGCTGCTCGGTGGCTCGAGCGATGGGCCGGATCCCGGGAACTCGAGCGGCGCTCCTCGCCCATGAGTGAAAGGGGTTTGGTTTTTGGGATAGTTTATTGTCCGTGACGCCACCCACGGTTGTGGTGATTGTATGGACACCACCGCTGCTCTGTATGGGGGTCCCGGGAACGACGACAGGGAGCAGCAAAGTTGTTGGTTCTCCCCTCCGTGGGTAGGGGGTGGTTGTCCCGGGTCCAGTGATGAGGTGGGGGATGCTGGATGGCAGGGCCGGTGCAGGGCTTGGTGGGGTGCAGGGACGCGGGGGCAGCGCTGTGCCTCACGGCACTGTGGTACTCACTCAGCCTGAGACGGTGACACAGTTCTCGGTAAAACACACGGCTGGAAAGACGGTTCCCATGGACGGCTGCTGTTGCTTTTCCCCGGTAGTTGACGGTGATGGTCCCTTTTCCTGCACCTAAGTCTATGTTGGTAGCGATGGGTTCCCACCGGTAACTCGCTCCCCGGCTTGGATATGGGCCGGAGGAGCCCCTCTTTGCCCGCAGGCGCTGGCCCTGAGAAACTGGTGCCTTGGCGGTGGCGGTGTCTCTCTCTAACGGTTGGACTGTTGCCTTCAATCGGGACTTGGTTGTTGGGAGACCCAGAGGTCCCCTTCACTGACGGATTTGGCAAATTCACGGCGACTCCTAGCCTTGCCGGGATCCGAAAGGCCCCTGCCAATGGTGCTGGCTTCTCTTCGTATACCGCTCCGGTACCGCCGGGCCACCACCCATCCACGGTCCTTTCGGCAACCTCCAAGCAGCCTCTCCTGCAGACGGTCACCGCCGTCTGCTGACCCTGCTGTTCTCAGTCCGGGGCACACACCCGGACCAACTTCAGGCTTTCTCAACTGTCACTTTCTCTTCCACCTTGACTCCTCTCTCTTGCTCCTCTACCACTTCACTCTTTACTCCTTCACTTCCCTAGCTGATCTGCCTGGTTTTCCCGCCTCCAGGGCTGTGAACTCCTCGCTGGGCGGAGCCAACCGCCTGGCCCACCCCCTGGTGTGGACATCAGCCCCTGGAGGAAGGCAACAAGGGTTTTTGTGTAGCTTTGGTGTGCCTAACTGGGGTGTAGGGTGTGGTGGTGTAATGACCTGTGACCCCTGGCTTGCCCAGGGCGTCACATACACAGTACACTGTAAGGGCCAAGGTATTCGGTAATGTACCTGTCATATTGGTAAACATAAACATATATGCAGTGGAGTACCCCAGTGTCAGTCTTCAGTGGGATCAGAAGAGAAAAGTCTAATAGAAAAAGAGAGATTATAAGTATGTATCAGATATGTGAAATAGAAAATATGGAAGGGGACAGGTTAATCAATGTAGTGGATTACCATCTAGTCCGGTTACTAAGCGACAGTGCCAGCTGCATGTATATCAGGGCAGAACCTGAGAGAGATCTAAGAGAGATGTAGTGAGAGCATCACATGTTAATAGATCCACTGGACTGGAGGCGAAAAAATGCGAAATAACTTTGCAAAATAACATGCAGGTGCAAGGGAGGAGACTGAAATTGTAGCACATACCGCCAAGAGGTCAGGGGACATGTGAGGAGCGCTGGACTGTGCCTGTGGTAATGGAAAGAGACATTTTCATGAGACTATAGTGAGAGGCTGGAGACCGGGTGTAGCGATGATACAGACCTGTGTCCGGGTGGGTACGTCTAGACCGGATGCTGTGCCAGTGGTGGGAGGATCGGATCTAAAATAGGTGCTGTGAGACAGGAAAGTGGAATCAGGTGAGACCACTTCCTGATTAGGTGGAACGCAGCGTGGTGACGTGATGCGCACGGCGACGCATGCGCAGACCGTACCTTGGTCCGCCCATGCGCACCACGCATCACGTAGTGGAGATGTCGGTGGTGGCTTGTGGTATTGCAGCGCTATATCGCGCCTGCCCAGTAGCAATGAGAAACTAGAAGGTGGTGGTGGCTGGCGATATTGCAGCGCTATTTCGCACTTGCGCAGTGGCAATGGGGAACTTGTAAGCAATGGAGAATATTCGTGTTGTGCTGCCCACCAGTGATAGGTGGGAACGGAGGTGCCTCTTTATAGCTCATATGGAGAGTGATGGTGGGTGATGACCAGGTGATCACGTAGTGAAGAGTGCCTAGAGGAATACAAAGACAAAGTTAGTACATCCTGGTAGTTAAAAAAGAAAGGTCTATGCTGTAATGGAACAAAACATAACACACATATGTGCTAACAGGGGTAATAGTCAGTATGATTACCAGTGTTAAAGGGATAATCTTAAGCAGTGGAAAACCAAGGGGTGGGTAGAGCCGAGAGTATATAGAAGTAATACCTCATGGATAACAGACCTAAGAACGTATGTATTATTTTATGTGCACATCATACTCTCGGTTTAACCCTTTTGGTTCAAGTGTGCCCAATGTATGTATCCAGAAGGCTACTC
Organism: Anomaloglossus baeobatrachus; assembly: GCF_048569485.1. Lineage (NCBI taxonomy): Eukaryota > Metazoa > Chordata > Amphibia > Anura > Aromobatidae > Anomaloglossus > Anomaloglossus baeobatrachus. The sequence goes on from NC_134353.1 coordinate 18,686,876, forward strand.
TATCTTTCAATCTGCGAACCCTATCTCCTCCCCTGCGCATGGATGGGATGTGTTCTATGACCTGAAACCTTAGCTGAGCCACTGTATGGTGTGCTGCGTCAAAATGATGAGGAATAGGTAACAGGAGTTGTCTGCACCGTATGGTGGATTTGTGCTTGCTAATACGGTCTCGGATATGTTGGGTAGTCTCTCCAACATATCCGAGACCGCACGGGCACTTGATGAGGTAAATCACAAATGAAGATTCACAAGTAAAATAATTTTTGATCAAAAAGGATTTGCCTGTGTGAGGGTGCGTAAATGTATTTCCTTTGGTGAGATTGTTACGTTGGAGACAATGCAGGCAGGGAAAATTACCCATTTTGTGTGGGCCAGAAAAGTCTGTCGAACTGGAGTAGGTGATCCTATATCGGCTCTAATCAAGTTGTCCCTAAGATTCTTGGGCCTTTTGTGACAAAATACCGGGGGTGTTGAGAACTCTGTAATAGAGGGATAGGCTCTATGTAAAAGTGGCCAGTGCTTGGAGACTATTCCTTTAAAGATGGAAGAAAAGGGGTGATAGGTCTGTACGCAATAGATGCGTGGTGTGCTAGTGTCGCATCTCTGAGGGCGAGATGTCCGATTCATTGCTACGGAGGAGGGATAGCCACGTGAAATGAATTTAGTACCCATCTCATTGTACCGTAGTAGTTGTTGTTGGGGATCCGAAACGATCCGCTCAACTCGCTTGTGTTGTGAGATCGGTAAGGATCTTTTCATGTGAGGAGGATGACAACTGGTGTATAGCAGGAGACTATTCTTGTCGGTAGGTTTGACAAAGAGATCAGTAGAGATATTACCCTCAGGGGATAAAATGATCAGGGTGTCCAAGAAATTGATCTGTCGGGGGTCACATTGCATGGTAAATGTGAGGCCCGGTAGGGTGGAGGAGATGTCATTATGAAAGGTCTCTAGGGAGTTAGAGTCACCGTGCCAGACGACAAATACATCATCAATGTATCGTTTCCAGACAATGGCATGCCTGATCCAAAGGGGGTGTTTGTATACAATAGTATCCTCAAAATGGGCCATGAAGATGTTTGCGTACTGTGGCGCTACATTAGATCCCATGGCGGTCCCTCGTTGCTGTATATAAAACTGATCTTCAAATAGGAAAAAATTATGACCAAGAACCAGTTGAAGCAAATCCATGCAGAAAGTGTGTATATCGACAACTTAGAGACACGACCACATATCTTCCTGTCCCCAAAGACCCTTCTCCGCTCATATGCGGATACATCAAGGAAAAGGTGGATTACCATCTACATCAGGGCGCCATTGACAAGACCCTAGCGGAATTCCTTGTCAAATCCAATCCAGTGACACCTGTATTTTATGTTTTGCCCAAAATACATAAAAATTTGCAACGACCACCAGGACGCCCTATCGTGGCTTCCACAGAGTCAATTTTGTCACCTCTTGCCATCACTCTAGACAAAATACTTACTCCATTGATTCCACTGATACCTTCATACGTGAAAGACACTTCAGATTTCCTCTCTCACATTAGGGCTCTTCCACCTCTACCCCCTGACTGCCTCCTCGGTACCTTAGATGTTGATAGCTTATACACAAGTATACAGCACAGTGACGGCATTCAGGCCGTTAACTGGTTTCTCGATCAGCATGGTATGGTCTCTCCCTCACAACACACTTTCTGCATGGATTACCATGTTGTAGGTAGTGCAGCAAGAAGGCGCTCATGTGTCTTGCGCATCCATGCGGACCAAGTCCTTGCTGTGTTGGTGGCGGCGAGGTGATAACCGTGCTGCCTTCCTCTGACATATCACCCCAACCTCGATCAACCGAAATTTGATCAAGGTATCCCTCATCTGCAGAGTCTTCCATGCCCATCGCCAGTTCGTCCTCCATTTGTTCCTCGGCTCTTGCACATTCCTAGATTCCTATGTGTGCAATGACTCTATATATTATATAGGAATAGATCACTCTCTGTGTAATAAATATATAATATATAGGAATAGATCCCTCTGTGTGTAATGACTATATAATATATAGGAACAGATCCTTCTGTGTGTAATGACTTTATATAATATATAGGAATAGATCCCTCTGTGTGTAATGACTCTATATAATATATAGGAATAGATCCTTCTGTGTGTAATGACTCTATAATATATAGGAATAGATCCCTCTGTGTGTAATGACTTTATATAATATATAGGAATAGATCCCTCTGTGTGTAATGACTCTATTTAATATATAGGAATAGATCCTTCTGTGTGTAATGACTTTATATAATATATAGGAATAGATCCCTCTGTGTGTAATGACTCTATTTAATATATAGGAATAGATCCTTCTGTGTGTAATGACTCTATAATATATAGGAATAGATCCCTCTGTGTGGAATGACTCTATATAATATATAGGAATAGATCCCTCTGTGTGTAATGACTCTATATAATATATAGGAATAGATCGCTCTGTGTGTAATGACTCTATATATTATATAGGAATAGATCACTCTCTGTGTAATAAATATATAATATATAGGAATAGATCCCTCTGTGTGTAATGACTATATAATATATAGGAACAGATCCTTCTGTGTGTAATGACTTTATATAATATATAGGAATAGATCCCTCTGTGTGTAATGACTCTATATAATATATAGGAATAGATCCTTCTGTGTGTAATGACTCTATAATATATAGGAATAGATCCCTCTGTGTGTAATGACTTTATATAATATATAGGAATAGATCCCTCTGTGTGTAATGACTCTATATAATATATAGGAATAGATCGCTCTGTGTGTAATGACTCTATATAATATATAGGAATAGATCGCTCTGTGTGTAATGACTCTATAATATAAAGGAATAGATCCCTCTGTGTGTAACGACTCTATATAATATATAGGAATAGATCCCTCTGTGTGTAATGACTCTATATAATATATAGGAATAGATCCCTCTGTGTGTAATGACTATAATATATAGGAATAGATCCCTCTGTGTGCAATGACTCTATATAATATATAGGAATAGATCCCTCTGTGTGTAATGACTTTATATAATATATAGGAATAGATCCCTCTGTGTGTAATGACTCTATTTAATATATAGGAATAGATCCTTCTGTGTGTAATGACTCTATAATATATAGGAATAGATCCCTTTGTGTGGAATGACTCTATATAATATATAGGAATAGATCCCTCTGTGTGTAATGACTTTATATAATATATAGGAATAGATCCCTCTGTGTGTAATGACTCTATATAATATATAGGAATAGATCGCTCTGTGTGTAATGACTCTATATAATATATAGGAATAGATCGCTCTGTGTGTAATGACTCTATAATATAAAGGAATAGATCCCTCTGTGTGTAACGACTCTATATAATATATAGGAATAGATCCCTCTGTGTGTAATGACTCTATATAATATATAGGAATAGATCCCTCTGTGTGTAATGACTATAATATATAGGAAAAGATCCCTCTGTGTGCAATGACTCTATATAATATATAGGAATAGATCCCTCTGTGTGTAATGACTTTATATAATATATAGGAATAGATCCCTCTGTGTGTAATGACTCTATTTAATATATAGGAATAGATCCTTCTGTGTGTAATGACTCTATAATATATAGGAATAGATCCCTTTGTGTGGAATGACTCTATATAATATATAGGAATAGATCCCTCTGTGTGTAATGACTCTATATAATATATAGGAATAGATCGCTCTGTGTGTAATGACTCTATATAATATATAGGAATAGATCGCTCTGTGTGTAATGACTCTATAATATAAAGGAATAGATCCCTCTGTGTGTAACGACTCTATATAATATATAGGAATAGATCCCTCTGTGTGTAATGACTCTATAAAATATATAGGAATAGATCCCTCTGTGTGTAATGACTATAATATATAGGAATAGATCCCTCTGTGTGCAATGACTCTATATAATATATAGGAAAAGATCCCTCTGTGTGCAATGACTCTATATAATATATAGGAATAGATCCCTCTGTGTGTAATGACTCTATATAATATATAGGAATAGATCCCTCTGTGTGTAATGACTCTATATAATATATAGGAATATATCCTTCTGTGTGTAATGACTCTATAATATATAAGAATAGATCCCTCAGTGTGTAATGACTCTATATAATATATAGGAATAGATCCCTCTGTGTGTAATGACTCTATATAATATATAGAAATAGATCTGTCTGTGTGTAATGACTCTATATAATATATAGGAATAGATCGCTCTCTGTGTAATGACTCTATATAATATATAGGAATAGATTCCTATGTGTGTAATGACTCTATATAATATATAGGAATAGATCACTCTCTGTGTAATAACTATATAATATATAGGAATAGATCCCTCTGTGTGTAATGACTCTATATAATATATAGGAATATATCCCTCTGTGTGTAATGACTATATAATATATAGGAACAGATCCTTTTGTGTGTAATGACTTTATATAATATATAGGAATAGATCCCTCTGTGTGCAATGACTCTATATAATATATAGGAATAGATCCTTATGTGTGTAATGACTCTATAATATATAGGAATAGATCCCTCTGTGTGTAATGACTCTATATAATATATAGGAATAGATCCCTCTGTGTGTAATGACTCTATATAATATATAGGAATAGATCTGTCTGTGTGTAATGACTCTATATAATATATAGGAATAGATTCCTATGTGTGTAATGACTCTATATAATATATAGGAATAGATCACTCTCTGTGTAATAACTATATAATATATAGGAATATATCCCTCTGTGTGTAATGACTATATAATATATAGGAACAGATCCTTCTGTGTGTAATGACTCTATATAATATATAGGAATAGATCCCTTTGTGTGTAATGACTCTATATAATATATAGGAATAGATCGCTCTGTGTGTAATGACTCTATATAATATATAGGAATAGATCCTTCTGTGTGGAATGACTCTATAATATATAGGAATAGATCCCTCTGTGTGGAATGACTCTATATAATATATAGGAATAGATCCCTCTGTGTGTAATGACTCTATATAATATATAGGAATAGATTGCTCTGTGTGTAATGACTCTATATAATATATAGGAATTGATCCCTCTGTGTGTAATGACTCTTTTTAATATATAGGAATAGATCCCTCTGTGTGTAATGACTCTATATAATATATAGGAATAGATCCCTCTGTGTGTAATGACTATAATATATAGGAAAAGATCCCTCTGTGTGCAATGACTCTATATAATATATAGGAATAGATCCCTCTGTGTGTAATGACTCTAGATAATATATAGGAATAGATCCCTCTGTGTGTAATGACTCTATAATATATAGGAATAGATCCTTCTGTGTGTAATGACTCTATAATATATAGGAATATATCCCTCTGTGTGTAATGACTATATAATATATAGGAACAGATCCTTCTGTGTGTAATGACTCTATATAATATATAGGAATAGATCCCTTTGTGTGTAATGACTCTATATAATATATAGGAATAGATCGCTCTGTGTGTAATGACTCTATATAATATATAGGAATAGATCCTTCTGTGTGGAATGACTCTATAATATATAGGAATAGATCCCTCTGTGTGGAATGACTCTATATAATATATAGGAATAGATCCCTCTGTGTGTAATGACTCTATATAATATATAGGAATAGATTGCTCTGTGTGTAATGACTCTATATAATATATAGGAATTGATCCCTCTGTGTGTAATGACTCTTTTTAATATATAGGAATAGATCCCTCTGTGTGTAATGACTCTATATAATATATAGGAATAGATCCCTCTGTGTGTAATGACTATAATATATAGGAAAAGATCCCTCTGTGTGCAATGACTCTATATAATATATAGGAATAGATCCCTCTGTGTGTAATGACTCTAGATAATATATAGGAATAGATCCCTCTGTGTGTAATGACTCTATAATATATAGGAATAGATCCTTCTGTGTGTAATGACTCTATAATATATAGGAATAGATCCCTCTGTGTGTAATGACTCTATATAATATATAGGAATAGATCCCTCTGTGTGTAATGACTCTATATATTATATAGGAATAGATCTGTCTGTGTGTAATGACTCTATATAATATATAGGAATAGATCGCTCTCTGTGTAATGACTCTATAAAAAATATAGGATTAGATTCCTATGTGTGTAATGACTCTATATAATATATAGGAATAGATCACTCTCTGTGTAATAACTATATAATATATAGGAATAGATCCCTCTGTGTGTAATGACTCTATATAATATATAGGAATAGATCCCTTTGTGTGTAATGACTCTATATAATATATAGGAATAGATCCCTCTGTATGTAATGACTATATAATATATAGCAATAGATCCCTCTGTGTGTAATGACTCTATATAATATATAGGAATAGATCCCTCTGTGTGTAATGACTCTATATAATATATAGAAATAGATCTGTCTGTGTGTAATGACTCTATATAATATATAGGAATAGATCGCTCTCTGTGTAATGATTCTATATAATATATAGGAATAGATTCCTATGTGTGTAATGACTCTATATAATATATAGGAATAGATCACTCTCTGTGTAATAACTATATAATATATAGGAATAGATTCCTCTGTGTGTAATGACTCTATATAATATATAGGAATATATCCCTCTGTGTGTAATGACTATATAATATATAGGAACAGATCCTTTTGTGTGTAATGACTTTATATAATATATAGGAATAGATCCCTCTGTGTGCAATGACTCTATATAATATATAGGAATAGATCCTTCTGTGTGTAATGACTCTATAATATATAGGAATAGATCCCTCTGTGTGTAATGACTCTATATAATATATAGGAATAGATCCCTCTGTGTGTAATGACTCTATATAATATATAGGAATAGATCTGTCTGTGTGTAATGACTCTATATAATATATAGGAATAGATTCCTATGTGTGTAATGACTCTATATAATAAATAGGAATAGATCACTCTCTGTGTAATAATTATATAATATATAGGAATATATCCCTCTGTGTGTAATGACTATATAATATATAGGAACAGATCCTTCTGTGTGTAATGACTCTATATAATATATAGCAATAGATCCCTCTGTGTGTAATGACTCTATATAATATATAGGAATAGATCCCTCTGTGTGTAATGACTCTATATAATATATAGGAATAGATCCTTCTGTGTGGAATGACTCTATAATATATAGGAATAGATCCCTCTGTGTGGAATGACTCTATATAATATATAGGAATAGATCCCTCTGTGTGTAATGACTCTATATAATATATAGGAATAGATCGCTCTGTGTGTAATAACTCTTTTTAATATATAGGAATAGATCCTTCTGTGTGTAATGACTCTATAATATATAGGAATAGATCCCTCTGTGTGTAATGACTATAATATATAGGAAAAGATCCCTCTGTGTGCAATGACTCTATATAATATATAGGAATAGATCCCTCTGTGTGTAATGACTCTAGATAATATATAGGAATAGATCCTTCTGTGTGTAATGACTCTATAATATATAGGAATAGATCCTTCTGTGTGTAATGACTCTATAATATATAGGAATAGATCCCTCTGTGTGTAATGACTCTATATAATATATAGGAATAGATCCCTCTGTGTGTAATGACTCTATATATTATATAGGAATAGATCTGTCTGTGTGTAATGACTCTATATAATATATAGGAATAGATCGCTCTCTGTGTAATGACTCTATAAAATATATAGGATTAGATTCCTATGTGTGTAATGACTCTAGATAATATATAGGAATAGATCCTTCTGTGTGTAATGACTCTATAATATATAGGAATAGATCCTTCTGTGTGTAATGACTCTATATAATATATAGGAATAGATCCCTCTGTGTGTAATGACTCTATAGAATATATAGGAATAGATCCTTCTGTGTGTAATGACTCTATAATATATAGGAATAGATCCCTCTGTGTGGAATGACTCTATATAATATATAGGAATAGATCCCTCTGTGTGTAATGACTCTATATAATATATAGGAATAGATCGCTCTGTGTGTAATGACTCAATATAATATATAGGAATAGATCCCTCTGTGTGTAATGACTCTATATAATATAGAGGAATAGATCCTTCTGTGTGTAATGACTATAATATATAGGAATAGATCCCTCTGTGTGCAATGACTCTATATAATATATAGGAATAGATCCCTCTGTGTGTAATGACTCTATATAATATATAGGAATAGATCCCTCTGTGTGTAATGACTCTATATAATATATAGGAATAGTTCCCTCTGTGTGTAATGACTCTATATAATATATAGGAATAGTTCCCTCTGTGTGTAATGACTCTATATGATATATAGGAATAGATCCCTCTGTGTATAATGACTCTATATAATATATAGGAATAGATCCCTCTGTGTGTAATAACTCTATATAATATATAGGAATAGATCCCTCTGTGTGTAATGACTGTATATAACATATAGGAATAGATCCCTCTGTGTGTAATGACTCTATATAATATATAGGAATAGATCCCTCTGTGTGTATTGACTGTATATAACATATAGGAATAGATCCCTCTGTGTGTAATGACTCTATATAATATATAGGAATAGATCCCTCTGTGTGTAATGACTCTATATAATATATAGGAATAGATCCCTCTGTGTGTAATGACTCTATATAATATATAGGAATAGATCCCTCTGTGTGCAATGACTCTATATAATATATAGGAATAGATCCCTCTGTGTGTAATGACTCTATATAATATATAGGAATAGATCTCTGTGTGTAATGACTCTATATAATATATAGCAATAGATCCCTCTGTGTGTAATGACTCTATATAATATATAGGAATAGATCCCTCTGTGTGTAATGACTGTATATAATATATAGGAATAGATCCCTCTGTGTGTAATGACTCTATATAATATATAGCAATAGATCCCTCTTTGTGTAATGACTCTATATAATATATAGGAATAGATCCCTCTGTGTCTAATGACTCTATATAATATATAGGAATAGATCCCTCTGTGTGTAATGACTTTATATAATATATAGCAATAGATCCCTCTGTGTGTAATGACTCTATATAATATATAGGAATAGATCCCTCTGTGTGTAATGACTCTATATAATATATAGGAATAGATCCCTCTGTGTGTAATGACTCTATATAATATATAGGAATAGATCCCTCTGTGTGTAATGACTCTATATAATATATAGGAATAGATCCCTCTGTGTGTAATGACTCTATATAATATATAGGAATAGATCCCTCTGTGTGTAATGACTCTATATATTATATAGGAATAGATCCCTCTGTGTGTAATGACTTTATATAATATATAGCAATAGATCCCTCTGTGTGTAATGACTCTATATAATATATAGGAATAGATCCCTCTGTGTGTAATGACTCTATATAATATATAGGAATAGATCCCTCTGTGTGTAATGACTCTATATAATATATAGGAATAGATCCCTCTGTGTGTAATGACTCTATATAATATATAGGAATAGATCCCTCTGTGTGTAATGACTCTATATAATATATAGGAATAGATCCCTCTGTGTGTAATGACTCTATATAATATATAGGAATAGATCCCTCTGTGTGTAATGTCTCTATATAATATATAGGAATAGATCCCTCTGTGTGTAATGACTCTTTATAATATATAGGAATAGATCCCTCTGTGTGTAATGACTCTATATAATATATAGGAATAGATCCCTCTGTGTGTAATGACTCTATATATTATATAGGAATAGATCCCTCTGTGTGTAATGACTCTATATAATATATAGCAATAGATCCCTTTGTGTGTAATGACTCTATATAATATATAGGAATAGATCCCTTTGTGTGTAATGACTATATAATATATAGCAATAGATCCCTCTGTGTGTAATGACTCTATATAATATATAGGAATAGATCCCTCTGTGTGTAATGACTCTATATAATATATAGGAATAGAGCCCTCTGTGTGTAATGACTCTATATAATATATAGGAATAGATCCCTCTGTGTGTAATGACTCTATATAATATATAGGAATAGATCCCTCTGTGTGTAATGACTCTATATAATATATAGGAATAGATCCCTCTGTGTGTAATGACTCTATATAATATATAGGAATAGATCCCTCTGTGTGTAATGACTCTATATAATTTATAGGAATAGATCCCTCTGTGTGTAATGACTCTATATAATATATAGGAATAGATCCCTCTGTGTGTAATGACTCTATATAATATATAGGAATAGATCCCTCTGTGTGTAATGACTCTATATAATATATAGGAATAGATCCCTCTGTGTGTAATGTCTCTATATAATATATAGGAATAGATCCCTCTGTGTGTAATGACTCTTTATAATATATAGGAATAGATCCCTCTGTGTGTAATGACTCTATATAATATATAGGAATAGATCCCTCTGTGTGTAATGACTCTATATAATATATAGCAATAGATCCCTTTGTGTGTAATGACTCTATATAATATATAGGAATAGATCCCTTTGTGTGTAATGACTATATAATATATAGCAATAGATCCCTCTGTGTGTAATGACTCTATATAATATATAGGAATAGATCCCTCTGTGTGTAATGACTCTATATAATATATAGGAATAGATCCCTCTGTGTGTAATGACTCTATATAATATATAGGAATAGATCCCTCTGTGTGTAATGACTCTATATAATATATAGGAATAGATCCCTCTGTGTGTAATGACTCTATATAATATATAGGAATAGATCCCTCTGTGTGTAATGACTCTATATAATATATAGGAATAGATCCCTCTGTGTGTAATGACTCTATATAATATATAGGAATAGATCCCTCTGTGTGTAATGACTCTATATAATATATAGGAATAGATCCCTCTGTGTGTAATGACTATATATTTGTTTCCTTTTTGTTTTGAATTACTGAAATACATTAAAAATTATAGTTTTTGATGATCTAATTGATTGAGCTGCAGCTGTAGTTAATAAGAATTGATCATTTAAAATTTTTCTCTGTATTTCTTCTGTGAGCTCATCACCTGCCTGCAGCTGTCATTATCTGCTTAATAAAGTGACTAGTGTAGCCAATCACTGGCGTCATTAGTGTTACACCACCTATTAGTGATTGGTGGCAGCGGTTTGATGGGTGAACATGTGAGCAACAGGGAGTGCCAGGGCTTTCTTCAGGTGACAGAGGCTGCTTGTGTAGTTAGAAGCTGCCAGGTGTGCAGCCAGCGAAAGAGAAAGTGGATGTGACGTGTTCAGAACCTGCCTGACACCAAGTAACCCCTGAACGGCAGTTCACATCACAGAGAGCCAGCCAATCCAGAGGCCGGAACTACAGTTATATCAGAGAACCAGCCAATCCAGAAGCCGGGACTGCTGTCACATCACAGAGAACCAGCCAATCCAGAGGCCGGGACTGCTGTCACATCACAGAGAACCAGCCAATCCAGAGGCCGGGACTGCAGCTCACATGTTACAGGGCGCCAGCCAATTCAGAGGCCGGGACTGCAGTTATATCAGAGAACCAGCCAATCCAGAGGCAGGCACTGCAGCTCACATGTTACAGGGAGCCAGCCAATCCAGAGGCAGGCACTGCAGTTATATCAGAGAACCAGCCAATCCAGAGGCAGGCACTGCACACCCCCCTCACACAGTGCAGGGAGTCATCGCACATTCCACACAGGTGCCGGCACGGACTCAGAGAAGGAATGAACGCGAGTGTGCAGTGTGAGCAGTACACGTATCCGCCAGCGCGATGGTGCCGCTAGTGCTGGTGTTCGCAGCCACAGGTGAGTGCGCCCTCGCTTCATACCCCTTTACATGTTCCTCCATGCACAGATATAGCAGCTGTAGCAGAGCTAAGTGGGGTGCTTGCTGGTGGTTGGGGTGCTTGCTGGTGGTTGGGGTGCTTGCTGGTGGTTGGGGTCCTTGCTGGTGGTTGGGGTCCTTGCTGGTGGTTGGGGTCCTTGCTGGTGGTTGGGGTGCTTGCTGGTGGTTGGGGTGCTTGCTGGTGGTTGGGGTGCTTGCTGGTGGTTGGGGTGCTTGCTGGTGGTTGGGGTGCTTGCTGGTGGTTGGGGTGCTTGCTGGTGGTTGGGGTCCTTGCTGGTGGTTGGGGTGCTTGCTGGTGGTTGGGGTGCTTGCTGGTGGTTGGGGTGCTTGCTGGTGGTTGGGGTCCTTGCTGGTGGTTGGGGTCCTTGCTGGTGGTTGGGGTCCTTGCTGGTGGTTGGGGTCCTTGCTGGTGGTTGGGGTGCTTGCTGGTGGTTGGGGTGCTTGCTGGTGGTTGGGGTGCTTGCTGGTGGTTGGGGTGCTTGCTGGTGGTTGGGGTGCTTGCTGGTGGTTGGGGTGCTTGCTGGTGGTTGGGGTCCTTGCTGGTGGTTGGGGTCCTTGCTGGTGGTTGGGGTGCTTGCTGGTGGTTGGGGTGCTTGCTGGTGGTTGGGGTGCTTGCTGGTGGTTGGGGTGCTTGCTGGTGGTTGGGGTGCTTGCTGCTTGCTGGTGGTTGGGGTGCTTGCTGCAGAGTGTGGTTTTTTTTCGTGCGGCAGTCATTATCCGTACACAGGGATCCTGCTCCATGCAGGCTTGTATGTCAGTGATGCCGGACACATGCCTGCACTTGTTTCCAGTCACTGAATGCAAAGTTTCACCTCTTACTTTGATTTTTATTCCGGTTTTTGGGGGGAATTGTAAGTTTGGGAATTCACTGATCTAAGTCTAGATTAATAATCACCTCCTTTATAAAATGACGGAGTGTGATGACCTGTGCACGACGTACTGTATATACTGTGTATCAGTGGTGCAATGGGCCCCGGTGCGAAAGTTGGACCTGGTCCCCCTCCAGACGTTGGTCAGATGAATGGGCACCTGTAGCGTTCTAAATCCTATAAAGACATGTTAATTGCCCCTACCCCCCCCCCCCCCCCCACCCCCCTTCATTATGCAGTAATGTTCCCAATCCTGGTACGTATGTCCCCCCCCATACTTGTATATATGTCCCCATTCTGGTATTCATGGTATATAACGTCCCCGTCCTGGTATATATTTATCTAATCCTGGGCCGATCCTAGTAAAAATGTCGCACATCCTGGGCCCATCCTAATATGTCTCCCATCCTGATATACAGTATATGTCCCTCATCCTGGTATATGTCCCTCATCCTGGTATGTATGGTCTGGGACTGTCTCTAATGCATAATTAAAATAATTTAAAAAAATTCTACTCCTCTTGCCTCTGCTTCCACATCTCCCAGTGTCCTCTGTAGCGAGCGCGGAGTAACCTACAGCTGACATCGGAGTGCGTGCTATAGAGCATGACGGTACTACCATGCGCTGCCCCAGTCATGGTATGGCTGTCAGCTGCCAGCCACTGTTTGCCTGGCAGCGTGTATCGCAGTGCAGGGACCCAGCGGGTCTTTGTGCTGTGATGCATTTCAGTTGATGTGCGACCTCAGACGCTCATCCAGCTGAAGTAGGAGCTGGGGTTGGCGTGTCTCCTGTGCCCTTGGGCCCGGTAATGATCTCTAAGTTTGTGATCGTTACGCCCCTGCCTGCTCTCCTCACTCCATCCACAAACTATTGGCTGCTGAAGTCGGCTCACGTATTGTAAACATAAAGCACCCTCCCAGGACACACTGCATCAAATCTACTTTAGGCTTTGTGCGCACTGGAAAATGGAATTTCTCAAGAAAATTCCGCAGGTATTCAAAGATTACCGCACCCGCGGTAAAAAAAACGCGGCAAACCGCATGTGGTTTGCTGTGGTTATACCGCGGTATTGTACGCGGTATTGCCGCGGTTTTGCCGCATGCGGGTTGGTATGTGCTTTATTGCATTCAATCCAATAAAGCACATTGAAAAAAAAAGTCATTTCATTCTGAGATAGAGGGAGGATAGACAGAGTCCCTGTGAGCGCACTCTGCATTTCCCACGGTCGGCAGTGAGTTCACATTACCGGCCGTGGGAAATGCCCTGTGGTTACCTCTGCTGTCTCGCTGCGAGGCTGCATTCAGCAGTGTCTGTGTCAGTCGCGGCTGGATGTAAACAGCGCAGGACGCCGGAGCTGTGGATTACGCCGGAGCTTTGTTCCGGGAGGGGTTCATAAAAGGGTGAACGAGGCTTGTTTGTGTTTTATTTAAAATAAAGAATTTTTCAGTGTGTGTTTTTTCACTTTACTTACGGGTTGATCATCTCAGCGGTCACATAGACGCTGCCATGATCAAGCCTGGAGTTAATGGCGGTGATCCACCACCATTAACTCCTTGTATTACCCTGACTGCCACTGCTACACAGCGGCAGGAAGAGCCGGGGACACGCCGGTGCTGCCGCATAATGCATGCGACAGTGCCGGGGCAGCTGCGGCTGATATTCTCGGCTGCGGGAGGGGGGAGGGAGGCGGGGGACTTTAACCCTGCCCCTTGCCCTCCCAAGCCTGAGAATACCGGGCCGCCGCTGTGTGCTTACCTCAGCTGGACGGTAAATATACAGCGGAGCCCACGTGGTTTTTTTTTTTTTTTTTTCTATATATTTCCGTTTGCTTTCTATGTGTCTGTGTTCTATGTCTGTGATGTGTGTGTGTGTGTCTGTGATGTGTGTGTTTACTCTGCACGGCTTCCTCTTCCTGTAATGACATCACTTCCCTGCAAAACCCAGGCAGCGATGTACATTACCGGAGGTAAACCGCGAAATACCGCAGGGAATAACGCAGGAAAACTCAGTGAACCGCACAGAATTTGCTGCCTGCGTTATTCACTGCGGGATTTCACACTTACATTGCAGGCAATGTAGTGAAATCCCGCAGCGACGTGCGGAAAAGAAGTGACATGCAATTGTTTTTCTGCGGGAATCCCGCAGCAAAACATGCAGCTGTCAAAATCCGCATAGTGCGCACAGGATTTATTTTTCCCATAGGATTTGCTGGTGATTCACTGCAGAGATGTTATGAACATTTTCTGCAGCGAAACATGCAGCAAATCCACGGCAAAATCCGGTAAGTGCGCACAGGGCCTAAGGCTATGTGCACCTTGTGATATCACCGGACTTCCCAGAAGCAATGTCGTGCCATAAAGACTAAGGAAATGGCTGCAGGGAGCCCAGTGACGTCAAAAAAGCATATAACGCACAAAAATTCAACGTGGGCAATACACATGCGTTTTTCCTGCATTTTTCACTGACCTCATTGAAATCAATTGGAGAAAAAGCAGGAAAAAAATACAGAAACAACTGACACGCTGCTTCTTTTTTCAGCACCAAAAACTGCAAGAAGCAGCGTGTTCACAGCAAGTCAGGATTCAGACTTTGCTGGGATGATTTTTTCCTTGCATTTATCGATTTTTAAAAAAGCAAGTAAAAACGCATGAAAAAAGCCACGTGGGCACAAGGTCTTCTGTGTATGTAGCAGTGCACAGTAATATAGCTGTACTTAGATACAGGACCTGGCTGTGCTGCTTTCAACAAACTGCTGCAAATGCTTCCCCCCCCCCCCCCCCCACTGCTCACATAGTGACTTATTCTGTGGGCTGGCCCCCATCACCTTATCAGCCTCATCCTCTCTTCCCCCCCCCCCCCCTTCATCCCAAAATGTCCAAAGCAGCACCGTGAACAGTTTACATTAAGATAACATAGAACTTAAAGAAGGTCAGATACACTTTCCTGCTTTCCTGCCGTACAGCTCACCCCTAGAGTTGAGCGAGGTTCGCCAGTTCGCGGTTCGAGTGATTTTTTTTTTTTTTTTTGGGGGGTGTTCTAGATAGAACTAGAGCTTTTTGCTAAAAGCTCGACAGTTAGAACCGTTCTCGAACGTAACTCGATCAGCAAAAGCAGGGCTATTTACAGCTACAGTGTGCAGGGAGCAATCGCTGGCAGCCTGCCACAAGCTGGTAACCAAGGTAAACATCGGGTATCCAAGCAAAGAGCTTTGCTTGGTAACCCGATATTTACCCTGGTTACATGTGCAGGGAGCCGACACTTCCCTGCTCGGCTCCGCCCCCTCCTGCACTCGGCATGTGTATACACACACACGCACCTGTCACCAGCCATGCAGTCCCAGCACTGACATCCTCAGCACCATATGGCCCCACTAGGCTCCACCCACTTCGCACACATGGCCCCGCTAGGCTCCACCCACTTCACACTCCGCCGCCCACACACATGGCCCCGCTAGGCTCCACCCACTTCGCACACATTACCCCGCTCGGCTTACCTGCGGTGATGAAGTCCTGACCTCAGCGCTGTCACTGTCTTCTATGGCCGCCGCTTCACATTTCCTCTGCTGCCGGCCCGAGACTGTGACTAGTGGTGACGTCACAGGCTCCCGCGATACTTGGCTGTGAAGTCGGCGGTCATTGAAGTCAGTGACAGGTCTGCTGTCAGCAGTGCAGGAGATCATCACCGCAGGTAATGTACCTCGCTGACAGCAGCACTTGTCATGCCCTGCAGTGACCTGGGCTGATCTATTGATGTTAGCTCAGGTCACTGCATTGCTCTCGCAGCCATTGGGGAACATTCTGTTCTTCATTGACTGGGACAGTGACTATGGTATAGATCGCCATGGGAACCCGTTGGATTACAGCAGACCTGGATTTGTTTTTCTTTCTAATTGGTGAAAGAGGGAATGTATTGGGGAGTTTTTTCCCAAATAACAATGTTTGTCGTCTATTCGTCTTTTTTTTTTTTTTTTTTTTTCCATTACTGATTGGGTTGGTGATGTCGGGTATCTGATAGACGCCTGACCTCACCAACCCCAGGGCTTGATGCCAGGGGACATTACACATCTGGTATTAACCCCATATATTACCCCGTTTGCCACCGCACCAGAGCAACGGGATGAGCTGGGGCGAAGCACCAGGACTGGCACATCTAATGGATGCGCCACTTCTGGGGCAGCTGCGACCTGCTATTTTTAGGCTGGGGAGAGTCCAATAACCATGGACCTCCCTAATCTGAGAATATCAGACCCCAGCTGTCCGCTTTACCTTGGCCGGTGATCCAATTTTGAGGGGACCCCCACGTGTTTGTTTGGTGTTTTTTTTTTTTTTTGTTTTTTTTTTGTTTTTTTTTTTGCGGCTGAGAAAACTCAGAGGTCATGGGTCTTCCAGCAGGACAATGACCCAAAACACACTTCAAAAAGCACTAGAAAATGGTTTGAGAGAAAGCACTGGAGACTACTAAAGTGGCCAGCAATGAGTCCAGACCTGAACCCCATAGAAGACCTGTGGAGAGATCTTAAAATGGCAGTTTGGAGAAGGCGCCCTTCAAATCTCAGGGACCTGGAGCAGTTTGCCAAAGAAGAATGGTCTAAAATTCCAGCAGAGCATTGTAAGAAACTCATTGATTGTTACCGGAAGCGGTTGTTCAGTTATTTTGACTAAAGGTTGTGCAACCAAGTATTAGGCTGAGGGTGCCAATACTTTTGTCCGGGCCATTTTTGGAGTTTTCTGTGAAATAATCAATGATTTGATTTTTTTTTTTTTTTTTTTTTTTTTATGCTTTTTCATTGCAAGCAAAATAAAGGAAGATAATACCAAAAAATGTGATTGCAATCATTTTCAGGAAAAAACAGCGTATTATCCGACAGAATTGCAGGGGTGCCAATACTTTTGGCCTGCACTGTAGATACCAAACACAACGCATCTAGCATGATTTTACTGGCCAGTGCTAATTTGTCGTCATACCAGCGATCTCCCAGTCAAGCTAAATGGTGCACTGGGTTCAGTGCTCCACAGGGATTCTGACAGTATGTTTTTCATTTTTCTAGCATTAACGGGCCCCGTAAAATAAAACTGTATTAGGAGTTATCCCTCCAACAGAACAAAGGATTGTCTTTTCTGTACATCTTTTGGCTGTAGCTATACCATCCCCGAGTCGTAAATTCCTAAACTTTCAGGCTGATCAGATAATCGTCATGGCGATCTGTGGATGATTGTGGGGAGGGGGGGGGTAAGGACCCTTCAAGAGTTTTACATGACACTTCCTGCTTTCTCTGTAACTCGATCACCAGAATGAACTGGGACAGATGATATAACTTTTGCAATCCCAGTAATAACTGCACCATGGTGAGAAACTACAACACTACTGACAGCAAAACCAGGCACAACATTCAGACATGCTGACTGCTGCAAATAGACCATAGATTCCCCCCCCCCCCCCCCACAACAGTGCAATCCATAGATCACCACCCACAACAGTATGATCCTCAGATTCCCGATTCTTCCCCCCCCCCCCCCCACAAACTGTGCTCCCCAGACTACCCCCAACAACCATGTCCTCCACAGGTTCCCACCACACCAATATTCTTCTTCAAATGCCTCTTACAACAATATCTTCCACAGATCGCCCACAACATTGTCCTCAACATGGCTCCCTCCATGACAGTATCCTCCACAGATTCCCCCCCCACCACCACAGCAGTGTCCTCCACATAGCTTCCTCTAGAACAGTGTCCTCCATAGCTTACCCCCCCCCCCCCCCATAAGTGTCCTGGACATGGCTCCCTCCACAACCGTGTTATCCAAAGATTCTCCCCTCCATCCTTGCAACCCTGACCTCCACAGTGACTTGTCAGTTCTGATTCTCACCTTTAATTAAAATCTTCTTGCCAGATTGTCACATTTATATTATTATATAATCCTTTTATGATTGATCTCATCCTCTTCTTCTTGTTTCTACAGTTTCCCTCGCCTCTTCAGGTCTTGTTACAGCTAAAGACCCCATACCGCATACCGTGGAAGGACAGCTGGGCTCCGACCTTCTTGTTCCTGTGAATGAGGCCTGTGCATATCAGGGCTCCTACCGCTTTGACCTCCTTTCCAATACACAACGGATCGGGGCGTATGATGATGAACTACAAGGACTAAGAGGTTATCATGGTCGTCTGACATACGACCCAGAGACCTGCACAATCACCCTGAAGAGGCTGCGAGCAGAGGATGGGACCATATTCACCGTGAATTTGTACTATGCCATAAACCACAAGTCAATAACGCACGACATAAAGTACAAGGTCATCATCATCGGTGAGTCCATTATTACCGCTATAAACATTTTCCAATCATAGCTAGTGTTAGGGTAAGGATAGGTGTTATGCTTAGAGTAAGGGTTCTCAATTACATTCAGGTCTGGGAAACATGAGGTTCAATTAATGGTAACATTGCTTTCATCATCCAGGAGATGGCTACACACCAATGCTGTCCACATTGACATTGTCCATTGACCATTCCTGCCCACTGCACAAGTATAAGATCTGAATATCTGAGCGTTTTCATCCCAGTATCTAACAGAGATCAGGGTACCGTTGGCTATCATGTTGTCTACCCTTCCAAAGTTATGCCTTTGCCAGAACATTACTGACTCAATGCCAAACCGGTAATGCTGGATAACTATGGTGTCTCCAGACTCTCTCACCTGCCACATGTGCTCAGTGTGAACGTGCTCTCACCTGTGAGGAGAATGTGATGCCAAACACAGAACTGACAATTCTGATGGTCTCTATTTCTCTGCCCAATACTAAGCAGTCTGTGACCTTGGGCTCTCATTTCACTTGTGGAGTCTGTGTTTTATAGTTTGGGCAGACACATGCACATTAGTAGTTGCTTTAGGCCTCGGTAGGGCTCTGCTTTTGTACCTCAAGGAGCAGGTACCGGACCCACTGCCCTGTCAATCTGTCCTCCTGTAAAGGACCATGTCTTGTTGTCTGCACCATGCATCAAAGACTGTTGGGATGTTGACTTGGAATTATTTTTCTCAAACTTGGTTTGGGGCTTCCGCTAGTTGTGAGGGAGTGTTGAGGCCATGGTGACCTTGGTGGCCTAATGGACGCTGATCTGTAGTGATCGTGGATCTTATTAATTGAGCCATATTGGATAAAAGAAGCTGGAACCAGGTGATGTGGCCTAGTGGAAGGCTGATCCATAAGTGGTCGTTAATATTATTAATGGAGCAGGGATGGCTGTAGGTTATAAAAGGGAAGAGTACTGGAGAGTCCTCTAGCAGGAGAAACAGAGAAGCCTAGACAAATTGATTTGACAAGACCCTCAGGGTCAGCTCAGACATTGGTTACGTGGAGTCCTATGTGGGGAGGACTGACAGAACCACGTCTCCTGGAAGCGGGTCTGGATCGTTTGAGTTTCATCTGTTCCCTGGAAAGCATTCCCAGCGATTCTCTTGAAGAGACTGACGGCTAGCGTGCCCCTAAGTATAGGGTGGAAACCGAGAATGTGAGCAGAAGATGAGCCTGCCATGTGTTGTATTGTCTAAGGAAGAGATGAGAGGCCTAGCGGTGCTTTCAGAGACCCAGGTGCCAGGGAAGCGATCAGCCGGTAAAGTGGATTATGTATTGAAAACTAAAAGGAACCACGATGGGGTCAGAAGCGGTGCCCGCAAGATGCGACATGCTGACGTGATGAAGTTTGATAGTAAAGCTCAATTGTTTGAAAAGAACCCTTCTCTGTCTGACTTACTGTCTCAGAGAATAAATGGACTGTTGCGGAGGTTTATTTGCACTGGAGTGGTGACCGGGGTGCAAGGGGTTAACGTCCGGCTGCGCTGTAGCCTGGAAGCCCCTGTGATGACTACAGTGGTCCCCACTA
The DNA here is from genome assembly GCF_048569485.1 of Anomaloglossus baeobatrachus. Taxonomy (NCBI): domain Eukaryota; kingdom Metazoa; phylum Chordata; class Amphibia; order Anura; family Aromobatidae; genus Anomaloglossus; species Anomaloglossus baeobatrachus. The sequence continues at coordinate 18,707,612 of NC_134353.1, forward strand.
GCCACCTCAACATTAGTCTTGTCAGGTGTCGGTACCATTATTGATGACGTGCCATATGCTCTTTCTCAATCTGGTCAGTGTAATATCCAACCATTGGGGTGGGTATGTCATATGTGCAGCTGTACTGGGACCCGGTATGTGGGGGGCCGCTGTCACATTGTATTGTATATCGGGGACACTACGGAGGAGGGTCACTGTGAGAATTGTCCGTCCCACCTTCCTCTCATCTCAGCCTTTGCTTTATTTCAGATCACACCTCCTGTAACAAGACGCAGGTCTCTGATGATGCCGTCCTCGGCTTCGTCTCCTTCTGTTTGTCGCAGGACTCTGCGGTGAACCTTGTTTTCACTTTACTGCTGCTGACATTACAAGGTTTGTAAAAAGGATACCAAGAATTAGAAGACAGGTGGGCAGAAGCCATGAAAACCTAAGGCTCTGTTCACACTATCATTTTGCAATGTCATTAGGATTAATCAGTTACATACAATCAGTTACATAATAGATGCAGACTGAACTATTGACTGGAATGGGATCCATTTGATTTAGGCAGCAATACTATGCCCAACTCATCAAGCGCACACCAGCTCAACTAAAGGGTACTTTACATGCTGTGACATCGCTAGCGATCTCATTAGCAATGTGAAATTCTAGATAGCAAGTGCGATCTTTCGAGATTGCACATGCGTAAAATAACCTATGTGCGACCTCGAAAGATCGCACTTGCAATCTAGAATTTCACATCGCTAATGAGATCGCTAGCGAGGTCACAGCATGTAAAGTAGCCTTAAGTCTGTGGTTTTCTTTTTCTCAAATGTACACCTGTCACACCATCTGCCAGGGTTTTTTTTTTTTTTTTTTATATAGCCTCCTCTACTTGTCCTATTGCTAAGCTGAGAGCTCTGACAGCATCTCCTGTACCAGATTCACCACAGAATGGCTGCTGTATTCCCAGCCTCAGCTTTTATACAGGCTAAAATAGTCATACTTGATTGGTTGTTCTGTACCATGTGATCTGATAACTGAAAAGCATTATGGGAAGCCTACCCGGTTGCGCAGGTCATGTGATCCTTCTCTGACTGAGGCAATAGTCTGCAATGTGAAAAATCACAAATCGTTCAAATTTAGTAGATCACATTGAATCGATTTACTCGTCTCTAGTATGGAGAGGTTTAGAATCTGCTGGACTGTTTCCTGACAGCTCTTGACACATAGGAAATGAACAGCCAGTCAGCGGTTACAGCAGTAACGGCCTCAGCCAGCGATTGGCTGCAGCAGTCACATGTCTGTGAGTCAGGACGTCATCTCTGCAGCTGGGAATGGAGACTGATGCAGGAGCCGCAGAGGAGGTGACATTCCAGTGGTGAATTCGCCTCCCATCCATTGGGTCAGAAGTGATCAGACCGTAAAGGACACTTGCTGTGTACAGTCATGGGCAGCCCTGGCCACGGTAAATGTCATCACCCATGATAACGTTTGTAAAGCTCTGCGGAACATGAAGGCAGTAAATAAACAAAAGCATAATAACCTATGGGAATCATCACACACTATATATCCATATACCGGAGGGTTTCCTCTCACAGTATGTCTTTATCACTAGGATTCTGCCCTAGCCTGTACGAGCGGAGCGGAAAAGTCGCCGGTCTGATCAATTACATCATCACAGCCATATCCCCAGACCTGCAGCATCTTCACCATGCGCAGCGGTAAGAACATATGGCGGGTGTTATATATCACTGATATCAGTCACCGTGTATCCATCCTGGAGCGTTTATTCCATGCGAATTATGTAGTAATGTACCAACATTTTACAGAAGTGATCTATAAAATCACCTAAACCTCATATATATATATATATATATATATATATATATATATATATAATATATATATATATATATATATATATATATATATATATATATAGTTGTTTTTGACAGAGAGCATCTTGGATCCATGATTAATGGTTAGTCTTGAGAATTGGTCACTTTTAGCAAGAGCCTGTAAATGGCTTATTCATCTTGATGTAGACAATAATAGTGCAGAGGAGCTGATGTAGGTGGAGCCAGTGCTGAGGAGCTGATGTAGGCAGGGGATGTCAGTGCTGAGGAGCTAATGTAGGCAGGGGATGTCAGTGCTGAGGAGCTAATGTAGGCAGGGGATGTCAGTGCTGAGGAGCTAATGTAGGCAGGGGATGTCAGTGCTGAGGAGCTAATGTAGGCAGGGGATGTCAGTGCTGAGGAGCTAATGTAGGTAGGGGATGTCAGTGCTGAGGAGCTAATGTAGGCAGGGGATGTCAGTGCTGAGGAGCTGATGTAGGCAGGGGATGTCAGTGCTGAGGAGCTGATGTAGGCAGGGGATGTCAGTGCTGAGGAGCTGATGAAGGCAGGGGATGTCAGTGCTGAGGAGCTAATGTAGGCAGGGGATGTCAGTGCTGAGGAGCTGATGTAGGTAGGGGATGTCAGTGCTGAGGAGCTGATGTAGGCAGGGGATGTCAGTGCTGAGGAGCTGATGTAGGCAGGGGATGTCAGTGCTGAGGAGCTGATGTAGGCAGGGGATGTCAGTGCACATGTCTGTTTTTGTTTTTTTTTTTTTTAATTTTGTTTTTTTTCCTTGAACTGACAATATAAGGAGAAAACTGCAGGCTATTTCAGTTGTATCTAATCGGCCATGCAAGTGAATGGGTCATATTATCCTCTATCTTCTCCACATCCTAGAAAACTGGATCACACTATTATCTCACTCCGATCCCACTCTGATCACGGTCATTAGCATAATTGATCTAATCTCAGATGAGAAAAAAATCCCCTAATTTGCCCCTAGCTGAATCAAGAATCTTCCCGCTCCCTGACAGCAAGCAGAGGATGGGGAGGAACTGGTGCACATGGTACAGTGTAAATTGCTTACATGGGTGATGCCCTGAGGGTTTTCTCACCGTCTCTGCCAATGCAATGAGAAATCTTCCTTCTTTCTGCAGGAAACTCTTACAGTTGGATACTGATAGTGATTCCGATCCTCCTCATCAGTGACGGCCTAAAATCTGTTGGTGAGTGATCGAGGTTTAGGTCTTTGTATATGTAAAGTCTCAGATCTGTGACTGTGGTAAGCCATGTCCACATACTAGCTGGCAGTGATTTATATCATGGACATTCAGTGCAAAACGATATTTGCTGGGCAGCTCATGGTTTGTTATAGTGTATCAGTGTGTACTACGATCCTGCACAAGGTACGGCCCTAGACCTTGCAGGCCTTGGGCTCTGCCCCCGGCCCCCGGCCTTGGGCTCTGCCCCCGGCCCCCGGCCTTGGGCTCTGCCCCCGGCCTTGGGCTCTGCCCCCGGCCCCCGGCCTTGGGCTCTGCCCCCGGCCCCCGGCCTTGGGCTCTGCCCCCGGCCCCCGGCCTTGGGCTCTGCCCCCGGCCTTGGGCTCTGCCCCCGGCCCCCGGCCTTGGGCTCTGCCCCCGGCCCCCGGCCTTGGGCTCTGCCCCCGGCCCCCGGCCTTGGGCTCTGCCCCCGGCCCCCGGCCTTGGGCTCTGCCCCCGGCCTTGGGCTCTGCCCCCGGCCTTGGGCTCTGCCCCCGGCCTTGGGCTCTGCCCCCGGCCTTGGGCTCTGCCCCCGGCCTTGGGCTCTGCCCCCGGCCTTGGGCTCTGCCCCCGGCCTTGGGCTCTGCCCCCGGCCTTGGGCTCTGCCCCCGGCCTTGGGCTCGGCCCCCGGCCTTGGGCTCTGCCCCCGGCCCCCGGCCTTGGGCTCTGCCCCCGGCCCCCGGCCTTGGGCTCTGCCCCCGGCCCCCGGCCTTGGGCTCTGCCCCCGGCCCCCGGCCTTGGGCTCTGCCCCCGGCCCCCGGCCTTGGGCTCTGCCCCCGGCCCCCGGCCTTGGGCTCTGCCCCCGGCCCCCGGCCTTGGGCTCTGCCCCCGGCCTTGGGCTCTGCCCCCGGCCTTGGGCTCTGCCCCCGGCCTTGGGCTCTGCCCCCGGCCCGGCCCTGGACCCTTACAGCAAATAAGAACAAATCTCCCCTTTATACTAATACTGCTGTCTCAGATAAGAATGTCACTTTCCCTTTAAGTGACAGCAGACACTTTCCTAATTAATGAGGCATAAGTGTCTCTACCCATGCAACTACATTTCTTTGTTGGAGCCAAGTTGCTGCAGATTTTGATGAACCTTCAGGTATTGATGGTACATTTTAGAAATATAATAAAAGCAAAATCCTCAAACTCTTTGGTTGTGGAGCCACAAGTCCCAGCTATAATCCTTAGTTCTCTGTAGCTACTCACTCCTTGATGTAACAGTATCGGAAGTCACACAGGAGTACCAGCTTATGGCTGCAGCATCCAGATGTGTGGGGACATGGATGGCAGGTGCCTCCTCTGTGAAAGTGCAGCTACTGGTAGAAAATAGGAATAAAGTAAATTTTCTCCTGATAGCTGGATTTTAAATACTGTGCCCAGGCACCTTTCTAAGGGGTACTTTACACGCTGCGACATTGCTAGCGATGTCGAGCGCGATAGCACCCGCCCCTGTCGCTCGTGCCACATTTGATCGCTGCCGTAGCGAACATTATCGCTATGGCAGCATCACATGCACATACCTGGTCAGCGACGTTGTTGTGACCGCTGAACAATCCCTCCCTTAAGGGGGAGGAGTGTTCGGTGTCACTAAGCGGCCGGCCAATAAATAGGAGCGGAGGGGCGGAGATCAGTGGGACGTAACATCCCGCTCACCTCCTCTCTTCCGCATTGCCGGTGGACGCAGGTAAGGAGATATTTGTCGTTCCTGCGGTGTCACATAGCGATGTGTGCTGTTGCAGGAATGACTAACAACATTGTACCGGTGGCAGCAGCGATATTAAGGAAAGTAGCGACGTGTCACCGATCACCGTTTTGGAACGGTTTTGCGATCGTTGATCGTTGCTCCTTGGTGTCACACGCTGCGATGTCGCTACCGGCGCCGGATGTGCGTCACTAACGACGTGACCCCGACGATATATCGGTAGCGATGTCGCAGCGTGTAAAGCCCCCCTTACACTCTTAACCAGCATATTAACCCTATATCTGCAGATACATATCTTTGTCAGACAGGACAGGTTGTCTTTAGGTAATATTGGCAAATTAAGAAAATTAAAATATTCAGATTGAAATTTCGCCTCTGTATTTTGCAGGATACCTACCGGATTGTCTTCTAACCCTTTCTCCCATCAGTGTCTTCAGGAGCATGTGTGCTTGTTGCACTTGTAGTGCATTTTATGATGGTAAGGATTTACATTGTTATACTTCCACCTTATAAAGACGTTCCTAGAAATGCCCGGCCCTGTATAAACGTATTTTCTCCTGTTTAGATGATGACCTGAGCCCCAGATGTCGGAGGATCACTTGCTATTTGAGCTGTGGCTTCACGTCGCTGATTCAGCTGCTGTTTGCTCTCGTTGTTGGAATTTTGTACTTTAAAAGTGGTGAGTGTCCACAGACAGCGGGGCAACACAACAAACTTATTGCTAGTTCATCTGTGCTGCAAAATGTTTTCATCCTGTGTTTGTATTTATGTGCTAGTTGCTTCAATCCATCATATCTACTTCCCCCTGTGATGCCCTGGCCCCCAGGGGTCACAGGTAACACAACATCACACCTCATACACACCCCCACACCCCTGTAGGACACAACCGTCACCCGAAAGGGAGACCTGATGCCTCCCTCAGGGCAGGTAGAGCACACCAGGTGGGCGGAGTCAGGCGGAAAGGCACGCCCACCGAGGAGACTACTGTCCTGAGGCAGGAAGTTCAGTAAGCAGTGTAGTACAGACAGTGAAAGTGGCAGGAGGTGTCACAGCTGAGCACACACGTCAGGCAGGCAGACGGTAGTGGCCATCTGCAGTCGTCCCGGTAGACAACAGGCGGAACCGTAGGGACCGGCTTTGGGTTGGAGCCCGCTGACCCTGAACCGGAGAGTCAAACGTTTTACTGGAGCACCGAGTACTGGGTACTCAGACCCCGTCCTAGCTCAGAACCCACCGAGTATAAGCAAATTGACTGATTGCTGGCTGGACCTCAAGGGTTCATCCACACCCAGGTCCCGTCAGAAGGCAACAGCCCACCGTCCCGAGTGAGAGCCACCGCCAAGGGCCAAACGCCCTAAGGGCCAGCGCCTGCGGGCAACAGAGGTCTCCTTCAGCAGCCAAAACGCGAGGAGCGGGCTACCACTGCCCAGGCAGGGGAGCCGAACACACAGCACAGGTGCAAGGGAAAAGTAGCCACCACCAACCCCACAGGGGACACCGGCAGCTGTCTGCGGGACCCGATCTTCACCGAACTTTGGTTTACCAGTTACTCTGAGTGTGAATAACTGTGAGTACATCAGTGCCACCCGGGCACAGCACCGCAGCGCGGCGCCTTGCACCGCGACCCCCTCAGCAACGCCCGTCCCCTCACCACCGGGCCCCGGGACACACCGCCCCTGCCCACGGAGGGGCTAACACCAAGGCTGCGCCACAACACCGTCCCCCGGGAGCCCCACAATCTTCCGCAGCTGTGGTGCATCACCTCACCACGACCCGTGGGTGGCGTCACGACTCACCCAGCCACCTCGCGGCCTTCCCGGCTGCGCACCCCCTACCCGACACTGCCAGTCCAGCTAACAGAGCGACGTGGCCCCCGGTCCGGAGGCGCTCGAGCCACCGACAACCCGAGCCCGGACCCGAGCGGCTCTGCCAGCAGAGCAGCCGAGCCCCCAGGGCGGTACACCCCTACACTCCATCTGTATCTTTGCCTCTCTCCTCCCCTCCCCAAGGTCAGCTCACCTTCTTCATCCATATCAGGCCGTCTCTCCTCCACATGTACAGCTCACATTCTCCATCCATATCAGGCCCTCTGTCCTCTTCTCTCCAACCGTTACACTGATGCCTCCATCGTGTGCCAGTCATGGCACTGGTTGCCAATCTACTACAGAGTACAATATCAACTTATTACTCTCACCTACAAAAGCCCTCTACAGGTCTGCATCACCTACATCTCCTCACTCATCTTTGTATATCACCTTCCTACCCTCTCCACAGTGCTGCTCCGCCCTACGTCTCATCCTCATCTGTCCATCACCCTACTCGTTGTCCCCAAAATTCTACAATGCCCTACATCCACCACCTACCCGTCCTCTCCACAGTTCTGCAACCACCTACATCTCTTCATCTCTATCACCCTAGCCATCCTTTCCACAGTTGTGTCGCGGGCGGCGGGGCGCTGCACTCCCTCACGCTCTGGCCCGGCGCTGATGCTGCTGCTCGGTGGCTCGAGCGATGGGCCGGATCCGGGGACTCGAGCGGCGCTCCTCGCCCGTGAGTGAAAAGGGGGAAGTTGGTTTAGGTAATGGAGTCTGTGACGCCACCCACGGTGTGTGGTGAAGGTGGGCACCACCTGGTGACAGGGATCCCGGGAGCGTTGGTAGGGAGCAGCCGAGGTGTTAATTTCCCCCTCCGTGGGTAGGGGTTGGTGGTCCCGGAGCCCGGTGTGGTGACGGGGGAGGCAGGATGGGCCAGGTGCAAGGTTGCAGGGACAGCGTGGCGCGGTGCCTGATGGCGCAGGTGTACTCACTCAGAAAATGACATGCAAAGTCTCCGGTAAACCAAACTGCTGGATGGACTGGTCCCGCAGCCGGCTGCAGTGTTCCTCTCCCCGGACAGGTGATGGCGGCTGTCTTTCCCTGCACCCTGTGTACTGTTCGACCACGCTGGGTTCCCAGCGGTGGTCCGCTCCCTGGCTTGTTGGCGCCAAAGGAGCCCGTTTGCCCGCAGGCGCTGGCCCTCGGATTTTTAGACTCTGACGGTAGCAGTTATCCTCACTGTGCGGACGGTTGCCTTCTACCGGGACTTTGGTAGTTAGGGGACCCTTGGGGTTCCTGTCACTCGGGTTTTGACTAATTTCCGGTGACTCAAAGCCTAGTCGGGGTCCGATGGCCCTGCCTGTGTGTGCTGGCTTCACTTCATTCCACGGTTCGGTACCGGCGGACCACCGCCCGACCCCGGTCCTACGGTGTCACATCGGTCCACCTCTCCTGCAGACGGCCACCACCGTCTGCCAATTTTGCTGTGTGTGCCTGGGCTCCAACCCAGACACCTCCAGTAGCTCCTCTCACGTTCAACTCCTCACTCTGTCTAACTACTGTTCCTGCCTCCAGGACTGTGAACTCCTCAGTGGGTGGGGCCAACTGCTTGGCTCCACCCCACCTGGTGTAGACATCAGTTCCTGGAGGGAGGCAACAAGGGTTTGTGTCTGGCTAATGGACCTGTCTTGGGGTGTGTTGGTGTCTTACCTGTGACAACCTGGCTTGTCCAGGGCGCCACATTCCCCTTTGGTAAAATGCAGACCGTCCGCGGGCTGCCCGTCCATCACCGGTTTTATTTTTGAACTGCAAAAAAGTAAAAACATGTAAACTGTAAACATTTTAAATATATGCATACTTTTTAGGTCACTTGAACGTTTCACATAAAAAAACATTTTTAATAACGGACGGACGGATGTCTTCCGCTCTCCCACCCAAGCAACCTAGCCCTGATGCTGCCCCTAAGTGGGCAGCACCCCTTGACCCCAGTCCAGGTTTAGGCTGCCCGAACGGGTACGGTAACTTGCACCCGACTGTCACTTCAGGGGCCCCCACGTCCAAGGGGGACCCCTGACCCCCGGAGGATCGCCACCGGTTCCGGTAGTGGCGGGCCTGGGCCAACACTTTCCTCCAGGCCCATCCTCCAAATCAGCCTCTCCGGAGGCGGCAACGGAAAACCTTGCCCATCAACATATTTACAATCCCACAAGTTCGTGGGCGGCCTGCAAGTTCACGGCCTTGTCCATAAGGAGTTCCTTATGAAACGGTGGGGGTTAAATAACGGGGACAACTCCAGTCCCAACGGGGACTGTTCCTTTCTTACGGTTATTAGGTGAGGTACTCGGCTGATTCAGTCTCACAACGGTAACAGTACTGATTTACTCACATAACGGTGCTAAGGGTCCCAACGGGGAACAACTTTTCTATTTAACTCCAGGCGCTTGGGATGGCTACCACCGCAGGGGGTCGCCCTGGCCAGGTACCGACCAGTACATCGGGTTCTCCTCCCACTTGCTACACATCCCATAGCCATGAACCGCCATCGGGATCGGCGGCGGGGGCAGCGGCCTCGAGACCTCCTCTGCCATCGACTGCACCGCCTCGGGCCGCCCCCGCTGCGGCGGCACCGGGTTCCGACTCCCACTCACTCATGGCTGGCTCCGGAGTTTGTGTAGCCTGGTCGCGGCACGGTTGCGGTGGCCCCCTGCTCGCGGCCCACACCACCGCAACCATCCTGAGCACCTCCGCCATCCAATCCATCAGCTGCTGCAGGCTCTGCGCCCTCGCTTTCAGGCTGAACCGGCCCAACTCCCGCTACAGCCAAGCAGCGGTCCCGACGGGGAGCTCTCCTGGACCGCAGTCTTCAAAGGCTACTCCTCCCCGGCTTCTTCCGGGCCCCGCCACTCCAGCGGCGGGTGCCCCTGCATGCCAGCCCGAGGACGCCGCCATTCCTCCATCCGCCCCCCCTTGGTACTTTCTTAGCACTTCCTCCTTCGGGGGCGGGGCCCCAGGTTTCGCGCCTCCACTGCTCGGGAAGACGCTCGAGCGGGATAATCCTCGCGCCCAAGATGGCGGATTCTGAAATTTTTCGGCGGGACTACAAGGCACTTCTAACAGCCGGTAGAACGGTAAGATCCTGTTTGTGACGCCAAGTTTGTCGCGGGCGGCGGGGCGCTGCGCTCCCTCACGCTCGGGTCCGGCACTGATGCTGCTGCTCGGTGGCTCGAGCGATGGGCCGGATCCGGGGACTCGAGCGGCGCTCCTCGCCCGTGAGTGAAAAGGGGGAAGTTGGTTTAGGGAATGGAGTCCGTGACTCCACCCACGGTGTGTGGTGAAGGTGGGCACCACCGCTGCTGGTGACAGGGGATCCCGGGAGTGTTGGTAGGGAGCAGCCGAGGTGTTATTTTCCCCCTCTGTGGGTAGGGGTTGGTGGTCCCGGGGCCCGGTGTGGTGACTGGGGAGGCAGGATGGGCCAGGTGCAGGGTTGCAGGGACAGCGCGGCGCGGTGCCAGATGGCGCAGGTGTACTCACTCAGGCAATGACATGCAAAGTCTCCGGTAAACCAAACGGCTGGATGGACTGGTCCCGCAGCCGGCTGCAGTGTTCCTCTCCCCGGACAGGTGATGGCGGCTGTCTTTCCCTGCACCCTGTGTACTGTTCGACCACGCTGGGTTCCCAGCGGTGGTCCGCTCCCTGGCTTGTTGGCGCCAAAGGAGCCAGTTTGCCCACAGGCGCTGGCCCTTGGATTTTTAGCCTCTGGCGGTAGCTGTTATCCCCACTGTGCGGACGGTTGCCTTCTACCGTGACTTTGGTAGTTAGGGGACCCTTGGGGTTCCTGTCACTCTCGGGTTTTGACTAATTTCCGGCGACTCCAAGCCTAGTCTGGGTCCGATGGCCCTGCCTGTGTGTGCTGGCTTCACTTCGTTCCACGGTTCGGTACCGGCGGGCCACCGCCTGACTCCGGTCCTACGGTGTCACGTCAGTCCACCTCTCCTGCAGACGGCCACCACAGTCTGCCAACCTTGCTGTCAGTGCCTGGGCTCCAACCCAGACACCTCCAGTAACTCCTCTCACGTTCAACTCCTCACTCTATCTAACTACTGTTCCTGCCTCCAGGACTGTGAACTCCTCAGTGGGTGGGGCCAACCGCTTGGCTCCACCCCACCTGGTTTGGACATCAGCCCCTGGAGGGAGGCAACAAGGGTTTGTGTCTGGCTAATGGACCAAAATTCTACAATGCCGTACATCTACCACCTACCCGTCCTCTCCACAATTCTGCACCGCCTTACATCTCTTCTTCATCTCTATCACCCTACCCATCCTCTCCACAGTTCTGCACTCCCCTACATCTTGACCACATTGCTGTCTATCACCCTACCCATAAAAAAAAAATCTGGCACATCCTGTATGGTTAAATAAAAAAAAAAGTATCTTCTTCTTTATTCAAAACAGACAACATTTTAAAACATGGTGCTGAAGCGCACACACCACATGACCCGGACGTGTTTCCAACGCCCACAGCGTCATTAGTCATAAGATGGCACAATACATTACAGATGAGTATTTAAAGCCACAAGCAACCAATCAAAATGACACAATTTGCATAAAACACAAAGAAAGAAAAAGCAAAATACGTATGGAAAAGAAAAAAAACTTTGTTTAATCTTCTCCAAATTTTTTTTTTTTTTTGTTACACGGTTTGAAGAGTATTTTTCAAAAAAAATGTAGTAATAAAGATCTATCCTTTTGATTTAAAGCCTATGTGAAAATTTTGTTTTATTTTTTTAAAGTCCAATGAAGTTTTGTGAACTGAGACAATGTCTCGCAGCCCCCGAGTATGAAGAATTTGCGTTTGAAATATTTGAAACATGCTCTGCAGTGGTTTGTTGTGTGTGGTTTTTTTTTTTTTTTTTTTTTTTTTTTTTTTTTTTTTTTATAGTGCGTCCTATATATTTCACCCTACAGCTAGAACATTTTATACAATAGACAACATGATGGAATTCACAGTTCATAAAGGACATTATATGATACATTGTAATATCTGGAGTTTGAAAAGACATTTTATTTTTATTCATTTTATTTTCTGCCAATTTGCAAACATCGCAGCGGCTTCCCCCACCCCCTTTCTACCTGTAAATTACGGACACAGACAACCAGTTTTTTTATTTTTTCTTTTTTTTTCTGAATCATTGTTGCAAAAAAGGCCGGGTGTTACCAAGGGAAACTCCTCGTCGTGCAACTATTCTACAACCCCCTGATATAATATGAACGAGAGAAGAATCTTGATTAACCACCGGTAGATATTTGAGGATTATGTGTTTGATTTTATTATACTGGGCACTATATGCTGTGGAAAAGGAGTTTCCCTTGGTAACACCCAGGGGCGTACATAGAAATCATGGGGCCCCATAGCAGAATTTCTAATAGGGCCCCCCCCCAATAAATAAATAAACAATAATAATATTTGAAGAAGCATACAATTAGGTCCAGAAATCTTTGGCCAGTGACACAATTTTCGCGAGTTGGGCTCTGCATGCCACCACATTGGATTTGAAATGAAACCTCTACAACAGAATTCAAGTGCAGATTGTAACGTTTAATTTGAAGGTTTGAACAAAAATATCTGATAGAAATTGTAGGAATTGTCACATTTCTTTACAAACACTCCACATTTTAGGAGGTCAAAAGTAATTGGACAAATAAACCAAACCCAAACAAAATATTTTTATTTTCAATATTTTGTTGCGAATCCTTTGGAGGCAATCACTGCCTTAAGTCTGGAACCCATGGACATCAACAAACGCTGGGTTTCCTCCTTCTTAATGCTTTGCCAGGCCTTTTACAGCCGCAGCCTTCAGGTCTTGCTTGTTTGTGGGTCTTTCCGTCTTAAGTCTGGATTTGAGCAAGTGAAATGCATGCTCAATTGGGTTAAGATCTGGGGATTGACTTGGCCATTGCAGAATGTTCCACTTTTTTGCACTCATGAACTCCTGGGTAGCTTTGGCTGTATGCTTGGGGTCATTGTCCATCTGTACTATGAAGCGCCGTCCGATCAACTTTGCGGCATTTGGCTGAATCTGGGCTGAAAGTATATCCCGGTACACTTCAGAATTCATCCGGCTACTCTTGTCTGCTGTTATGTCATCAATAAACACAAGTGACCCAGTGCCATTGAAAGCCATGCATGCCCATGCCATCACGTTGCCTCCACCATGTTTTACAGAGGATGTGGTGTGCCTTGGATCATGTGCCGTTCCCTTTCTTCTCCAAACTTTTTTCTTCCCATCATTCTGGTACAGGTTGATCTTGGTCTCATCTGTCCATAGAATACTTTTCCAGAACTGAGCTGGCTTCATGAGGTGTTTTTCAGCAAATTTAACTCTGGCCTGTCTATTTTTGGAATTGATGAATGGTTTGCATCTAGATGTGAACCCTTTGTATTTACTTTCATGGAGTCTTCTCTTTACTGTTGACTTAGAGACAGATACACCTACTTCACTGAGAGTGTTCTGGACTTCAGTTGATGTTGTGAACGGGTTCTTCTTCACCAAAGAAAGTATGCGGCGATCATCCACCACTGTTGTCATCCGTGGATGCCCAGGCCTTTTTGAGTTCCCAAGCTCACCAGTCAATTCCTTTTTTCTCAGAATGTACCCGGCTGTTGATTTTGCTACTCCAGGCATGTCTGCTATCTCTCTGATGGATTTTTTCTTTTTTTTCAGCTTCACCTCAATTGAGAGTTCCTTAGACCGCATGTTGTCTGGTCACAGCAACAGCTTCCAAATGCAAAACCACACACCTGTAATCAACCCCAGACCTTTTAACTACTTCATTGATTACAGGTTAACGAGGGAGACGCCTTCAGAGTTAATTGCAGCCCTTAGAGTCCCTTGTCCAATTACTTTTGGTCCCTTGAAAAAGAGGAGGCTATGCATTACAGAGCTATGATTCCTAAACCCTTTCTCCGATTTGTATGTGAAAACTCTCATATTGCAGCTGGGAGTGTGCACTTTCAGCCCATATTATATATATATAATTGTATTTCTGAACATGTTTTTGTAAACAGCTAAAATAACAAAACTTGTGTCACTGTCCAAATATTTCTGGACCTAACTGTATACCATTAGCGTTAAAGCACTGGCCATTCCAGATATCATTGAATCTATGGGGCAGAGTCTCGCTTCTTCCCAGTACTGTATACTGACATACACACATATACAGTATATACATACACTTATACATGATCTGGACCCGAATCTTCTTGGTTCTTCCAGAGCTGGAAATTCATATTCTGTATTATACCCATCAGTTCAGATATTTTTTTTTTTTTTTCCTTCAAGGGATCCAATAATCTTGACCTCTGATTACCTCATGTTATTTTTCAGACGTCTTCTTGGGAGGAGAATCCCCCGGTTTTGGTTATTTCTTCCTGTCACTCTTCCTTTCTATGGTTTTGAGAGCTGGATCCATCACCATTATCTACTGTAAGTGCAATCCTTTATACCAGGGTGTTACTGCTGCGAGTACGAGGGGTATAGTCTGTGAGAGCAGAGCCGCCATATCTAGCTCAGCCGAGTATGAGACACTTTGACACCCTCTCAGTTGATACAATCTTCAGCACTGTGTACAATGGTGCCAAGAATTTTTTTTGTTCTTTTTGAAAGGGGAAAGGGGGATCCTTTCAAATCCAATAACATATTAGTCAAAATTCTCCTGGTTCTGTGAATTTCAGGAAAATAATCTCAAATTCGATTACTCTGCTCATCTCTTGTAAAAATACATTTTGGTGGACTGCTTCTTTAGAGGCAAGTAGTGATGGGCGAAACCCCCCGATGGTTGTGATCGGGGAGACTCGCCCGAATGTTTTGTAATGTTTGGGTTCTGAGAGAACACGATCTTGGGCTTTACAGTTATGTGATGGGGCGGGCTGTAAAATAAAGAATATCGTTAATAATAAACACTGTCATTATACTTACTGGTCCTGCAGACTCTGTCTCCCGCTGCTTCTGCCCTCCCGGTAACCACCGCTGATGATAGAACCATATGTGATGTCATAGCCATGTGACCAGTCACGTGTGAATGTTGTATTATCTCATTAGCTACAGACTGCTCACACAACTATGACGTCATGCAAGGTCCCGTGCTGTCAGTGGATAGGGATGGACGAGCATACTCGCCGGTCCTCGGTGCTCGCCCGATCATCTCAGTACTCTGTGAGTGCTGAGTACCGGCGAGATGCTCGACACATGCTCTTCAACCCCTCCCTGCAGGTCGACACTCTTTACAGAGTGAGCTCACATGCAGGGATTGGCTTTAACACACTAATACCACAGCCAGTGAATAGCGGCGCTGGGAATCAGGTGATCAGAGATCACCAGGGCCGGATTATAGGTGGGGCAGGCGGGGCTTCAGCCCCGGGGCCCCCACCAAAAGAGCTTCCAAGGGGGCCCCCACCACCAGGGCCATACTTGCCACCCGTCAGCAATTTTTTTTCTTTTCTTCACACCCGCTCCCCCTCCGTAAAGACAGTTTAAATCAGCTGTGTTTTGGGGAGGGGGGGGAGCACCTACATTTATTTGTATTTGCGTCTCTAAGACGCAAAAACAAACTGCGGGCGCAGGACGCTGATTGACCTCGGAAGTACCATCGCCTGTACTTCCGGGGTCAGAGGTGTGCCTGCTCCCTGCTCTGCTGCGGCGTCCAATGCTGCGGACGTCACAGCAGGACGCCGCGGACGTCACAGCAGGACGCCGCGGAGGAGAAGACCCACGCGCGCGGCCGCGGAGGAGAAGACCCACGCGCGCGGCCGCGGAGGAGAAGACCCACGCGCGCGGCCGCGGAGGAGAAGACCCACGCGCGCGGCCGCGGAGGAGAAGACCCACGCGCGCGGCCGCGGCCTATACCGGAGCAGCAGGGGGATGGCATCAGAGCAGGTAGGGGCAGAGCTGAAGAAAGATGTGTGGTGTGATGCAGAGCTGTGTGTGTGTGTGAAGCAGAGCTGAAGAAAGATGTGTGGTGTGATGCAGAGCTGTGTGTGTGTGTGTGTGTGTGTGTGTGTGTGAAGCAGAGCTGTGTGTGTGTGTGAAGCAGAGCCGTGTGTGAAGCAGAGCTGTGTGTGTGTGTGTGAAGCAGAGCTGAAGAAAGATGTGTGGTGTGATGCAGAGCTGTGTGTGTGTGTGTGAAGCAGAGCTGAAGAAAGATGTGTGGTGTGAAGCAGAGCTGTGTGTGTGTGTGTGTGAAGCAGAGCTGTGTGTGTGTGTGAAGCAGAGCCGTGTGTGAAGCAGAGCCGTGTGTGAAGCAGAGCCGTGTGTGAAGCAGAGCCGTGTGTGTGTGTGAAGCAGAGCCGCCTGTGAAGCAGAGCTGTGTGTGTGTGTGAAGCAGAGCTGAAGAAAGGTGTGGTGTGAAGCAGAGCTGTGTGTGTGTGTGTGTGTGTGTGTGAAGCAGAGCTGAAGAAAGATGTGTGGTGTGAAGCAGAGCTGTGTGTGTGTGTGTGTGTGTGTGTGTGTGTGTGTGTGTGTGTGTGTGTGTGTGAAGCAGAGCTGTGTGTGTGTGTGTGAAGCAGAGCTGAAGAAAGATGTGTGTGTGTGTGAAGCAGAGCTGTGTGTGTGTGAAGCAGAGCTGAAGAAAGATGTGTGTGTGTGTGTGTGAAGCAGAGCTGTGTGTGTGTGTGTGAAGCAGAGCTGAAGAAAGATGTGTGGTGTGAAGCAGAGCTGTGTGTGTGTATATATGAATCAGAGAAGTCTGTGCGGCCCCCCCAGAACTATGGGTCCCCCAGAGCGCTAAGCCACCCATCCCAGTAATGTGTACGCCACCAGAGCTGTTTGCCACTCCAGTAACGTCTATGCCCCCCCCAGTAATGTCTATGCCCCCTTCCCCTCCTGTAATGTATATATTGTAGGCCCCAGCGCCTCCTGTTATGTATATACAGCAGTGCTGTGTCAGTGTGCATGGTGTGCAGTCATGTCGGTTATTGATGGCCATCATGCAACACAGCCATATGTCCTAGAGGAGCTGGAAACAAGCGGGGGAGGTGAGTGATGCTGCTTGTGACTTCTCCATATTAACACCTGTAATGCGTCTGTGTCTGCATGTATGTCAGTGTATATGACTGTCCATATATTTGTCTGTTTAAATGTATGTTTGTGAATTTGTCTTCAAATATGTATGTGTATGTGCGTGTCTGCATGTGGATGGGGCCCACTGAGACTCTACCGGGGACCACAAAAACCTGGAGCCGGCCCTGGCTGCCTTAACATTGGGATCAATTAAAAAATATGTGAGTAACTCTACTTTCTGTGTATAAGTGATGGCTGTGAGTGATCCTGGACTGTGTCTGTATTGTACTGTGTGTATAAGTGACAGCTGTGAGTGATCCTGGACTGTATCTGTATTGTACTGTGTGTATATGTGACGGCTGTGAGTGATCCTGGACTGTATCTGTATTGTACTGTGTGTATAAGTGATAGCTGTGAGTGATCCTGGACTGTATCTGTATTGTACTGTGTGTATAAGTGACGGCTGTGAGTGATCCTGGACTGTATCTGTATTGTACTGTGTATAAGTGACGGCTGTGAGTGATCCTGGACTGTATCTGTATTGTAGTACTGTAAATCTGAATGTGGCAGAACAGGATAAGATACATGTTCATTGGATTTATATCTAAATGCTACAGTTCGTGCTCTACTGTTATGGCTAAAAATGGTAACGTTTATGGGGCCCCCACCAGATTTTCTGCCCAGGGGCCCCCACCAACCTTAATCCGGCCCTGGAGATCACCATTGCTATAGTAACCCGCTCGTTAGGTTACTGTGACACGGTGACGTCACCACTTACCAACCCGCAGCCTCTGCTCACTCATTGAGTGATTAGACAGCACGGGGAGAAGAAGCATTCTTCCCGTTCTTTCTGATATAGCAGAGCTAGATCGGTGACAGAAGTCCAGGATCGTGGAGAGGTGAGAGGGAGTAATAAAGATGGAGTCCGTGTAATAAAAATGGTGTGTCTGTGTAGTTATTTCTAATAAAGTATTTTTTCTCTGTGTGTTGTCTTTTTTTTTTTTTTTTTTGGAGATTCTTAATGGCCAGGTCAAACTTGGCCTGACATTAAGAATCTCAGGCTTAATACTAGCTGATAAAACAAAGCTGGTATTAACCCCTTATTACCCAGCGTGCCACCCACCACCAGGGCCGCTGGTGGAGTTGGCTTCTATGAAAGCGCCATTTTCTTTGGCGGCTGCGGACTGCAATTCACAGCGGGGGGGGGGGGGGGAGCAAAAAGTTTGGGCCACCCTGCGCTGCGGATTCCAATCCC
This sequence comes from Anomaloglossus baeobatrachus, assembly GCF_048569485.1. NCBI lineage: Eukaryota > Metazoa > Chordata > Amphibia > Anura > Aromobatidae > Anomaloglossus > Anomaloglossus baeobatrachus. The sequence continues at coordinate 18,725,499 of NC_134353.1, forward strand.
CAGCTGCCTAGTTGTACCTGGCTGGACACACAAATTGGGTGAAGCCCACGTCATTTTTTTTTTTTTTTATTTATTATTATTTCATTAAATAATTAAAACGAGGGCTTCCCAATATTTTTGGTTCCCAGCCGGGTACAAATAGGCAGCTAGGGGATGGGGGCAGCCCATACCTGCCTACTGTACCTGGCTAGCATACAAAAATATGGCAAAGCCCCGCATTTTTTTTTATTTTTTTTTTTTTTAAATAACTAAAAAGAAATGGGCTTCCCTGTATTTTGATTGCCAGTCAGGTAAAGCCAGGCAGCTGGGAGCTGGTGGGATTCTTGGCTGCCCGCAACTGTCCCTGGAAATGGCGAATTGTTTTTTTTAGCACCATTTCCAAGTGCTTTACCCGGCTCGACCAGTGGCCCTGATGGCGGTGGCATGCTGGGTAATAAAGGGGTTAATACCAGCTTTGTATTCTCAGATGGTATTAAGCCCGAAATTCATTGTCACACCAAATTAGACATTAGACATGACCACCATAAATTTCTAGTAAACAGTAAAAAAAATAAAAAAAAAAAAAAACAGAGAAAAAAATGTATTAGGAATAAAAAAAAAAAACCATTTACAGACTCAATCTTTATTATAAAAAAAACTCCTTAGTCTGACGTAATCCACAGGGACAGTAATGTCAACTCTGCTTCATCACTGTGCACAGACAGTGTCTATACAGAGTGAGAAGCAAAGCGTGCCATGTCAGCTCTGCTACATCGCTCTGTACAGAGCGAACGATGTAGCAGAGCTGACAGTGAGGGTATGATTGCACTTGCATTGCATCACCCCACTCTCAGGACAGGAGCGCCTCAGTTGTGGAAACAAACGCTGCTGACCCGCTGCTGTCGGGAGATTGTGCGCCGCGATGCAACAATCGTATCATGGCGCACCAGGTCCTTTGATGACATCATAGTCACGTGACCAGTCTGTAGTCAATGAAATAATACAACATGCACACCTGACTGATCACATGGCATGATGACACGGAAGGTCCTTAAGTCATTCTGGTTACCGGGAGGACACAGCAATGATTGGACGGAAGCGGAAGTGGCCGGGAGACAGAATCTGCAGGACTCATCGCGGCTCCTGTAAGTATAATCATAATGTTTTTTTAATAATTGTGCTTTTTTTTTTTTTTTTTTTTTTTTTTTTTTTTTTTTTTACAGCCCCTGGACGCGAACTGTAACTTTAACTTCGTGAAAGCTCGTGTTTGGGATCGTGTGCACGAACACCATGTGTTTGGTACAGACCCCAAAATTTACAGTTTGGGTTCGCCCATCCCTAGAGGCAAGTTCACACAAGGATATAGAAAATCTTTCATATTTCCATCCCGAAAACTCAGCCTTTTATGTCTCGCTTGCATTCTAAATGCAATCTGCTTTTTACACTAGCCATTTTTAATAAATTGACGATATTATTTACAGTTTCCGGTGTTACAGAAGTGCAATGTATCCATAAAAAACAGGATGCCATATGGAGCCTCAGTGTAGCATCTATTTGTTAGTGCACCCCTAGACTTTTCACATGCAGATTTTGTCATTGAAAAAAAAAAATGCTTATCTGCTCTGCTCCTTTGAGTAACATTGGTTTGAGTGCTGTCCGTGTATTTGCGGACAACACTAGGACCGAAAATGCATTTATGTGAACGATCCCTTACTGTGATATGCTGGGAGTCGCCTGATCCTGCAGTTACTTTCATCACATCTCTGTCTGGTGTGAGGACCAATTTAACATGGTTGGATTTGTACATTTCTTTTTGGATGTAACGGTGCATTTAAATTTTTATTTTATTTCATGTTTTTTTCAGGTTACAAAAATAAATTTACACTGATTTCCCAAGAAGATCCTACAGAAATGCCTGGTGACCCCCCAAAAGATCCTACAAAAACAACTGTCAAACTCCAAGAAGATCCTACAACACCCGGAGAACCCCAAGACAATCCTACGAAAACACATGATGATCTCCAAGAAGATCCTACAGAAACGCCTGGTGACCCTCAAAAATAAACATCCATGAAAAAGTGTAGTACTGTAGGATCCTGGTATGGTGCTGACAACAGCTGGTGCGCACACACTGCCGAGCACTGATGTACAACTGACCTGCTGAGAACAATCATATGGACCCCCTCAAGTTTTCCAAGTATTTTATGTAACACAATATTTATAGCCCCCCCCCCAGCCAATGAGAGTGCAGAGTCCGGCCTTAAAACCAGCATCAAAAGAATTCATGGAACGATTCTTATTTTAAAATTATTGAAAGTCACAGGAAATAAAATCTGAACTGATTGTGGAGGCAGAAAACTATTATGATCAGATTTAGCGGGTGGTAATTGTTTATTTAATCTATAGTGCCCCTGCTGGATGGAGGAAGTATTGTATGCTGCTGTGTAATGCATGAATAAGCTTGGTCCTCCAGAGGCAGCACTGTTTTTACCTCCAAATATTCTTACTGAGACAGTGATATCCTTCACACAAAGTGATCTATTGTGGATTAGGCCCCCTTCACACGTGTAAAACACGAATGTGCTACACCGGTACCAGTGACATCAGTGTTTTCCATCTGAGTGTCATCCATGTTTTCCATCAGTGTTTTCCATCAGGGTGTCAAAGTGCCACAAAAAAGTGCACTATAATGCGGTCTTCGCAAACCTCTCCAACATGATGGACCCCCAATAGCTGATCCTTTTCCCTCCAATTCAAGGCCACAGTGAGAAGGACAAATAGCCTCCCCTAGCCAAAGTCAAGGGAAACCCAATCTTACTTAGCATCTGCCTGAGTTTCCCACCCAAGCGAGAACAGGTAGCCATTGACTGTTAGCTCTCCTCACAAGAGAAAAGAGTCAGGGGAAGCGGGACCTGATGGCCACACACTTCCCCCTAAACCTGAGAGGAACGCATAAAGGAACACACTGACAAATCCTTGTAATGGGTGGACACACCATGAAACAAATGTAAAAATACTGACTGGACTTTCATGCAGGAATAAATAAAACTCCCTATCCTAGCCAGAAGGCCTATAAAACGGTGTGTGCTCCAATAAGAATGATGTAGGTGCTAATACAAAATGTGCCAACACTTAAATGGGTTTCCAAGGCCCAGTGAGTTAGGGCACCCCAGTATCGCCAATTCCACGGCACTTCGGGACATCAATCTTACCCAGCCTGATAGGCTAAATCCTGGGGGCCATTCTTTGCACTGGATGACTATATAATCCACTCGGTGTACCAACAAATGTACCAAAGCCAGTATCCATAATGTATCAATCTACTAAATTGATCCGCTCTCATAGGCCGCCTTTTTGAAAGGTAATACACTTGACCTTAGCCAGAAGGCTGAAAAAATGGATGTATTGGAAGCACGGACATGTGAAGGGGGCCACCCATTGGACATATCTACTCTGTAAGTAAATGTTCAACAGACTGATGAGCCTTGACTTACAATATTCAGCTAAACAGGGTGCTTTCCAAAGTATAAAGACCTCCATCTGATTCAGAGTTCCTGCCCTCAGAGAGTAGAGTTAGAGACCTCTGATGGACGTCTAGGGTTTGATCATGTCTACTATGGAGATATTCCGAGCAATGCATCCTGGGAAAAAGGTATGCAAATTACCTCTAATCTGGCAGGATGAAGGCAGCTCTCTAGGGCCATCTACAGGGAAGCCTTGGCAGCAACAAACCTCAAATTAATGTTATACAAATGTGAAATTAATTCTAAAACCACCCAGACAGCGACAAGCGAATGTGCCCCACCCCCGCGGTACTGCTGCTATGACTGTATACCTCGACTCCACCTATATTATTAACTACATTTTGGACTGTATGTATTTCTATCACCCTCTCAATACTAGAACTACCAGTATTCTCTGTCATTCTCTTCCCAACTTAAAAAATTACAAAAATTTCCAAACTGTTTCTGATTGACTCTCCAAGACAGGAGACAAACTCTAGCACAGCGCCACCTATTGGAAGTAGCGATCCTAAAAGTTAAATCTGGCAAATTGGGATTCTGATCTGGCTATATATCCTAAGTTATTTGTAAAGGATTGTTAAAAATCCACATTTAACTTTTAGGATCGCTACTTCCAATAGGTGGCGCTGCGCTACAGTTTGTCTCCTGTCTTGGAGAGTCAATTTGAATATTTTGCAGAGGGGCATGGCAGCTATAAGTACCCTTACTTTACTTGCAACCAGACTGGTTTGCGAAGTCTCCATAAGGAGAATAGTGTTCCCCCGTGGTCCCACAAACTGTTTCTGATCATTTCCCTGATCAGTAGCAATTAATAGCACTTTAGCGTTTTGTAATATTATTATATTACCCCATTTATTTATACAGTTGTTTTGTTGCATTTTTTTCATAATTTTTTTATTTTTTTACTTTTTCTATATTTTTTTTAGATTTTTACTGCTAACCAAACAGTTTTTTTTTTTTATAAATTATTTGTATTTTATAGAATTTTTCCATTCGCTTTCTTATGCATGTAGTTAGAATAACGATCCAGCATACAACTCACACTGCACTTTCTATATTGTATTTAATGGTTTCGCAAATGTATTTGATATATATATACAGTATATATTACTACTTTTTAGATCAGCGATATCTTTTAAGAGTTATTTATATGATATTTTGTACTGTATATGAATAAAGTGTGAATATAAATGTGCCTCCTGGATCCTGTGTGGGGTTTTTTCTATAATCCTGGCTCAGATTAGCATCTCTTAGGAGGGGCGGTTTTACATGACGAATCGGCTGAGATATCAGACAACAGGACTAACATACCTGTTACTATGGCTGTCCTGCTCATGCGTTGCAGGCAATATACATAAAGCCCTGGGGATTGGTATTTTTGTCCCAATCCTGTAGGCAGTAGCATTGAAGAGGAGAAGACTGAGTTGCCCGCCCCTGAGGATCCATGAGGCAGTATCTAGTCAATAATATTTCTAGTGTGCCATGTAATGACTTCCATGGTTCTGTCAGGAATAAGGGAAGCACCAGCAAGTACCGCAACAAACGATGCACAGAGAACACAATACAATGGTGGGCCCTAGTGCTGGCCCTGGTGGTACTCACCTGAGACTGTTCCCTGCACTCCCTAACATCCCTGTATGGGTTCTTTCCCCAGGCACTGATCACATGCCTAGGTCCTTGCTTGCCCTGAACTAGCCCTGGCTAGTGAAAAGGCGGGCGAGAGTGCTAGTCTCACCACTGCACTAATAAAACACTCCAAGCAAATCCAATGCAGTTAACATAACACCACAGCTGCATTTGTCACAAAACTTCAGCTTCTTACAGAAACTGTCTCCTTCCAAAGAGGACAACTTGGATATAAGAATATATAAACTGCATCAGATGTTAAAACATGAGACTATGTATAGAAAAGCGGAGTGGCCACAAAGAGCTGCACCTGAGCTTAAGGCTCCAAAGGATAGCCAGATAGGAAAGGGTCCTCAACCCTTACAGCGCCAAAGGAAGGCAAATACATGTAAATACAAGCTGCAGACCTATGTACAAAAAGGCGCTGTGACCTTCTGGTCCAAGACTGGCCAGAGATCCCCGCCCCCAGACTGGGGCACACCCATGATATAGTGTTAAAAAAGACATGGACTGTACGTCCAAAAATCATGCATTGATCTAGTGCCACTAGGCAAAAATGCATACAACTGAACATGAGGTTTTTGGTTTACCATTCTGATCAGACTGTATGAAGCCGCTGCCACGTCACAGCGAACCTCTAAGTGGGTCCCTAACTTGAAATAGCCTTAAAGGTCCGGTGCAATGTGCGATAGTGCACCAGTAGGGCGGGAGACCTGGTGTCTCACAACACACATGATAGAATGCTACTAAAGTTACAGACGGTCTACAGGAGAACTGTAGGTCCCAGTATCTACCTCTTGACCCTGGGAACATAGAAGAATTGGAAAACATGATAGATTTACTTCTACGGGTCCACTTGTTCCCACAGGCCCACTTGTTCCCACAGGCCCGCTTGTTCCCACAGGCCCGCTTGTTCCCACAGGCCCACTTGTTCCCACAGGCCCACTTGTTCCCACAGGCCCACTTGTTCCCACAGGCCCACTTGTTTCTTTAGGTCCACTTGTTTCTACAGGTCCACTTGTTCCCATAGGCCCACTTGTTCCCACAGGCCCACTTGTTCTCACAGGCCCACTTGTTCCCACAGGTACATTTCTTTCTTTAGGCCCACTTGTTCCCACAGGCCCACTTGTTCCCACAGGCCCACTTGTTCCCACAGGCCCACTTGTTCCCACAGGCCCACTTGTTCCCACAGGCCCACTTGTTCCCACAGGCCCACTTGTTTCTTTAGGTCCACTTGTTTCTACAGGCCCACTTGTTCCCACAGGCCCACTTGTTCCCACAGGCCCACTTGTTCCCACAGGTACATTTCTTTCTTTAGGTCCACTTGTTCCCACAGGTTCCCTTGTTTTAAAACATGCAGGGTACTTTATAAGCCACTAGGAAGTGAATCTCTCATCGGTGAACGACACTCTCAGGGCTAAAGTCTCATTCTGCCTACAATTTCTTCCTATAGGACTTGCTATCAGCTCATTGACTCCATTTTATTGACAACACTCCTTTGTGGTACCAATGTGGTACTTCTAGACTTTTGGGCTTCTGTTTCAACTTTAGGTACAGATGTAAAATTAATACAAAGGCCTCTCATGACTTTATGTCCTAATACATACTACTAAATGAGTTGCTCAGTTCATCCTCACATGATTCAATACATCACAAGTCACATGCACGAGATTAGTAAACCTTTACATAACAGTGACATACCTATATTATTACTATGCTGTGTACTGGGGTCTCGGGTAGATGGTCCTCCACCCCGTTTTTATCCATGTGGCAAGGTAGGGGTTGTGGGAACTTGTTCAAAGCTAAAACATTTTGTAATCATGATGGATTTTAATAAATATATATATATATATATATATATATATATATATATATATATATATATATATATATATATATAATCTCTATGTAGAGAGAGACATTTAGATATAAGGAAAATATTAAACTATTCATCAAAGGCGTAAGATACCATGGCAAATGCAACTGCTGAAAGGTGTATATTGGATTAACGACACGAGAATTGAGACTACGTGTAAGAGAACATATTCGCGATATTGAAAATGCGATGGAAGTCGAGGATGTCTCATTAAAAGACTCTGCCTCAGCATTTCCAGCTTCATCATTAATGGAAATCCAATGGAATTGTCTTTAAGGTTTCGATCAGGTTAATCTAGGACTTGGGGGAGGTGGTGACCATGGTAAAATCCTGGCACAACCTGAAAGCAGGTGGTGTACAGACTTTGGACGTTTGCCCCACAAGGCTAAACGAAACCTTAGGTTTTGGGGCCTTTTTGTAATAGTTAAGTTTAATATGAATATCTGGTGTTGAGGGCATTTATGTTGTTTAGGATATTTATGTTGTGTCGTGTGTTTTAATTTCATTTTAAAGGGGTATTCCCATCTCCAAGACTCTATCCCAATATGTAGAAGACATAGTAGTAGTAATAATAATAATAATAATAATAATGGCAAATACCTTCAATTAGAACAGTAGTATAGTTTTTCTTATTCACTATGTCTCTAACCTCTTGTTCAGGGCATTTCAGGTTCGTGGCTGTGTACAAATGGAACAATATGTCCATGATTTCACTGCAACCACAGATCTGCCGAAATGTATCTCTGTGTTTGACGGGGCCTTTAGGCTTGTTAATTTATTAATCTCTATTCAAGGCACTTGTAATATATTCCATTTTATCTGTATGGGCTATTTTTTTATCCTAACATGCCTTGATAAGTTCTAAGCCAGTTGTCAAACTGCCAGCCAAGTCACAGATCAGGTGAATTCCCAGCTCCCTGCAATAAATTGTACTTGCATCTTTTGGGCACAAGAACAATGGAAATTGTGACCACTGGCACTTTCGCAGTCAAGACAACATCAGCAGCATGATCAGGTAACTGCACCATGGAGGAGAAAGACAGTAATAATACAGAGAAGAGTTTTATTAGGGGGAAAATCTTGTAGGAGGACAGTATAAGGGAGAAAAGTGTGAGGAGACCGTATGGGGGGAAAAAGTGTGAACAAGCATTATGCGTGAAGTTTGAGGACACAGTATGAGGGGGAAAGTGTGAAGGGACAGTGGGGGGAGGCAAAGGTGAGGAGACACTCTGTACTCTGAAATGCTAAAGCATTCAACCCACAAATGTGAGAATATAGATATGTATTACTGCTTAAGGAAATCTAGGAAAAATTGAGATATTTAGCATACTAAAATGTCCATTTTTATATCTGCCCAGTAGCCGCGTCATGGCATGTCTCGTATACTGGGAACCTACACTGAACTGAAGCCTCTCTGGGTTACAAACCTTTATGTGAATGGGCAAGTAGGAATCTGCTACTAAAGAATAAAATCACCGGGAGGCGTGTGTTGTCAGTCTTATTGTATACATTATTGATTAATAAGATGATTAATTATGCACACACTCCATTTACATCTGGTGGATTACTTCTCCGAGTCCTGGACCTTCTACATCCCAGAGGACTAATCCAACAGATGTAAATGTCTTATGCGCATCTTATGCGCATAATTAATCATGTATTTATTAAAAATTAATCTTCAGTTATAACAGACATGTCAATATCACAAGCAACAATTCATCAATTAAATGTATTTATTTTATTCAGGTGATAAATATAAAAATGTAAAATTAACTTCTGTGTAAGGTTCACACTAAATTTATAACCAGGCTTACATGTAAAGGGGTTAAAGTTGTAGAATGGTGAATTGTTTTTTTTATAAATTTTCAATAATTTCATGAAGAAAAGCAGATTTTGGCAATTTAAAGTCACCACTATCATAGCGTACAAAGTGTCACAAAAAACGATCTCGGAATTACTGGGACATGTGGAAGATTCAGTGTTAATATCACATAAAGGTCAGATTTATTCTGTCAGGAAAATGAAAGCTGAGTGTGATGCCGAGAGGTTATTGCCCGTCGTGTTCTCGTTGACCGGGTATATACAGTTAGGTCCAGAAATATTTTTACAGTGACACAATTTTGGCGAGTTGGGCTCTGCATGCCACCACATTGGATTTGAAATGAAACCTCTACATCAGAATTCAAGTGCAGATTGTAACGTTTAATTTGAAGGTTTGGACAAAAATATCTGATAGAAATTGTAGGAATTGTCACATTTCTTTACAAACACTCCACATTTTAGGAGGTCAAAAGTAATTGGACAAATAAACCAAACCCAAACAAAATATTTTTATTTTCAATATTTTGTTGCGAATCCTTTGGAGGCAATCACTGCCTTAAGTCTGGAACCCATGGACATCACCAAACACTGGGTTATCTCCTTCTTAATGCTTTGCCAGGCCTTTACAGCCGCAACCTTCAGGTCTTGCTTGTTTGTGGGTCTTTCCGTCTTAGGGTATGTGCGCACGTTGCTTTTTACCTGCTTTTTACCTGCTTTTTTGCTGCTTTTTCTTCTGCGCTGTTTAATGCCAAAATGGATGTGTTCTTCTATTCAAGCAAAGTCTATGGGAATTTGGGTTTCTTGTTCACACTATGTTGTTCAAAATGCTGCCTTTTTGAGGCAGAACTTTGGTCAAAAACTCAGCTTTTCAAAGAAGCAACATGTCAATTGTTTTTGCCATTTGGGTTTTGCACTGCAAAGCTGAGTTTTTGACCAAAGTTCTGCCACAAAAAGGCAGCATTTTGAACAACATAGTGTGAACAAGAAACCCAAATTCCCATAGACTTTGCTTGAATAGAAGAACACATCCATTTTGGCATTAAACAGCGCAGAAGAAAAAGCAGCAAAAAAGCAGGTAAAAAGCAGGTAAAAAGCAACGTGCGCACATACCCTTAAGTCTGGATTTGAGCAAGTGAAATGCATGCTCAATTGGGTTAAGATCTGGTGATTGACTTGGCCATTGCAGAATGTTCCACTTTTTTGCACTCATGAACTCCTGAGTAGCTTTGGCTGTATGCTTGGGGTCATTGTCCATCTGTACTATGAAGCGCCGTCCAATCAACTTTGCGGCATTTGGCTGAATCTGGGCTGAAAGTATATCCCGGTACACTTCAGAATTCATCCGGCTACTCTTGTCTGCTGTTATGTCATCAATAAACACAAGTGACCCAGTGCCATTGAAAGCCATGCATGCCCATGCCATCACGTTGCCTCCACCATGTTTTACAGAGGATGTGGTGTGCCTTGGATCATGTGCCGTTCCCTTTCTTCTCCAAACTTTTTTCTTCCCATCATTCTGGTACAGGTTGATCTTGGTCTCATCTGTCCATAGAATACTTTTCCAGAACTGAGCTGGCTTCATGAGGTGTTTTTCAGCAAATTTAACTCTGGCCTGTATTTTTGGAATTGATGAATGGTTTGCATCTAGATGTGAACCCTTTGTATTTACTTTCATGGAGTCTTCTCTTTACTGTTGACTTAGAGACAGATACACCTACTTCACTGAGAGTGTTCTGGACTTCAGTTGATGTTCTGAACGGGTTCTTCTTCACCAAAGAAAGTATGCGGCGATCATCCACCACTGTTGTCATCCGTGGACGCCCAGGCCTTTTTGAGTTCCCAAGCTCACCAGTCAATTCCTTTTTTCTCAGAATGTACCCGACTGTTGATTTTGCTACTCCAAGCATGTCTGCTATCTCTCTGATGGATTTTTTCTTTTTTTTCAGCCTCAGGATGTTCTGCTTCACCTCAATTGAGAGTTCCTTAGACCGCATGTTGTCTGGTCACAGCAACAGCTTCCAAATGCAAAACCACACACCTGTAATCAACCCCAGACCTTTTAACTACTTCATTGATTACAGGTTAACGCGGGAGATGCCTTCAGATTTAATTGCAGCCCTTAGAGTCCCTTGTCCAATTACTTTTGGTCCCTTGAAAAAGAGGAGGCTATGCATTACAGAGCTATGATTCCTAAACCCTTTCTCCGATTTGGATGTGAAAACTCTCATATTGCAGCTGGGAGTGTGCACTTTCAGCCCATATTATATATATAATTGTATTTCTGAACATGTTTTTGTAAACAGCTAAAATAACAAAACTTGTGTCACTGTCCAAATATTTCTGGACCTAACTGTAGCTGACATTACAGAGATGTATAAAGGTTATAGAAGTTCAGTGGACCTTGCTCCAGACAGTGAATCAGCTCCCCGCTCTGTCACGAGCACCGGATGCAGCGTCTCGTAGTAAACATTGCCTGAAAAAGAATTTACTAATATTTCCATACTTCTTGCCAAGCGAGTATGACCATAAGGAGATAGCGTAATCAGGAGAGAGGAAGCACCCGGCAGAGCGGTCACATGGCGGCTGATGTAACACTTGGACATGATTGCATCTCACAATAGTGCAGCACTTTTCATAGTGAGAAAGGATTTTAATGTGAAAAATAGAGGATATTGGAACCAATTCACACCCTGATGTGAAACAACGTGTTTAATTATCACGATACAATTGTGCCACCCCAGCAGCGGATCGAACCACTCGAATCCGGGATGGTGTCAGTTTGAGGCTCAGGGGCTTAGGGGCCACACTCTAAAGTAAAAGGGGGATATTTACAAGGGAGTTATAGTTGGTGACGCCACCCGTTGTGTGCGATAACTGGGAGTACCGCCATTGCCGTTGGGAGTACCTGGGTTGATGAAATGGGGCAGCAAGGTGTCATTACCCTCCACGGGTAGGGGCATGCCCTGGGACTCTGGATGGTGATAGTCGGTGCCATGAAGGGGGAAAAGTCACTCATGTACTCAGTCAGCCAGTAAGCAGACACTGACAACCGGGTAAACCAAGTCTCTGGGTGCCGCTGCCGTTCAAGGGGAGCTCATCCGGGTCCTGTCCCCTGCAGTGCTTCCTGATGGTCCGTGACCTGCCTCCTGGCCCAAAGTTTAAATTCACCGTAGTGGCCCAGTAGTCTGTAACTTGCTGGGCCCCACTCTCCACTGTTGCTAAGTGTGGGAGCCTGCTCTCGGGGCTCACGCTTGGGGTTTTAGTGGGCTGCTTATATGGAAGACCTTATCCCCCTCGTTGCACTAGTGCCCCAATTCTGGAGCTAGTGGGAACAGTCCATGAAGTCTCCATTCTTCGCAGGTTAATTGCCGTGTTGCCTGAAGCTTCTCCCCGACCTAGGGTCCGTGTACCCCGCCGTGCCTTCGGTCCCAGACCGGTGATAGGACCAGGCTGCTGACCATTCTCTTTAACAGGTCCAGGCACCTTGCCTCAATCCCCTGCGACTGGGGGTCCGACTCCTCTAGGTCCAGACCATCGTCCGCAACCTAGGTAGCTTCTCCTGGGAGCCACCACTCCCAACCTCCTCCACTTCCCTCTCTCTACACTCCTCCTCTACACTCCTCCTCTACACTCTTCACCTTCCCTTCCTGACCCCTAGGTGTGCAACTCTATTCCGCTTAAGCCGCCCACTGGTGTGCCTGGTGGTTGTGGTGCAGAGTGTATCTAGGATTTGATTTGCTGTTTCAGGCAGCACTGTAAGATGGGGACCCAGAACCATGAGGCATTTGAATACTCCACTAGAGAGAGCGTGCAGTACCCTGTGACGACCTGATAGTCCAGGGACGTCACACAATAACCACCTAACATCCGGTGATGAGCGAGCAAACTCGCTGTTGCTCAATACTCAGTGGTCCTCGGGTACACTCGTTACTCGGCCGATTTATCCCTGGTGCTAGAGTCCCAAACCCATATGTTTTGCTGTTAAACAGCAAATCAACATGCAGGGATTTCCTGCCACACACAGTGGTGCAGTAGCCATGTTGGTTACTGACATTACCGTGATTTGGCTGGTCACATCCCGTCATCAGGTCTTATATAAGACCCAGAGGCGTGATGCTCGGCTTCTTCTGGAAGCAGTTCAGGAGGCAGAGCTTAGATTAGAACAGGGTTTGCACATTGCCCCCTTTAGTGCCTTTCATGTGGCACTTAACAGTGTTTTTAGCTTTGTTTAACTTAATAAATAAAATAAATGAAAAAAACGGCGTGGGGTCCTCCCTATTTCTGATAAGCAGCCAAGATAAAGCAGACAGTTAGGGGCTGATATTATCAGGCTGGTAAAGTTCTGGGCTATTGGCCCCTTCCCAGCCTAAAAATAGCAGCCCTCAGCCACCACAGAAATGGTACATCCATTAGTTGTGCCAATTTTGGCAATTTACCTGGCTCTTCCTGATTGCCTTCGTACTGTGGCAATTGGGGTAATATTTTTAGGGTTGATGTTGGCTGTGTAATGTCCGCTGGCATCAAGCCCAGGGGTTAGTAATGGAGAGGCGTCTATTACACCCCCCATTACTAATGCAGTAATCCAAAAATACAAAAACACACACAGGAAAAAATACTTTATTTGAATAGAGAATCCCCCACACTATCCCTCATTGACCAATTTATTATCAAAAGTATTCCCACAAAGTTCCTCCATTGTAGTCCATGATCACCCATGCATCTCTGGTACCTGAATGGTAGTAAAGTGCAGATATTCATAGCTTTACAGAGCAGTTGGGTCTCACTGAGCCCGCATTGAGCCGACAACCCTGAGTAGAGTTGTAGTTACTACTCGGTGCCTGTGATTAGCTGCAGTTTACTGCTATTCAGTGACTAGAGCCGCACTCGGGGTTCATGGACTACGACGGAAGAACTTCGTGGGAACATTAATAATAATAAACTTGTGCACAAGGGATAATGTGAGGGAACCTTTATTCAAATACTGTAAACTATTTGTGAGTGTCTTTTTTTCTTTTTATGTACTGGGTTAGTAATGTAGGGTGTCTGATAGATACCTCTACATTACTAACCCCTGGTCTAAATGCAAGCAGTCAATTCACCACTGACATTAACCCCCGCAAGTATTCTCGCGGTTGCCACCACACTAGGGCAATCGGGTATAGCTGGGCAAAACACCAGAGATGGCGCATCTAATGTATGCACCACTTCTTGGGTGGCTGCAGGCTGCTATTTTTATGCTGGGAAGGAGCCAAATAGCCATGGGCCTTCACAGCTTTATAATACCAGCCCCCAGCTGTCTGCTTTACCTTGGCTTCTTTTAAAATATGTGGGGGACCGTACATATTTTTTTGTAATTATTTATTTATTTAGTTCTCGGCAGTTACCTGGGAGTCAAAGATGCATCCAGGAGTGTTCCCCATGCTATTCCCATTCCATTTGAGTGCTGATCCTATCTATTTCAGTGATTTTACTGCCCCCCAGACATTCTGGGAAGAATTCTTGAGTTTCCTATTGACTTCCATTACACTTGGCACTTAAGTTGAGTCCATCTGAGTGTTGGACCTGCTTGATTCGAGTAACGAGTGCTCATTGTCTTAAAGCAAATCTGTCACCCAATTTCATGATACACTTTGCTGTCATGGTGAAGGTGGAGAGCAGGGACAGGGGCTTCTAGACTGGTCCTCCGGCTAGGGGATCCTATCTATCCCTAATCCCAGAGTTACCTCTGATAGTGAGGGTATCTGGGCCACCTTCCTTGCCCTGCTCCTGACCAGGCCTGATCTTATACCCAATCCCCACAACCCCTGGGGAGGGTCGGTGCAGGAGTGATAAAGCTAACAGAAATAGACAAACAGTGGAAACCAAATCTCTATCTCACGGCATACACACAAACAGAGGTATAAAACAAAACAGCTTAGGAGGAAAATAAGAGCAGGGAGGAAGCAAGAAATAAATGGGAGAATTCCACAACAACTCCACTCACAAAGTAATACAATCACCAACAGCTCTCCATTGTCATTTATACCCTGTTTTTTAACTAGTTAAGACCCTATTGCGCCTCTTTGTTCCCCTATTGCATATTTCTTCTGCCTATGGCACAGTTGTGATGACAGCAGTCGTTACACAATGAGACAGGGGCCTCTGGAAAACCGCTTTACAGGCTACGATTTATCTGACGATCTCATGAGTGACGTGACACACCCAGATCGTAGTGACGATTTGCCGAGATCACTCATAGGTCGTTTATTAGTGGTCACACGTGACGATCGCACAAGCGACGCAAAATCGTTCAGCGACTTATTGTTTGACCAAGGCAGTTGTGTGGATGTTGCTCGTCGTTTGCAGGGTGTCAAACGTACCAATAGGTCTGCTGCGTTCCAAACGACGAACAATATTTTGAAACTGAACGACGTGTCAACGATCAACGATTTTCAACCTATTTGCGATCGTTCGGAGTCGCTCGTAGGTGTCACACGCAACGACGTCGCTAACGATGCCGGATGTGCGTCACGGAAACCGTGACCCCGCCGACATATCGTCAGATAAATCATAGCGTGTGACGCCGGCTTTACAGTCGAGCGCACAGTCAGTACAATGTACAGCACAAGTCTCTGGTTGATCCACTTAAAGTTGATCTTCCACCACTTCACACTGAACTTGGTTTAATAAAAAATGTTGTAGTTTCAATTGATTATTATAGAAATTTAGCACTGAAAAGTGAGGCTAGAATAAAGGCCCCAAATTCAACAAACTAATGCACGATGAGTTGACCCATTCCAAGCAAAACTCGGCAGATTGGAGTATTTGTCGTTGTACAGAACCTTCTTGGGAACAGACGAGCTGAAAACTGCGCTGATCAAATAGACAATGTGCTTCAGGCATATGAGCATCATGGCTGCCAAATGTCAGTGAAAATGTATTTCTTCTCGTTCCATCTTGATTTTTTTCCATCCAATTTGGGACACGTAACTGAAAAATATGGAGAAAGGTTCCATAAAAGGTGGTGTCACACACAGCGACGACGACAACGACATCGCTGCTAAGTCACCATTTTCTGTGATGTAGCAGCGACGTCTCATCGCTGTCGCTGTGTGTGACATCCAGCAACAACCTGGTCCCTGCTGTGAGGTCGCCGGTCGTTGCTGAATGTCATGCTTCATGTTTTGGACATTGCTCTCCCGCTGTGAAGCGCACATCGCTGTGTGTGACAGCGACAGAGCAACAACTAAATGATCAGGAGCTGGCTTCTGGCAGCCTGAGGTAAGCTGTAACCACGGTAAACATCGGGTAACCAAGAAGCCCTTTCCTTGGTTACCCGATATTTACCTTCGTTACCAGTGTCCGCCGCTCTCACGCTGCCAGTGCCAGCTCCCTGCTCTCTGCACATGTAGCCAGACTACACATCGGGTAATTAACCCGATGTGTACTCTGGCTAGGAGTGCAGGGAACAGGGAGCCGGCACTGACAGCGTGAGAGCGGCGGACACTAGTAACTAAGGTAAATATCGGGTAACCAAGAGAAGTGTTTTCCTTGGTTACCCGATATTTACCTTAGTCACACTTCCACGCGTCGCTGCTGGCTAAAGACATTCCTCCAATGGAGAACAGGTATCAAGGCCGCTGGAATCCAAACATGATGGTGGACCACAGCTGGACTTTGCAAAAGGCAGATATGACGCTCACGAGTGTAAAATCTGACGCCTGAAGCAGTTTTAAACAGTACTGGCTCACGCTGGAATAAGACAATCTGGAATAAATGGATTTTTGAGGAGTGTCTTATTTTCCGTGATGTCGGATTACCGGGTAGAGCTCCTGACTTGCTTTTTTCGCTGTTCCCTGTGTTGCAGACTAGTCATTACTTTTTGCTGTCTATTTCTACTGACAGACTTTCATGACCATTGAGGAAGGATTCTCCAGTCGTGCTGTATGTGTGTTACCCACCAATACCATCTGTAAATAATACACGAACTGCATGTGACTTGGTTTAAAATTGGCCACAGCAGCCTTTATTACCTATTATTTACATACTAACACAAGGGGGCGCCGTCCAACGGGCGACCCCAACAAATAACAATAGGTAACACAGTAACCAATACAGTAAATATACAACCCTGAGTAGGCCCAGTCCAGGAACCACTTCTCACCCCAGTATCCCTGGCCGCAACACACCGACCCAGAGATGAGGTATTAATCACCTACGGATTAACCCCCCAACTTTGCAGAACCCCGTGCCTGCAACATCCCGGAACCTGGAGCCACCATACCAAGATGGTGTGTCTCTCTGTCCAGTTACCATTGCCTTCAACCGCCTCTGGACCAGACCTACCCCCCGCCACAGGACAGGGCACGTGACTCCTTACGTGGCCTGGACCCGCCACACACCAAAAGCTTGTACCACACCTCCACGCAATCCCAGCGTCCACAAAACAGCACCAAGCACGTGAAGATGCACCCCCATCGCATCCCCAAAACCACCAGTTCAGCGCCACCAACTTTTGGCGCCGCCCCCCCAATAAGGCTCGATTGATACTGCCTATCGCACGAGCCACACGCCATTCCAACCTGGTCACACTATCAAAACTACCCCACGATTAAGCTCAGGTATGTCTTACACAATGCAACAACCAACAATTTTTTTTTTTTTTTTAAAACATTCATAAATAACTTCTCGAGATACCAAATCGCTGCCTCCAATTTACTGGACCAGTACCATCGACCCGTCCAGACCCAACTGGCAACATTCAGGCGAGCCTCAGACCGTCGAGGCCCCGAGAACCAACGAATGCCCAAATATCCAAATGAGGCACACCCTCACCACAAAAACCCAGGGGTTATAAACCCACAGATAACACCAACCTGTTACGCCAACCCATTCCACTCCCAAAAGACTCAAATGCCCCCATTGCCTTAAGGGTACTTTCACACATCCGGATTTTTGCTCTGCGGCACAATACGGCGTTCTGCAGAAAAACCGCAACCGGCTTTTGTAACGCCGATTGCGGTTTTTTTTGCATTGACTTACATTAGTGCCGCATTGTGCCGCAGGGGCTTGCGTTCGGTCCGGTTTTTGCCGCATGCGGCAGATGTAGCCGATGCGGCGGCCGGATCGAACGTTCCCTGCAACGTTTTTTGCTCCGGCAAAAAACACCGCATTGCGCCGCATCCGGCCGCTGCGGCGCATTTTTCAATGCATCCCTATGGAGGCCGGATGCGGCGCGATGCGGAAAAAACCGCATCCGGTCGCCGCATGCGGTATTTTCCACTGCGCATGCTCAGTAGCATGCCGCAACCGGAAAAAACCGGACCGGCCGCATGTAAAAACTTTATGCAAAGGATGCGGTGTTTTCACCGCATCCGTTGCATAGTTTTCACAGCCGGATTGAGCCGCAGGGCTCAAACCGGATGTGTGAAAGTAGCCTAACCCGATAACAACTGAGGCCAAACGTAACACCGAAACAAGAGGACTCCCACCTCCCAATACTTCTCACAACCCCTTTTCTGAGCCCACCGAGGGGCCTCCATGGCAGCCCAATCCAGAAGGAATACGACCCATAGTATTCCGGGCGCCCACCCCCGCCACCTGCAATCAAGTCTGCAGCACTGCCACAAAATGGTACCTTAACAAACGCGACACAATAATGAGCCTGGGCGCCCTCACAACATAATTCCGCACCCGGGACCGCGTATAACAACACCAACCTTCACCACCCGCCTAATCTAATTCGGTGAGCGACAAAGCCGGCGCTCAACCCACTGCACCACCTCGGACACATCCTCCAACATCCAACCTCCGCTCTTGACCGTAGATGGGCTGACCAACCCCACAATCTCAAAGCCCCCCAAAAGGCTAACACAAACCGTTTTGGACAAGGGAAACAAAAACCCGCTCGTGCTCAGATGAACATAGCCGCCACAAACCACTCACCAAACGCTGCCACAAAACAACGGAGACGGACCCTTGTATCCCGCTCCCTCACACCCTTACGACCAAACCCTTCAAGGCCTGCCGCGCCCTAAGATCCTGCGAAAACATCTCTCCACATCTAATCCTTAACAAGACAGCCACAGCCGCCACCCCTGCTCCACTGCTGACGCCGGCCTAGCAGCCTGAAAACCGTTACTCACCACTGCCAACGCCACCATCAAATACTCCACCGGGCCTTCCTCACACATTGTCCCAAACGTTATCCGCGCCACCCATACTTCTGAATATCAGCCCCAAATAACCTCAGTCACTGGGCACCGAGCCGCTCCCCAACACAGCCACACCAGACTCCACAAGCCCTCCGGACACACCGTGCCCACCTCGTCTGCTACCCGGCCTCAACTCCCGAGACCTGCAGAACTGGAAGGAAACACAGCAGCTGCTATTCCCTTGGCGAACCCCAGTACTGGTTGCGCCACGCATAACATTTTTTTTTTTTTTTTTTAAAACACATCCAATTGAGAAACCAACTGTCGCAAGTACGCCACCCTTGGCCCCAGGATTAGCAAACCAACTATTAATCGAATTCTCCACCAACTGATAGCCAGAATGACAGCACACCTTCCTCTTGGAAAAAACTGCCAACCTCCACCACCCGACCACTACCACCGATTGGAAGCGCTACCCCACAATGCCCAACCAGAAAACAACTGGACCCGCTGCCTCCGAGTACCGCAGCTACGTTCCATCAGGTAGCACCTTACCCAGCCACAATCCGCGGCCACTAAATCGCCGTAAGAAAAAACCTCCTACACCATCAGATCATCATTGATCTCCCTCGTGACCACACACAAAGGATCCGATGGCTGCACCCTTGGCGCAGCCATCGCCAGCCGTCCAGCAGACACGCACCCCAGCGGCGTAACTCTGCACCCGTGGTTCGACCGCCCCTGCAAAGACTGCACCGCCTGAAACCGCACCGTCTTAGCTGACCTAACTGCCTCTATCGCAGCCCATAGGACCACACCATTACCCACGAATCCTACCCCTCTGACCATAACATCAAACTTTATCCCCACAAACCGTATCACTGGCGTTGGACCCTCAGTCTTCGCCTGCGCCAACAGGCCCAAAAGAGTATCCACCACCATCTGTAATAAAACAATCAACCTCAACGAATCATCAACCCGCCAACCCGATGTAAAGAGAATCAACCTATAATGAATAAGAGGTGTAAGCTGGGACACACCACGCACAAACCACTCCACCAAGAAATAACCGCCTCCAAAGGAACATAAAATGGGACAACAACCCATTAGCACCCACCGATCAACATAATAATAACTCCCCTCCCCACCGCAGCACCAGAACTGCTAGCTAGCAGGGTGGACCAGTAACAACCTAAATGCCGCCTCCAAATTCGCCTTTGCCATCAATGCTCCCCGGCTCACCGCCTTTACCAAATCCCACCCTCTGTCAAACGACACATAATAAACCGCCGACAATTCTGGAGCCAAGCAGGCATACACCGATGACTCCTCCAGATAAGATACGTTTTGAACAAGCCGAAATATATACATCTATATACGGCTCATTTCCGGCACTACCCCCCAACAGAGAAACCCAATCGTGACAAGGAGGGCCCCGAATGGCCCACCCATCCTGCCCAACACCACTTCCTGACCCCTCTTTCCACTGACAACCACCAGGTGTCCCATAGCCCAGCACAAACTTCCAATAAGGAGGCAAAGATCCACCAATATAAATAGAATGACGCAGAATTACTATGTTCCTTACCACAACCCAACACTTATGCTTAAGACAACCGTCCGCGCCAAATCTGCACCACCCATCCTTCTATTCCCCCCAAAAAACCCTCATCGTCCGTGTCGCCGGGGTTCCAAGCCCCGAACAGCCAACTACCCCCCAAAAAGGGGGGGGGCTGACTAGGAGCCGCCATCCACTGCAGCCATAAGGATGTGCCCGTATGATCCTACCGCATACTGGCACGCAACACCTTCCCTTGCTGAAATTACTCGGCGTACTGAAGCCAGACTAAACCGCCATATGACCTAACAAGCCACCCCAAATGGATCCATATAACCGAACCATGCCGAACCAATTACCCAATTCCTTCCCCCGATACCCTTGCCAAAAAACGCAAATGCCCGCAGCCACGTTGCAAATGTACGAGGGTGAGCCTCCACCGGCGCTCCCCTCCCTCTACTTATCCTTCCTGGAATCACTTGGCTTAACCTAATCCAGGTGAAACTGTTCCCGGGGGAGCAGCGAAACTATTGCTACACATTCCCCATTCAAATCTTATCCCTCACATCCTCCAGCAAGTGAGCCCCCCCAGCGGGCCTTTGAAGCACCCATACCTCTCACACTTGGCCACTGTCAGCCAGACGCACCACCTCATCCCCCTCTTCGTTCCTCACCACTCACTCTGTCACAGCCCTTGCCGCCTCTGCCCGAAAATGCTCCCCTGCCGCCTCATGCGCCCTCACTCTGCCTGCCGCACCTGCGCCTACTAACCACCGATCCCGTCCATGCCGCCGGCGGTGCATGCGCACTCTCCACAACCGTATACACCACTTCAGTAAACCCCATACCTGGTCAAAACACCAACCCACTCGGCGCTGCCGTGTCCGCAGCCGCCCCCCCCCCCCAGCCCTGCCAAATCCACGGCCGTCTCACCCGACCGCGACCCGGCATATCCTGGAATAAAAATCACGCCATCCGGACGTCTGATTCATCCGTCGCTGCTTCCTCCTCCTCCTCGCTGGAGCCGACCGCCTCTGGCTCATGTAATGCAGACGCCGCCGAAGCGCTGCCACCACGACGGCCGTCCTCCTGGTACGCCGCGTGGGCACCATCCTCCAAGCTCCATCTTCTGTCCCGCGGCGACAACCCCAGAAACCGTCCCGTCCTACGGGCTGCCACCGCGGGCCTTATCTTCTGGCCTGACCCCCCCTTGCTACCTGCAAGGACAGGGGGTACCTGTGGCCCGACCCGCTGCCAGCAGACTCCCATCCAGAGCCGCCAGCCTCCTGCCCTCCTGGGCCCAGAAGGCATCCGTCCGCCGGGCCCTCCCCCCCTTGGGGGAGACCGCCGCTGCCGGGAGCTGCACGCCTGCTCTGGGTGACCAGGCGGGGACCGCAGGGCCCCCGCCGTCACCCCCACGTACCGACGCCTCCCGGGCATCCGTCGCACCATGCTCGCCTGCCCTGGTGCCGGACCCCTTGCTGGCTGCAGCCCCCCGGCCCCCCCCCCCCTCCACCCGCGGGGGGGGGGGGGGGGGTAACGCTGGCCTCCGTCCTTGCCGGGCGCTCTCCTGGCCAGGAGCCGCCGCATCCAGCCCTCCTGGGCCCCATGAAAGCCTCTGTCCGCTGGGCCCTCCCCCTCCTGGGGGAGACCGCCGCGGCCGGGAGCTGCAACCTGATCTGGGTGACCAAGCAGGAACTGCAGGGCCCCTGCCGTCACCCCCACTCACCGACGCTTCCTGGGCACCCGTCGCCCCAGGCCCGCCTGCCCTGGTGCCGGACCCACCACTGGCTGCAGCTCCGCGGCCCCCCCCCGCCTTCCGCGAGGGGTAAAGCTGGCCTCTGTCACCGCCGGGCGCTCTCCCCGTCCGGGAGCCGCCGCATCCAGCAATCCAGGCCGCGGCTCGGACCGGAAGTAGGCCGCAGCCAAGCCACACCCCCTCCCGGCTGCCGCGGCCCGGACGGAGATTCCTCCCGCGGCCGGAGCAGCAGCTGAGTACTGCCCTGCCCACGTCCTACCGCGGAGGGTCCCCGAAGGGGCTCTCGCATCTCCTCCTCGCTCCCCCCGCACACGGCAAGTACCTGAGATATGAGGGAGGGGGGACGCCGCCCGCAGCTGACAGGGGAGCGAGGGGAAAGTGCCAACGGGTTAACCCCCAGCAGCCAAGACGTGGGACCGCGCTGCCAGGGGCCCGTGCACTGCCATGATGAATCCGCTGCTCCCGGGTAGCAGCCATCCTGTCGCACGTCCGGATCGTTCCATATCCGGAAGTCTGGTGATGTGAGGGGCTGGGGAACCTCCATCATGACGTCCTTGTACAGATCTTTGTGTCCTTCTAAATACTCCCACTCCTCCATGGAGAAATAGAAGGTGACGTCCTGACACCTTATAGGAACCTCTCCAGTCAGATCGCTCCATATCCGGAAGTCAAGAGAGAGGGGGTAAGTCAAAGTCCTTTACTTACACCCCTCAACTGTCCCACCTCTTCCTCCAGGGAACTCCTCCTACCCACCAATCCCTTTACTCTGCCTTATAAACAAACCATTCCTGTTTCCATTAACCCCATCACTCCTTCCCTTCCCTCTAGTCATGTCGCCCCTCCACCCTATGGGTTCCATGGCTTTCTTAAAGGGAGATCAGTAAGGCTACTTTCACAAATCAGTTTTTTGCCATCAGGCACAATCCGGCAAAAACATGAAAAAACGGATCCGGCGTCTGTTGCCGCCGGATCCGTTTTTTCCCCCCATAGACTTTCATTAGTGCCGGATGGCCTTGCGTTTCATCCATTTTTTGCCGCATCCGGCAAAATTTACTTGTCCGGCAGCCGGATAAAATGTTGAGGCTGCTTTCACACATCAGTTTTTTGGCATCAGGCATGATCTGGAGAAAAAACTGATGCGACGTACCCGGCGAAAAAAAGGATCAGTTGCATTTTTTCCATCAGTTCCTTCAGTTCTTTGACAGATCCGGTGTGATACTGAGCATGCTCAATTAAAAAAAAAAACGTTTTTTTTTTTTGCCGGATCCGGCGTCCATAGGCTTCCATTATAAAACATGCCGTACGGCGACAGATATGGCGCGATCCGTTTTTTTGCCGGACACAAATTTTCACTTCAACGTTTAATCTGGCCACTATACAAGTAAATTTTACCGGATCCGGCAAAAAACGGATGAAATGCAAGGCCATCCGGCACAATCTGGTGCGAATGAAAGTTTATGGGGGAAAAAACGGATCTGGCGGAAACAGACGTTTTTTCATGTTTCTGCATGGACACCAGATCTGTTTTTTTTTTTAACTAAGGCTGCTTTCACACATCCGGTTTTTGCTGAGTGGCACAATACGGCGCTTTGCAGAAAAAACGCAACCGTTTTTTGTTGCCGCTGGTTGCGTTTTTTCCTGCATAGACTTGCATTAGCGCCGTATTGTGCCACATGGCCTTGCGTTGCGTCCGTTTTTTGCTAGATGCGGCATATTTAGCCCATGCGGCGGCCGGATGGAAGGTTGCCTGGCACTTTTTTTCTGCGACGATTTACAATGCAAGCCTATGGATGCGTGATGCGGCGTCCTGCGGCAAAAACCGCATCCAGCCGCCGGATGTGTTTTTTTTCACTGCGCATGCTCAGTATCAAGCCGCATCCATCAAAAAATGGATGTGCCGCATGGAAAAACCTATGCAACGGATCTGGTTTTTCCGCCGCATCCGTTGCATAGGTTTTTGAGCTGGATTGAGCTGCACTGCAAAAACCGGATGTGTGAAAGCAGCGTAAGCATGCTCAGTACCACACCGGATCTGTCAAACAACTGAAGGAACTGATGGAAAAAACTGATGCAACTGATCCTTTTTTCGCCGGATCCGTCACATTAGTTATTTCGCTGGATTGTGCCTGATGCCAAAAAACTGATGTGTGAAAGCGGCCTCACAATATAATGGAAATTTAGCAATTGTTACATATTTTGTACATACTTCAAGTTCATTGCATTATCAAATACAGAGAGTATAATCTACACATTTTTATATGTTCATTTCCCTATTATTTACATATAATCCTTCTTCACTGCCCACTTAAAGCACAGGGAATATAATATACACGTGTTTATATGTTCATTTCCCTGTAATCTACATATATTCCTTCTTCACTGCCCACCTATGAAGCACAGGGAATATAATATACGCATGTTTATACGGGATATGCGTTCATTCCCTGTAATCCGCATTTATTCCTTGTTCGTTCCATGTCTATGATGTAAGAAACCTATTATTCATCTCTGTAATTTTGGACAAAGAATATATTACGTCCATTTCTTTTCTTCATCCTTTTCAGCTTGTCACAGTTCTCTATAAGCTTTTGCCGGCAGTTGGTGGAATCTCACGGCCTAGTTGTGCTCATGTCATGACTACCTAAAATTGGGAACCCGCTATCAGAGCAAACATGTGATATGGGCAATGATTCCACTATAGAGAAGAGTAACATTTATTTATCAGCCGGATTACAGGTGACAGGTGAGAATGCGGAGCACGAGGTTTACAAGATGTGTAACTTTCCACTAAAGTCTAGCTCACCTAGGCACACAACACTCAGGTCAAGGACGAGTTAAGGTATTTCCTCACCGAGTGTGATGGCGAAAGCACCGGTGAAACGCCCCAATATATTCTCTTCAAAACTCCTGAAGACAATCTGCTGTGAGACACTGCATCCCAACAGAGAGACAGCTCGGATGGATCCAGCATGGCCGGTGCCCCGCTACCACCGCTGCTGCTGCTCAGTGCCACCCTGAGTGAGTAATGGTCACTGTGACCCCATTATCAGGACTCCTCAGTGGTGACTCAAAGGGGAAAGCAGGGTGAGGGGCACATAGAACTGCCGCCCTGGTGTTGCATGCTTGGTATGGCGCCCTCTGGTGTTGCATCCTTGGTATGGCGCCCTCTGTTGTTGCATCCTTGGTATGGCGCCCTCTGGTGTTGCATCCTTGGTATGGCGCCCTCTGGTGTTGCATCCTTGGTATGGTGCCCTCTGGTGTTGCATCCTTGGTATGGCGCCCTCTGGTGTTGCATCCTTAGTATGGCGCCCTCTGTTGTTGCATCCTTGGTATGGCGCCCTCTGGTGTTGCATCCTTGGTATGGCGCCCTCTGTTGTTGCATCCTTGGTATGGCGCCCTCTGGTGTTGCATCCTTGGTATGGCGCCCTCTGGTGTTGCATCCTTGGTATGGTGCCCTCTGGTGTTGCATCCTTGGTATGGCGCCCTCTGGTGTTGCATCCTTAGTATGGTGCCCTCTGGTGTTGCATCCTTGGTATGGCGCCCTCTGGTGTTGCATCCTTGGTATGGTGCCCTCTGGTGTTGCATCCTTAGTATGGTGCCCTCTGGTGTTGCATCCTTAGTATGGTGCCCTCTGGTGTTGCATCCTTGGTATGGTGCCCTCTGGTGTTGCATCCTTGGCATGGCGCCCTCTGGTGTTGTATCCTTGGCATGGTGCCCTCTGGTGTTGCATCCTTGGTATGGTGCCCTCTGGTGTTGCATCCTTGGTATGGTGCTCTCTGGTGTTGAATTCTTGGTATGGCGCCCTCTGGTGTTGTATCCTTGGTATGGTGCCCTCTGGTGTTGCATCCTTGGTATGGTGCTCTCTGGTGTTGAATTCTTGGTATGGCGCCCTCTGGTGTTGTATCCTTGGCATGGTGCCCTCTGGTGTTATATACTATTTTTAAAATGGCATCTTCCTACTGTTGTATTCTTGGTATGGTGCCCTCCTAGTTTTACATCCTTATTATGGTGGCCTCCAGGTTTTATATCCCTATTATGGCACCATGTGTAGATGGGAAAAACAAGTCCCATATTGGCCTACACTGAGTCATCTCTCCTGCACACACCTGACTGCTGATCTGATGATTCTGAATAGAAAAAAAAATGTTGAAAAAAAAAACCTAACAGTCCTCCGCGGTTGAGACCTGGACTCTCAGGTTTTTTCCTCTCTACTGGCTTCTGATCAGTCGCCTGTAATGACGGCTGCGCTGTAAATGTTTCTCTTCTATCTGTGGCGTTTTGGCGCCCTCTTGTGTTCGCTGTTTGAATGACTTCTCTACACTGACATCGCTCCTTTTTCTTTTTGTGCTGCATTTTTTTTGTCTTTTTATATATCTTATTCTGTTGGCTTTTATTGAGTGTGACTTTCCTTTTCCTTTCTACATTGCCTGCATGCTTTCTATACCGGTATTCTATTTCAGCCTCATGGATAGGTGATTACCAGGTTACTAATAGCCTTTAACCATATATTACTCCCTGGAATATTACAACATTTTCTTTTTAAGATCCTCTGTGCTTTTCCAAGTGGTTAAACGTTTTTATTTAGTATTTTTCCAGTCTTAACATGGCGGCGATGCTGACGTCACCAGGCTGGATCCGTCAGTCAGAGGTTTAGTACGCTATTTCAGATGTCAGGGTCCTTTAAGCCTCCTTACGACCCTCAGCTTGGTCATGACATGGTCTGGTGGGCGGTGGGTCCTGAGAATGTATCAGTAGTGAGACAGTTTCCCTTTTCTATGTTGTTTTCTGTTGGTGACTTCCGGTTGTTTTTGTCTTTCCCTCCACAGTTTCTGTCGGTGACATGATGATGACGTCCTTGTCTGTGTCCTCCGGTTCTTCTCTTCAGTTACGACTATCTGCACTTTTCATTCTTACAATCATTATGAACTTTACGTCACCAATCAATTGATCGGCTCGTACAGCGATGGCTATTTAATGGCGCGTCTTCACTTCTCCGGACGGCTCCAATTTGATCTTGGGAACTGCAGCTTCATACTGATGAACCTGACAAAGAAGGACAGTGGCGTCTACACATTTATCACCAGATATGATGATAAGACGAGGATCCAAAACCGAGAGGAGGATTTCAATATCACAATAACAGGTGACTCTGTAATGACGGTGCCTGTAAAAGGGACATTGTGCACTGGTCATGTAGGAGAACCGCGAGGGCCTATTGTGCACTGGCCATGTAGGAGAACCGCGAGGGCAAATTGTGCACTGGTCGTGTAGGAGAACCGCGAGGTAAAATTATGCGCTGGTTATGTAGGAGAACCGCAAGGGCCAATAATGCACCGGTCATGTAGGAGAACTGCAGGGGCCGATTGTGCAGCGTTCATGTAGGAGAACCATGGGGTTATTGTGCACCGATCATGTAGAAGAACCACAGTTGTCGGATATTGTTATTTCTATAGACCACAAGGGTTTTATCCCATAGAACCGAGATGAATATGGCACAGTGCAGATCTGCGTTTTTTTTGTTTTTTTCTCATGCTGATTCAGTATCACAGTTTCACCTCCCCGTCCACATGGCTAGGGGGCAGAGCCTTGTCTCGGGCCTCACTTCCGGAGCTTGGATGCTTTAAATACTGTCATCTCCGGTGAACCAGCACCAGCTATAATAGTATACAGCATAGTGCTGCTTTGCCTGTGATTTCTGGTCCCTGTAAGTGTGATCCTGATCCGTCCCCTCTCTGTGCCATCGATCTCTGTGTTCTGTCCCCTAGTCGTTCTGCCATTCCTCTGTCCCACCTCCTTCCTTCCCACAATAGCCTTGGTTGTTCCCCCCTATCTCCCCACTTGGTTGCTTCCTCTGGTAGTGACCTCGGCCTGACCTCGACCCCGCCTCTGCTTATTCCTCCGGTCTTCCATCTTCCCGTACTGTGTAGGACCCGGCCTGCCCTACCATCCCCCGCTTCTGCTTTCCAGCTGATGCTGCGAGACTCTGCACCAGCACATACTGTGAGTTTTCCTCCTTGCTTATTCAGCTCCGTGTAGTGTCTTTCTCTGCAGGACTCCAGCTCCCCCTGGTGGCAGCCTGACATTCAGTGTGAAGGAAAAAACGCTGCATGCTGCAATCAGTGCGCACCAGTACAAGTCAGTGGTGTTTGTGATACATCCGATGGCACTCGGATGTCATCAGTCCGCTATACGCAGAGACAATGGAGAAGATGGAGAAAATAGGTTCTTCATCTTCTTCGCACCTGTGATCCAATACCCACATGTGATAGACTGTGATCAGTGTAGAATGACGCTCAGATCACGCTCGCAGCAGACTCTGAGCCAAGGGTCATTTGCATAATCGTCCTGATTCTCTCCCATGGGAACATACCCCAGCGTCACCCCATATACTGCATCTTACAAATTGTGCTTCCAGGCAAAGATACATGATCCGATCACCCATTGTATTTGGCATCCTTGTGGCCATTGGTGAATGGTGGAAGTGATGTCTGCAACAGGCAATATACTGGCTGAGAGTTCAATTTTTTCACCTTTTTTTTTTTTCAAGGGACAAGCTTTCCTTTTTCTTTCCTGTTCTTTTTCTTTCCTTCCCCTTTTTCTTCCCTTCCTCTTTTTCTTTACATCCCTTTCAATTTCCTTCCCTTTCTCTTCCCTTCCCTTTCTCCCCCCTTCCCTTTCTCTTCCCTTCCCTTTCTCTTTCCTTCCCTTTCTCTTTCCTTCCCTTTCTCTTCCCTTCCCTTTCTCTTTCCTTCCCTTTCTCTTTTCTTCCCTTTCGCTTTCCTTCCCTTTCTCTTTCCTTCCCTTTCTCTTTTCTTCCCTTTCGCTTTCCTTCCCTTTCGCTTTCCTTCCCTTTCTATTCCCTTTCTCTTTCCTTCCCTTTCTCTTTCCTTCCCTTTCTCTTTCCTTCCCTTTCTCTTTCTTTCTCTTTCCTTCCCTTTCTCTTTCCTTCCTTTTCTCTTTCCTTCCCTTTCTATTCCCTTTCTCTTTCCTTCCCTTTCTCTTTCCTTCCCTTTCTCTTTCCTTCCCTTTCTATTCCCTTTCTCTTTCCTTCCCTTTCTCTTTCCTTCCTTTTCTCTTTCCTTCCCTTTCTCTTTCTTTCTCTTTCCTTCCCTTTCTCTTTCCTTCCTTTTCTCTTTCCTTCCCTTTCTATTCCCTTTCTCTTTCCTTCCCTCTCTCTTTCCTTCCCTTTCTCTTTCCTTCCCTTTCTCTTTCCTTCCCTTTCTCGTTCTTTCTCTTTCCTTCCCTTTCTCTTTCCTTCCTTTTCTCTTTCCTTCCCTTTCTCTTTCCTTCCCTTTCCTTCCCTTTCTCTTTCCTTCCCTTTCTCTCTTCCCTTCCCTTTCTCTTTCCTTCCCTTTCTCTCTTTCCGTCCCTGTCTCATTCCTTCCCTTTTTCTTTCCTCATCTTTCAATCAAAATTCAGTGAAATAGTTAAAAAAATACATTTTCAGCATTTTTTTACCCTTTTTTTATGATGTAATTTCTGTAGTAAAAATAACCCACTCACATGATCCTTCCGGTGACTATGATAATGCAATACCAAATTTGTATTGTTTTTTTCTCTATTTAAGAGATAAATTACCGTACATTTTTATTTTCTATACGCAGTAGTATACTGCCAAAGGTGGCAGAGCTCATCCCCCACCCGGCATATGCTGTATCGGCAATGCGTCTGCCAATACAATTGAAAGCAATGGCTGAAAGGGGGAGCGTTCCGCTAATGCTAAGTCTGCCATCATGCTCTAACATCTCAGGACAGCGAGCCCGATGGCGTCATCAAAGCGGGATGCATTATAATATATGCAGGACTATGGATATGCATTATACTATATAAAGGAATATGGGGGTGCATTATACTATATAGCGGTCTATTGGGTTGCATTATACTATATGGAGGACTATGGGGGCAGGATTATAATATATGCAGGACTATTGGTATGTATTATACTATATGGAGGACTATGGGAGTGCATTATACTATATGGAGGACTATGATGGTGCATTACACAATATGGAGGACTATGAGGTGTGTATTACAGTATATGGAGGACTATGCGGGTGCATTATACTATATGGAGGACTATGGGGGTGCATTATACTATATGGAGGACTATGGGGGTGCATTATACTATATGGAGGACTATGGGGGTGCATTACACTATACGGAGGACTATCAGGGGTGCATTATACTATATGGAGGACTATGGGGGTGCATTATAATATATGGAGAACTTTGTGGGGGCCATGATAATATTTGGAGGGTTTTGAGGGAGCCTTTATACTTTATGAATGGTTATGTGAGGGCTCTGCTTGGAGCCATTATAGAGTATGAAGAAATATGGGTGCCATTATACTACAGTCACATGAAAAAGTTTGGGCACCCCTATTAATGTTAACCTTTTTTCTTTATAACAATTTGGGTTTTTGCTATTTCTTTTTCATATATCTAATAACTGATGGACTGAGTAATATTTCTGGATTGAAATAAGGTTTATTGTACTAACAGAAAATGTGCAATCTGCATTTAAACTAAATTTGACAGGTGCAAAAGTATGGGCACCTCAACATAAAAGTGACATTAATATTTTGTAGATCCTCCTTTTGCAAAAATCACAGCCTCTAGTCACTTCCTGTAGCTTTTAATGAGTTCCTGGATCCTGGATGAAGGTAGATTTGACCATTCCTGTTTATAAAACAATTCCAGTTCAGTTAGGTTTGATGGTCGCCGAGCATGGACAGCCGCTTCACATCATCCCACAGATGTTCAATGATATTCAGGTCTGGGGACTGGGATGGCCATTCCAGAACATTGTAATTGTTCCTCTGCATGAATGCCTGAGTAGATTTGGAGCGGTGTTTTGGATCATTGTCTTGCTGAAATATCCATCCCCTGCGTAACTTCAACTTCGTCACTGATTCTTGCACATGATTGTCAAGAATCTGCTGATACTGAGTTGAATCCATGCGACCCTGAACTTTAACAAGATTCCCGGTGCCGGCATTGGCCACACAGCCCCAAAGCATGATGGAACCTCCACCAAATTTTACTGTGGGTAGCAAGTGCTTTTCTTGGAA
Source organism: Anomaloglossus baeobatrachus (assembly GCF_048569485.1). Lineage (NCBI taxonomy): Eukaryota > Metazoa > Chordata > Amphibia > Anura > Aromobatidae > Anomaloglossus > Anomaloglossus baeobatrachus. Next base: position 18,756,846 of record NC_134353.1, read on the forward strand.
TGCTGTGTTTTTTTGCCTCCATGCATAACGCCTTTTTGTATGACCAAACAACTCAATCTTTGTTTCATCAGTCCACAGGACCTTCTTCCAAAATGTAACTGGCTTGTCCAAATGTGCTTTTGCACACCTCAGGCGACTCTGTTTGTGGTGTGCTTGCAGAAACGGCTTCTTTCACATCACTCTCCCATACAGCTTCTCCTTGTGCAACGTGCGCTGTATTGTTGACCGATGCACATTGACACCATCTGCAGCAAGATGATGCTGCAGGTCTTTGGAGGTGGTCTGTGGATTGTCCTTGACTGTTCTCACCATTCTTCTTCTCTGCCTTTCTGATATTTTTCTTGGCCTGCCACTTCTGGGCTTAACAAGAACTTTACCTGTGTTCTTCCATTTCCTTACTATGTTCCTCACAGGGGAAACTGACAGGTTAAATCTCTGAGACAACTTTTTGTACCTTCCCCTGAACAACTATGCTGAATAATCTTTGTTTTCAGATCATTTGAGAGTTGTTTTGAGGAGCCCATGATGCCACTCTTCATAGGAGATTCAAATAGGAGAACAACTTGCAAGTGGCCACCTTAAATACCTTTTCTCATGATTGGATACACCTGCCTATGAAGTTCAAAGCTCAATGAGGTTACAAAATCAATTTAGTGCTTTAGTAAGTCAGAAAAAAGTAGTTAGGAGTGTTCAAATCAAGAAATTGATAAGGGTGCCCATACTTTTGCTTAAATGCGGATTGCACATTTTCCGCTAGTACAATAAAACTCATTTCAATCCAGAAATATTACTCAGTCCATCAGTTATTAGATATATGAGACTGAAATAGCAAAAACCCAAATTGTTATAAAATAAAAAAGGTTAACATTAATAGGGGTGTCCAAACTTTTTCATATGACTGTATATGCAGGCCCATTATACTCCATGGAGGGCTATGATGGGGTGGTCATTATGGTGTTTGGGGGCTAGTTAAGGCCATTATATAGTCTGGATGGTTGTGTAGGGGTCAAGGCTAGGGATTATACTTTGTTGGTGGGGGTCACCATACTTTGCCGGGATTGTTGGGAGGGGGAGGTACACTAGTGTTCTCATACTGTGTGTGTGGAGAATTTATATGCCAAATATCTATTTATGCCAGGAAGCGCACAGATTTATGAATTGTATTTATCTGCTGTGATATATATGCTGCAGCAGCTCAGTGCCCAATTTGTAGCAGTCTCAAAATGGTGCATGTACACTTATTATATGCAGAGGGACATGTGACGTAGGCAGCCAATGACACAAGCCCTTGTGTCTGAACCTTGTGGATGGTTTCTGTGCCCTGATTGGCTTCTAGAACATCCACACATTATGTTAAAAAAAAAACAACTAAAAAAACCAAAACAGTCCGCCGCTTTTCTGGCCTCACCTCACCCCCTCCCCTGATCAAACGTCCCCCTGCTCATCACACAGCACCACTATTACAGCCAAAGTGAAATTAAGGTAGAATAAAAGCATTAGTGCAAAAAGCGAAGCATTACCGAGCAGAAGCTGGATTTACCAATTTTGAGAAAAGTGTTCAGGAATCCAATCTCGTGCCGAATTGAGAGTTTTGAACCTTTTTTGAACATGTTCGCTTATCTCTAGATAGCAGACAACTGGGGGCTGATATCATTAAGCTGGGAAGGTCCATAGTTATTTTGTCCTTCCCAGGCTAAAAATAGCAGCCCACAGCCGCCCCAGAAGTGGCAGATCCATGAGACGTATCAATTCTGGCGCTGTACACGGCTTTTTCCATTGCCCTGGTGCGGTGGCAAACTTTATTTCCTTGCAAAATCCCTAATCCAGTTCTAACTAGGGATGAGCAAGTAGTAAGATACTCGCACTTCTTATACTCGTAACTAGAGATGAGCGAACCGGTCCCGGTTCGGCTCGAGGCGGTTCGCCGAACGGGGGGTCTGGCTCGAGTTCGGCTCGTCGAACGTTCGACGAACCGAACTCGAGCCCATAGGAAACAATGGCAGGCAATCACAAACACAGTAAAACACCTAGAAAACACCCTGAAAGGTGTCCAAAAGGTGACAAACAACTCACAACATAACACAAACACATGGGAAAGTGACAAGGACATATACTCATGTGAAAACAAAACAGCTGGACAAGGAAAAAGAGGGAGACACACAGATATATGAGTATATGCAAAGAAACATCGATTCCATTATTGTGCAACTTGAGCCCTGCTCATTTTAGGCTTCCAATCTGGATAAATTGCCTGAGCTCGCCACGTACGCCTTGAGGATCTTGTCGTGTCCTGCAGCCAGCGTTCTCTCGGAACCTGTCTTCAGTGCTGCTGGGGGTCTGCTGGCAGATAAGCACACGTGTCTGTCCACTGACAATGTGGACCTGGCTCTCAGAGGACTTTTCTTCCCCTGGGTCAGCCAGGGGAGGCGAAAGGCACGCGTATTTTTGAGAGTGCTTCATGCAAAGCATCTTTTTCTTTGTCAAAAGGGGGGCTCAACCGATGCCAGTCAAGTGGGGTGTGTGTGGCCCAGTTAGTGGCAACGAGGGAGACTGTGGTTGGAGTCCCCTCGCTGTGTCTCTAAAAGAACCAAGATGAACAAGTCATGGCTCTCAGAGGACTTTTCTTCCCCTGGGTCAGCCAGGGGACGGGAAAGGCACGCGTATTTTTGAGAGTGCTTCATGCAAAGCATCTTTTTCTTTTTCAAAAGGGGGCTCAACCGATGCCAGTCAAGTGGGGTGTGTGTGGCCCAGTTAGTGGCAACGAGGGAGACTGTGGTTGGAGTCCCCTCGCTGTGTCTCTAAAAGAACCAAGATGAACAAGTCATGGCTCTCAGAGGACTTTTCTTCCCCTGGGTCAGCCAGGGGACGGGAAAGGCACGCGTATTTTTGAGAGTGCTTCATGCAAAGCATCTTTTTCTTTTTCAAAAGGGGGCTCAACCGATGCCAGTCAAGTGGGGTGTGTGTGGCCCAGTTAGTGGCAACGAGGGAGACTGTGGTTGGAGTCCCCTCGCTGTGTCTCTAAAAGAACCAAGATGAACAAGTCATGGCTCTCAGAGGACTTTTCTTCCCCTGGGTCAGCCAGGGGACGGGAAAGGCACGCGTATTTTTGAGAGTGCTTCATGCAAAGCATCTTTTTCTTTTTCAAAAGGGGGCTCAACCGATGCCAGTCAAGTGGGGTGTGTGTGGCCCAGTTAGTGGCAACGAGGGAGACTGTGGTTGGAGTCCCCTCGCTGTGTCTCTAAAAGAACCAAGATGAACAAGTCATGGCTCTCAGAGGACTTTTCTTCCCCTGGGTCAGCCAGGGGACGGGAAAGGCACGCGTATTTTTGAGAGTGCTTCATGAAAAGCATCTTTTTCTTTGTCAAAAGGGGGGGTCAACCGATGCCAGTCAAGTGGGGTGTGTGTGGCCCAGTTAGTGGCAACGAGGGAGACTGTGGTTGGAGTCCCCTCGCTGTGTCTCTAAAAGAACCAAGATGAACAAGTCATGGCTCTCAGAGGACTTTTCTTCCCCTGGGTCAGCCAGGGGACGGGAAAGGCACGCGTATTTTTGAGAGTGCTTCATGCAAAGCATCTTTTTCTTTGTCAAAAGGGGGGGTCAACCGATGCCAGTCAAGTGGGGTGTGTGTGGCCCAGTTAGTGGCAACGAGGGAGACTGTGGTTGGAGTCCCCTCGCTGTGTCTCTAAAAGAACCAAGATGAACAAGTCATGGCTCTCAGAGGACTTTTCTTCCCCTGGGTCAGCCAGGGGACGGGAAAGGCACGCGTATTTTTGAGAGTGCTTCATGCAAAGCATCTTTTTCTTTTTCAAAAGGGGGCTCAACCGATGCCAGTCAAGTGGGGTGTGTGTGGCCCAGTTAGTGGCAACGAGGGAGACTGTGGTTGGAGTCCCCTCGCTGTGTCTCTAAAAGAACCAAGATGAACAAGTCATGGCTCTCAGAGGACTTTTCTTCCCCTGGGTCAGCCAGGGGACGGGAAAGGCACGCGTATTTTTGAGAGTGCTTCATGAAAAGCATCTTTTTCTTTGTCAAAAGGGGGGGTCAACCGATGCCAGTCAAGTGGGGTGTGTGTGGCCCAGTTAGTGGCAACGAGGGAGACTGTGGTTGGAGTCCCCTCGCTGTGTCTCTAAAAGAACCAAGATGAACAAGTCATGGCTCTCAGAGGACTTTTCTTCCCCTGGGTCAGCCAGGGGACGGGAAAGGCACGCGTATTTTTGAGAGTGCTTCATGCAAAGCATCTTTTTCTTTTTCAAAAGGGGGCTCAACCGATGCCAGTCAAGTGGGGTGTGTGTGGCCCAGTTAGTGGCAACGAGGGAGACTGTGGTTGGAGTCCCCTCGCTGTGTCTCTAAAAGAACCAAGATGAACAAGTCATGGCTCTCAGAGGACTTTTCTTCCCCTGGGTCAGCCAGGGGACGGGAAAGGCACGCGTATTTTTGAGAGTGCTTCATGCAAAGCATCTTTTTCTTTTTCAAAAGGGGGCTCAACCGATGCCAGTCAAGTGGGGTGTGTGTGGCCCAGTTAGTGGCAACGAGGGAGACTGTGGTTGGAGTCCCCTCGCTGTGTCTCTAAAAGAACCAAGATGAACAAGTCATGGCTCTCAGAGGACTTTTCTTCCCCTGGGTCAGCCAGGGGACGGGAAAGGCACGCGTATTTTTGAGAGTGCTTCATGAAAAGCATCTTTTTCTTTGTCAAAAGGGGGGGTCAACCGATGCCAGTCAAGTGGGGTGTGTGTGGCCCAGTTAGTGGCAACGAGGGAGACTGTGGTTGGAGTCCCCTCGCTGTGTCTCTAAAAGAACCAAGATGAACAAGTCATGGCTCTCAGAGGACTTTTCTTCCCCTGGGTCAGCCAGGGGACGGGAAAGGCACGCGTATTTTTGAGAGTGCTTCATGCAAAGCATCTTTTTCTTTGTCAAAAGGGGGGGTCAACCGATGCCAGTCAAGTGGGGTGTGTGTGGCCCAGTTAGTGGCAACGAGGGAGACTGTGGTTGGAGTCCCCTCGCTGTGTCTCTAAAAGAACCAAGATGAACAAGTCATGGCTCTCAGAGGACTTTTCTTCCCCTGGGTCAGCCAGGGGACGGGAAAGGCACGCGTATTTTTGAGAGTGCTTCATGCAAAGCATCTTTTTCTTTTTCAAAAGGGGGCTCAACCGATGCCAGTCAAGTGGGGTGTGTGTGGCCCAGTTAGTGGCAACGAGGGAGACTGTGGTTGGAGTCCCCTCGCTGTGTTTTACATGCTTTTAGAAGGGCATGAAATGGCTTGGAGGTTGACTTTCATCATATGCAAACTGTTGGCTACCAAAATGCTGCCTTTCCAACAACTGTGGTTATAGGCAATGAGGAACATACTGATGAAGATGAGACGCAGATACCCGATTGGGATGACAACTTAAATATTCGGTCAGGGCAAGAAGAAACTCGGTCTGAGGGGTAGGGGAGTGCAAACACAACAATTGATGATTAAGTTCTAGATCACACCTACTGTCAACCCACAGTCAGACACTCGAGGAGGTCAACAGAGGCGGTGGAGGAGGATGCAACCGACGTCGAAGTAACCTGGCGCCTTCCTGGACACAGTCGGAGCACTGGTAGCACGTCTACAACTGCATCCTCAGCCACCACTCTGCCTCTGAGCATTATTCGGGGTGGATCAACAGGTCGCATGGCCTCTAAGCCTTGCCTAGCCAGGTCCTTTTTTGACATAGAAAAAGATCGCCCAAATTATGTGATCTGTAAAATTTGTCATGGTTCTCTTAGTAGAGGTCAAAACCTCAGCAGTTTGACAACTTCTTCCATGAATCGTCACATGAATAAATATCATATGGCCCGATGGGAAGCTCACCGTGCTGCAATGCGGCCTAGCGGAGCGAACCATCCACCGCCTGCCCCTTCCAGTGCATCCGCGCGCTCGTCATCTTCTAGGACTGTGGGGACAGCTGTCACACCTGTTTTTCCACCCACAACTTCCACCACTGTAACCGCAACAGGCAGTTTGCTTGGTAGGTCGTCAGTTGGTTTGGAAGGGGAAACAAGTGAGTGTGTACAGCTCTCTCAGACATCGATAGCACCAACTTTGGATGAAGGCAACATCATGTCTCCGCCTGCACTTTCCTCACAAAGCTGCATTTTTCCAGGGACACCCGACTCAACACCGTCTACACACAGCAGCCAGATCTCTGTCCCTCAGATGTGGTCAAATAAAAGGCCACTTCCTGCGACCCATGACAAAGCGAAGAGGTTGACTCTATCCCTCTGTAAGCTGTTGACTACAGAAATGCTGCCTTTCCGCCTAGTGGACACACAGGATTTTAGAGACCTTATGTCTGTCGCTGTGCCCCAGTACCAGATGCCTAGTCGCCACTACTTCTCTAAGAAAGGTGTGCCCGCGCTACACCAGCATGTCGCACACAACATCACCGCTTCCTTGAGAAACTCTGTGTGTGAACGGGTGCATTTCACCACCGATACTTGGACCAGTAAGCATGGACAGGGACGTTACATGTCGCTGACTGGCCACTGGGTAACTATGGTGATAGATGGTGAAGGGTCTGCTGCACAAGTCTTGCCGTCCCCACGACTTGTGTGTCAATCCTCTGTCTGTCCAAGTTCCGCCACTGCTTCTGCATCCTCCACCTCATCTGGGTCCTCCACCTCCGCCCCAAGCCTGCCTGGTCAGGCCACCAGCGTTCTCACTGCGCAGAAGGAATCACGCACCCCTCATTACTATGCTGGTAGCAGAGCGCAACGGCATCAGGCGGTCTTTAGCTTGACATGTCTTTGAAATAGGAGTCACACAGCGACTGAGTTGTGGGCAGCTCTGGAGACTGATTTTGATAAATGGTTGTCTCCACTCAACCTGCAGCCTGGTAAGGCCGTGTGCGACAATGCTGCAAACCTGGGTGCGGCCCTTCGCCTGGGCAAGGTGACACACGTGCCTTGTATGGCTCACGTGTTTAACCTTGTTGTCCAGCAATTTTTAACACACTATCCCGGCCTAGATGGCCTTCTGACCAGGGCACGGAAACTGTCTGCAGTGCTCACTTCCGCCGTTCAACCGCCGCACCTGAGCGACTTGCATCGCTCCAGAAGTCTTTCGGCCTGCCGGTTCATCGCCTGAAATGCGATGTGGCGACACGCTGGAATTCAACTCTCCACATGTTACAGCGACTGTGGCAGCACCGGCGAGCCCTGGTGCAATACGTCATGATGTATAGCCTGGGCCAACGAGATGCAGAAGTGGGGCAGATCACCCTGATGGAGTGATCTCAGATCAAGGACCTATGCACCCTTCTGCACAGTTTCGACATGGCGACGAATATGTTTAGCGCTGACAATGCCATTATCAGCATGACGATTACAGTCATTTACATGCTGGAGCACACGCTAAACACTATTCGTAGTCAGGGGGTGGGACAACAGGAAGGGGAGGAACTACAGGAGGATTCATATGCGCAAGACACAACAACATCACCAAGGTCCAGACGTTCATCATCACCAACGCGGCAGGCATGGGACCATGGGGGACAGGGATCAACAAGGGCGCATGGTAGCAGGTGAGATGTTGAGGAAGGTGCAGGAGGACATGAAGATATGGAGGACGAACTGTCCATGGACATGGAAGACTCAGCAGATGAGGGGGACCTTGGTCAAATTTCAGTTGAAAGAGGTTGGGGGGAGATGACAGAGGAAGAAAGAACGGTTAGCACCTCTATGCCACAAACACAGCGTGGACTTGGTGCGCATGGCTGCGCAAGACACATGAGTGCCTTCTTGTTGCACTACCTCCAACATGACCCTCGTATTGTCAAAATTAGAAGTGATGATGACTACTGGCTTGCCACACTATTAGATCCCCGGGACAAGTCCAAATTTTGTGACATAATTCCACCCATAGAAAGGGACGCACGTATGCAGGAGTATCAGCAGAAGCTGTTACTCGATCTTAGCTCGGCTTTTCCACCAAACAACCGTGCAGGTGAAGGGAGTGATTCTCCCAGTTGTAACTTGACAAACATGGGACGGCCTCGTCATCTTCAACAGTCTACCCGTACCAGTAGGACCGTATCTGGTGCTGGTAACAGCAATTTTATGGAATCTTTTCATAATTTTTTTAGACCCTCCTTTGCAAGGCCACCAGAGACAACAAGTCTGACACATAGTCAACGGATGGAGAGGATGATACAGGAGTATCTCCAAATGAACATCGATGCAATGACTTTGCAAATGGAGCCTTGCTCCTTTTGTGCTTCAAATCTAGAAAAATGTCAAGAGCTCTCCAGTTACGCCTCGAAGATTTTGTCGTGTCCAGCTGCCAGCGTTGTCTCTGAACGTGTCTTCAGTGCTGCTGGGTGTGTGCTGACAGATAAGCGCACGCGTCTGTCCAGTGACAATGTGGACAGACTGACGTTCATCAAAATGAACAAGTCATGGATCCAGAAGGAATTTACTACCCCTGTGTCATCCTGGGGAGAGTAAATGCTTGTGGATTTGGAATGTGCTTGATGCAAATCAAAACATCCTGTTTGCAACTAGGGCACAAGTGCTGCCACTGATAAGGTGTCTGTGTGGGGCCCAATTTTTGGAAAAAAAGGGAGACTCCGCTTGGAGTAACCCTTGCTTGCTGTGTTTTTTAAAAATGATACAAGATGAACAGATCTGAAGGCAAGATGAAGCCAACATCATGTCTCCGCCTGCACTTTTCTCACAAACCTGCATTTTTCCAGGGACACCCTACTCAACACCGTCTACAGACAGCAGCCAGATCTCTGTCCCTCAGATGTGGTCAAATAAAAGGCCACTTACTGCGACCCATGACAAAGCTAAGTGGTTGACTCTATCCCTCTGTAAGCTGTTGGCTACCGAAATGCTGCCTTTACGCGTAGTGGACACACAGGATTTTACAGACCTTATGTCTGTCGCTGTGCCCCAGTACCAGATGCCCAATCACCACTGCTTCTCCAAGAAAAGCATGCCCGCGCTACACCGGCATGTCGCACACAACATCACCACTTCCTTGAGAAAATCTGTGTGCGACAGGGTGCATTTCAACACAGATACTTGGACCAGTAAGCATAGACAGGGTCATTACATGTCACTGACTGGGCACTGGCAAACTATGGTGAGAGATGGAGAAGGGTCTGCTGTACAAGTCTTGCCGTCCCCACGAGTTGTTTCAATCCTTGTTCTGTATGTAGAAGTTAATACACTGCTTCTGCCTCTTCAACCTCGTGTGGGTCCTCTACCTTTGCGCAAACCCTGTGTGGTCAGGCCACCCTTCCTTGCAACTGCGCACAAGGACTACCACACACCTCCTTACTATGCTGGCAGCAGAGCTCAATGCCATCAGGCGGTCAAAGTTTTACTTTGAAATGTATGGGAAATGTGAGTCACACCGCTATTACAGAGAATAGTAGTCAGGCAGGGTCAAAACATTAATTGAGGAACAGGAACAGAATGGGACGGCCAGGACTTAATCAGAAAACAAGCAGAGGTGAAATGCGTATCGGCCAACAAGGTACATAAACAGCAAGCAGGAAAAGTAGTCAGGTAACAAGCACACAAAATCATAAAACTGAACTGGGGGTAAAATTAACCAGAGGTTCATAGCTATGTCTGGCAGTGGTCTGCAGACAGGATGGGCATAAAAAAGGGTGTGGTGTCTTCCCATTGGTTGTAGCTGAATGATGGTATTTCATCTGTGAGATACCCACCAGCTACATTCAGCCAGAGATTCTGCATCTGTCAAGGTAATGCAGCCCAGTGGGTGAGCATAACCTGCGTCCACCTGCGCCGCTGGCATCGACTACTCTCCCATCATCAGCACTATTCATGAAAGGAACACGTTGTCACCTGGCGACCGGAGTACAAATTGACGGAGCGGACTCCGTTGGTGACTTAACAGCCGTGTGCGGCAATGATGCAAACCTGGCTGCGGGCCATCCTCAGGGCAATGTGACACACGTGCCTTTTATGGCTCACGTGTTGATCCGAATTCTCCAGCAATTTTTAAAACACCATCACGGCCTACATGGCCTTGTGCAGCGGGCACGCTCGCTATGTGCTCACTTCCATCGTGCGCACACAGCAGCTCAACAACTTTCATCACTCCGGAAGTCTTAGGGTCTGGCAGTTAAACGCCGGAAATGCGATGTTCCGACACGCAGGAATTGGAATCTGCACATGTTGCAGCGTGTGTGGCAGCACCGCAGAGCCCTGCTGAAATACGGTAAGACATATAGCCTGGGATAAGTTGATCCAGAGGTGGTGCAGATCACGCTGCTGGAGTGGTGTCAGATCAAGGACCTATGCACCCTGCTACACAGTTTTGAAATGTCGACGAAGATGTTTAGCACTGGCAATGTCATTCTCAGCGTGACAATTCTGGTCATCTACATGATGGAGCACACTGTAATTATTATTCGGAGTCAGGTGTTGGGACAAGAGGAAGGGGAGGAAGTACAGGAGGAGTCATATGCGGAAGGGATAACAAGATCTACGAGGTCCAGATGGTCAGCGGCACCTATGCGGCAGTCATGGTGAGGGAGAGGGATTAACAAGGGCGCATAGTATCAGCAAAAAGTGTTGATGAAAGTGCAGGAGCCCATGAAGAAATGGAGGACGAACTGGCGATGGGCATGGAAGACTCAGCAGATGAGTGAGAGCTTGCTCACATTTCGGTTGTGCGAGGTTGTGGGTAGAGGGCAGAGGAAGGAGGCACGATTCTCACCTCTCTGCCACCAACACACCAAGGACTTGGTCCTCCTGGATGCACAAGACACATGAGCGCCTTCTTGCTGCACTACCTACATGACCCTCGGATTGTATGAATTTGAAGTAATCCTGAATACTGGGTTGCCACACTGTTAGATCCCCGGTACAAGACAAAATTTGGCGAACTAATTCCTGCCATAGAAATAGACGCACGTATACAGGAGTATCTGCAGAATGTGGTACGCAATCTTAGATCTACTTTTCCACTAAACACCAGTGCTGCACAGAGTGAATCTCAACACTTTGTCATGGATAGGAGGAAATGGTCTTTTACTTGTCCACATCGGAGGGACCGAGGGATGGCTGCTGTGCTGAGATGGCGTTGAGTACGGTGTCCCTGCACAGTTGCACTTTTGGTCATATCCCAAAATGAGTTGAAAAAGGACAGATGCTGTTGGAAAGGGGAACAGGTGTGTTGGAAAGGGGAAAAAAATTTTGGTCCGTGGATTTGGTGGTTAAACAACTGTAACATTTGCTGAAGAAACAACATCTGTTACAGTGGGACTGGCAGATTTGGATAAAGTGGTATATACTATGTTACCGCTATATAACGAAAATTAATAAGAAAAGAAAGAGAAAGGTATATATCCCCATCAGCAGTCAGTGTCCACCGTGCTCCCAGTTGGAAAAGGAGAGGTTGGCAACTTGAAGGTTTGGTGGAGGATACAGAGCTGTGTGGCTATGAAACTAATAGTAGCCTGAACCGAGTTAGACGCCATTCGGATCTGGAGACTGTGAGCCCTGTTAGCGTCACAGGGTCCACATGCCCACCCAGCCCAGGAACTCCCTGTTAACAACACAGGGGCCATTGAGTACGCTGACCGTGTGCGTAGGGGCCACACCTGTGGACAGCAGGCGCATCAGCAGCAGCAGGCCTGTTAATGCCACTGGGCTGCACAAGCAGGACTGTTAGGACAGGAGCTGGTCTTAACCGTTCTGCGTTACCAACTGTGGTGGTGGCCTGCATCCACCACCCTATCCCTGCCTACCTCTGGCCTAAAGCCGCAATGGGTTCAACACATGGAGGTGTGCTCTTTCGGAGCATAATAGAAGACTGCGCACCTCCTTGTTGGCTCCAGCCCCTTTTATAACCTGGGTCCGCCCCAAACCAGGGTGAACCACAATGCACCTCCTGGAGACAAAAGCAGAGTGACACGTCATGAGTGGCATAACTAGCGTCCTATTTGGAAACGCAACTTCAATGATGACCTCATGGCTGCCATGACCCAAACACCTCACCAGTCATCGTCTGACCATCAATAATGCGGTGACAAGTCATAGGTGTGGGCCTCTGCAAGCCATTTGGGAGGACACCTGATGCCCTGTGGTCTATATGGGACCCCCACATCAGGGCCAGGGCCAAAGAGTTCATTACCGGACCTAGTCTCTGATGCAGGAAGTGCCTGAGCATGCTCAGTAGCATGAAATACAGTCTCTGAAAAAAGACTATCAGCTTTAGCATGGTGTCTAGGCACAAAACAGGACTTAGACCCGGCACAGAATGCAAGCACCTGTGCAAAGAGGCTTTTCACACTTAGTGTGGGAGCATGCGCTGTATCCCGAAATGAAGACTTAGCGTCAGGAATGGCACAGTCAGGCTGAGCATACTCACTAGGCGAAACACTGTAATTATGCTGCAGCTGGGGTACATCGGCACACGCATGCGCACTAGCTGCCTCTCCACACTTAGACGTGGAGGGGAAATTTGTCTTGGAGATGCTGTCTATGAACAGAAGGAAAAGCTAAAGGAAGCCTGACTTTCTATCCCTCCGAATTATGAAATGCAGCAATGAATTCCATGAGTTTGCTATAACATTAGCGTAGCTAAATGTGCATGAGGGTGTGATGTAGAGGTGCTAGAAATAGCTTGTCACCAGTGGGGCACTAATGGAATACAACAGCCAGTTCTATGATGCCACAAAATGGCAGTATTTTGTGCTATCATTATAGCTTATTAAAAACAGAGCACGAGGTTGTCATGCAGAGGTGCTGCACATAGATTTGCAGTAGTGTGAATAGACAAAAGTACAATAGCCACGTTTAGGATACAACTAGGTACACTGAGTGTTTGCTAGTATAATGGCTGAGTTTAAAAAAGTTTGAGTGTGCAATGCAGGCAGATGTCCTGCAAATATCGTTCCAATACTGTGAATTGACAAAAGTACAATAGCCACGTTTAGGATACAACTAGGTACACTGAGTGTTTGCTACTATAAATGGCTGAGTTTAAAAAAGTTTGAGTGTGCAATGCAGGCAGACGTGCTGCAAATAACGTTCCAATACTGTGAATAGACAAAAGTACAATAGCCACGTTTAGGATACAACTAGGTACAGTGAGTGTTTGCTAGTATAATGGCTGAGTTTAAAAAAGTTAGAGTGTGCAATGCAGGCAGACGTGCTGCAAATAACGTTCCAATACTGTGAATTGACAAAAGTACAATAGCCACGTTTAGGATACAACTAGGTACAGTGAGTGTTTGCTAGTATAATGGCTGAGTTTAAAAAAGTTAGAGTGTGCAATGCAGGCAGACGTGCTGCAAATATCGTTCCAATACTGTGAATAGACAAAAGTAAAATAGCCACGTTTAGGATACAACTAGGTACACTGAGTGTTTGCTACTATAAATGGCTGAGTTTAAAAAAGTTAGAGTGTGCAATGCAGGCAGACGTGCTGCAAATATCGTTCCAATACTGTGAATAGACAAAAGTACAATAGCCACGTTTAGGATACAACTAGGTACACTGAGTGTTTGCTAGTATAATGGCTTAGTAACAATGAGTTGTAGTGTGCAATGCAGGCAGACGTGCTCTGCAAATGTCTTTGCACTAGTGGGACTATAGCAAAGTCCAATAGCCACGTTTAGGATGCCACTAGGTACACTGAGTGTTTGCTAGTAAAATTGCTTAGTTTAAAAAAGTTGGAGTGTGCAATGCAGGCAGATGTGCTCTGCTAATATCTTTGCACTAGTGGGACTATAGCAAAGTCCAATAGCCACGTATAGGATGCCACTAGGTACACTGAGTGTTTGCTAGTATAATGGCTTGGTTAGAATGAGTTGTAGTGTGCAATGCAGGCAGATGTGCTCTGCTAATGTCTTTGCACTAGTGGGACTATAGCAAAGTCCAATAGCCACGTATAGGATGCCACTAGGTACACTGAGTGTTTGCTAGTATAATGGCTTAGTTAAAATGAGTTTGAGTGTGCAATGCCGGCAGACGCGCTATGCAAATGTCTTTGCACTAGTGGGACTATAGCAAAGTCCAATAGCCACGTATAGGATGCCACTAGGTACACTGAGTGTTTGCTAGTATAATGGCTTGGTTAGAATGAGTTGTAGTGTGCAATGCAGGCAGACGCGCTCTGCAAATGTCTTTGCACTAGTGGGACTATAGCAAAGTCCAATAGCCACGTATAGGATGCCACTAGGTACACTGAGTGTTTGCTAGTATAATGGCTTGGTTAGAATGAGTTGTAGTGTGCAATGCAGGCAGACGCGCTCTGCAAATGTCTTTGCACTAGTGGGACTATAGCAAAGTCCAATAGCCACGTATAGGATGCCACTAGGTACACTGAGTGTTTGCTAGTATAATGGCTTAGTTATCAGTTGGAGTGTGCAGAGGACAAGAGGGTACAGTGGCAGGATTGTGGTGCTCTGGGTAGAGGAATGGAAGCCTGCCTTTCTATTCCCTCCTAATGGTGAAATGCAGGTAGGAAATCCCTGACCTGGGCTACACAGACGCTGACGCTGTTTTCAGGACCTGTCACCTATGGCTCTCTGACCCTGCCGGTTGGAGCCCTTAAAAGGACTGCTATAAAGTGCTCTCCCTAAGCTGTCTAACGCTGTGTATGCAGCGCATACAGCTGTATCGGCTATAGGACTCAGGAAGACGGAGCTGCGACAGTGATGTCTGACACCAAAGACGCAGAAGGCAGATAATGGCGTCCGTGAAGAAAATGTCCGGTTTTATAATGCAGGGACATGTGACATGCAGATCCTATCACACATGCCGTTGCTTCTCTGGCTCAAAGTCCACTTAGCTGTGTGTGTGTCTGGGATTGGCTGACATGCTGGCCCGCCCCACAAGACGCGCGCGCTTAGGGAAGGAAGACAAGAAAAAAAAAAAAAAAAAATGGCGATCGCCATTATAGAAACAGCAGTGATCTGAAGGCGCTGTTCACGCACACTATACACTGAAATGTGATAATAGTTTGATTCACAGAGTGACTTACACTATTACAGCAGAAACCAAGCTATGATTTAGCTGTTTTTTGGCTGCTAGAACCGTTCTCGAACGTTTCTAGAACTACCGAGCTTTTGCAAAAAGCTCGAGTTCTAGTTCGATCTAGAACATGCCCCAAAATCACTCGAGCCGCGAACTGGAGAACCACGAACCACGAACCGCGCTCAACTCTACTCGTAACAAGTAGGTCCTACTACTCGGGTACTCGTTACTAGTAGTGAGTCCAATGTAAGTCAATGGGAAATGCGAGTAATTGTCTGCTGGACCCTACAAAGCGGTCTGAGAGCTGTAAAATAAAGAATACAGTAAATAATAAACATTGTCATTATACTTACAGTTCCCACGATGCGTCCTGAAGACTCTGTCTCCCGCCACTTCTGCTTCCGAATCCATTCATCACTGTGCCGCCCGGTAACCAAAGGACCTTTCGTGACGTCATCATAGCATGTGACCAGTCATGTGTGAATGTTGTATGATCTCATTGGCTACAGACTGGTCACATGACTATGACATCATCTAAAGATCTGTAGTGTCAGCATACTCGCCGGTACTTGGTGCTCGCCCGAGCATCTCCGTACTCTCGGTATACTCGGAGAGCATCGTGTTCCAGCGAGATGCTCAGGCACATGCTTGACTCCCCCTCCTTCCATGTTGGTGCTCTTTACAGAGTCAGCCCACATGCAGGGATTGGCTGCCATAGACAGTGAATAGCAGCGCCAGGGATCAGGTGATCGTAGATCACCGTTGCTATAGTAACCTGCTCTTTAGGTTACTATGGCAATGGCGGTGACATCACCACTTACCAACCTGCAGCCTGTGCTCACTCATTGAGTTATTAGACTGTACGGGGAGAACCAGCATCTTCCTCCCTGTGCATTGTGATATAGAAGAGCTAGATGGGTTGAAGAAGACAGAAGACCAGGATCGTGGAGGGGTGAGAGGGAGTAATAAAGATAGTCTAAGTGTGTCTGTATATTTATTTCTAATAAAGTATTTTGTCTCTGTGTGGTGTTTTTTTTTAGCCCTTTATTGGAGACTCTTAATGGCTGGGTCAAACTTGGCCTGACATTAAGAATCTCAGGCTTTATACCAGCTGGTATTAACCACTTATTACCCAGCATGCCGCCGCCAGCACACATGGCTCCGCCCACCTGGCACTCTGCACACATGGTCCCGCTAGGCTTCGCCCACCTGTCACTCTGCACATATGGTCCCGCTAGGCTCCGCCCACCTGTCACTCTGCAAACATGGTCCCGCTAGGCTCCACCCACCTGACACTCTGCACACATGGTCCCGCTAGGCTCCACCCACCTGACACTCTGCACACATTACCCCACTAGGCTCCGCCCACCTGGCACTCTGCACACATGGTCCCGCTAGGCTCCACCCACCTGTCACTCTGCACACATGGTTCCGCTAGGCTCCGCCCACCTGACACTCTGCACACATTACCCCACTAGGCTCCGCCCACCTGTCACTCTGCACACATGGTCTCGGTATGCTCCGCCCACCTGGCAATCTGCACACATGGTCCCGCTAGGCTCCGCCCACCTGGCACTCTGCACACATGGTCCCGCTAGGCTCCGCCCACCTGGCACTCTGCACACATGGTTCCGCTAGGCTCCGCCCACCTGTCACTCTGCACACATTACCCCACTAGGCTCCGCCCACCTGTCACTCTGCACACATGGTCACGGTATGCTCCGCCCACCTGTCACTCTGCACACATGGTCCCGCTAGGCTCCACCCACCTGACACTGTGCACACATTACCCCACTAGGCTCCGCCCACCTGTCACTCTGCACACATGGTCACGGTATGCTCCGCCCACCTGTCACTCTGCACACATGGTCCCGCTAGGCTCCGCCCACCTGTCACTCTGCACACATTACCCCACTAGGCTCCGCCCACCTGTCACTCTGCACACATGGTCACGGTATGCTCCGCCCACCTGTCACTCTGCACACATGGTCCCGCTAGGCTCCACCCACCTGACACTGTGCACACATTACCCCACTAGGCTCCGCCCACCTGTCACTCTGCACACATGGTCCCGGTTTGCTCCGCCCACCTGGCACTCTGCACACATGGTCACGCTAGGCTCCACCCACCTGACACTCTGCACACATTACCCCACTAGGCTCCGCCCACCTGTCACTCTGCACATATGGTCCCGGTATGCTCCGCCCACCTGGCACTCTGCACACATGGTCCCGCTAGGCTCCGCCCACCTGGCACTCTGCACACATGGTCTCGGTATGCTCCGCCTACCTGGCACTCTGCACACATGGTCCTGCTAGGCTCCGCCCACCTGGCACTCTGCACACATGGTCCAGCTAGGCTCCGCCCACCTGTCACTCTGCACACATGGTCCCGCTAGGCTCCGCCCACCTGTCACTCTGCACACATTACCCCACTAGGCTCCGCCCACCTGTCACTGCACACATGGTCCTGGTATGCTCCGCCCACCTGGCACTCTGCACACATGGTCCCGCTAGGCTCCGCCCACCTGGCACTGCACACATGGTCCCCCTAGGCTCCGCCCACCTGACACTGCACACATTATCCCACTAGGCTCCGCCCACCTGTCACTCTGCACACATGGTCCCGGTATGCTCCGCCCACCTGGCACTCTGCACACATGGTCCCGCTAGGCTCCACCCACCTGACACTGCACACGTTACCCCACTAGGCTCCACCCAACTGTCACTCTGCACACATGGTCCCGGTATGCTCCGCCCACCTGGCACTCTGCACACATGGTCCCGCTAGGCTCCACCCACCTGACACTCTGCACACATTACCCCACTAGGCTCCGCCCACCTGTCACTGCACACATGGTCCTGGTATGCTCCGCCCACCTGGCACTCTGCACACATGGTCCCGCTAGGCTCCACCCACCTGGCACTGCACACATGGTCCCCCTAGGCTCCGCCCACCTGACACTGCACACATTATCCCACTCTGCACACATGGTCCCGGTATGCTCCGCCCACCTGGCACTCTGCACACATGGTCC
The DNA here is from genome assembly GCF_048569485.1 of Anomaloglossus baeobatrachus. NCBI lineage: Eukaryota > Metazoa > Chordata > Amphibia > Anura > Aromobatidae > Anomaloglossus > Anomaloglossus baeobatrachus. The sequence goes on from NC_134353.1 coordinate 18,774,869, forward strand.
CGCTAGGCTCCACCCACCTGACACTGCACACGTTACCCCACTAGGCTCCACCCACCTGTCACTCTGCACACATGGTCCCGGTATGCTCCGCCCACCTGGCACTCTGCACACATGGTCCCGCTAGGCTACACCCACCTGACACTCTGCACACATTACCCCACTAGGCTCCGCCCACCTGTCACTCTGCACACATGGTCCCGGTATGCTCCGTCCACCTGCCACTCTGCACACATTACCCCACTAGGCTCCGCCCACCTGTCACTCTGCACACATGGTCCTGGTATGCTCCGCCCACCTGGCACTCTGCACACATGGTCCCGCTAGGCTCCGCCCACCTGGCACTCAGCACACATGATCCCGCTAGGCTCCGCCCACCTGTCACTCTGCACACATTACCCCACTAGGCTCCGCCCACCTGTCACTCTGCACACATGGTCTCGGTATGCTTCGCCCACCTGGAACTCTGCACACATGGTCCCGCTAGGCTTCACCCACCTGATACTCTGCACACATTACGCCACTAGGCTCCGCCCACCTGTCACTCTGCACACATGGTCCCGGTATGCTCCGCCCACCTGGCACTCTGCACACATGGTCCCGCTAGGCTCCGCCCACCTGGTACTCTGCACACATGGTCCCGCTAGGCTCCGCCCACCTGGCACTCTGCACACATGGTCTCGCTCGGCTTACCTGCGGTGATGAAGTCCCGACCTCAGCGCTGTCACTGTCCTCCATGGCCGCCGCTTGTCACATCACCTTCTCTCGCTTCCGACCCGAGACTGACTAGCGGTGACCTCACGGGCCTCTCGCGATACTTTGCTGTGAAGGCGGCGGTCATTGAACTCAGTGACAGGTGCTGTCAGCAGTGCAGGAGATCAGCGCAGGTAATGTACCTCGCTGACAGCAGCACTTGTCATGCCCTGCAGTGACCTGGGCTGACCCATTGATGTTAGCTCAGGTCACTGCACTGCTCTCCCAGCCAATGGGGAACATCCTGCTCTTCATTGACTGGGACAGTGTGGATCGTCATGGCAACCCCTTGGATTACACCAGACCTGGATTTGTTTTTCTTTCTAATAAATTGGTTAAAGAGGGAATGTTTTGGGGAGTGTTTTTTCAAATAAAAATGTGTTTGTAGTCTATTTTTTTTTATTACTGACTGGGTTGGTGATGTCGGGTATCTGATAGACGCCTGACCTCACCAACCCCAGGACTTGATGCCAGGTGACATTACACATCTGGTATTAACCCCATATATTACCCCGTTTCCCACCGCACCAGGGCGCGGGATGAGCTGGGGCGAAGCACCAGGATTGGCGCATCTAATGGATGCCACTTCTGGGGCGGCTGTGGCCTGCTATTTTTAGGCTGGGGAGAGTACAATAACCATGGACCTCCCTAGTCTGAGAATATCAGGCCCCAGCTGTCTGCTTTACCTTGGCTGGTGATCCAATTTTGGGGGGACCCCTACGTGTTTTTTTTTTTAATTATTTATTTAATTTAAAATAACAGCGTGGGGTGCCCTCAGTTTTGGATTACCAGCCAAGGTGAGGCTGCCAGCTGTGGTCTGCAGGCTGCAGCCATCTGCTTTACCCTAGCTGGCTACAAAAATAGGGGGAACCCTACGTCATTTTTTTTTCATTTTTTTGGCTAAATACAAGGCTAAACACCCCTTAGTGCCACATGAAAGGCACCAAAGGGTGCAAAATTACAAAATGCAGGAGAGTGGGACATTATGTGTCTTTCTGCCATTATAATGACAGAAAAGACTGATATGAAGTGCACAAGCATGAGAAAATCACCAGAGCGCTCTACGCTGTGAAAAGCAGTAGAAAATGGCACTGGAGTGAACATGTGACCGCCTCATGTAGGATGAAGCTATGGATCCTGGGTAAATTTATGTATTTACCCTCCTTCAGTTCTTTTGCAGTACACAAAAAAACGTAGGGCACACGGATGACAAACAGATGACATACGGACCGTCTACGGAACGGAAACGGATGCCACACGGATGCACCCGTGAAAAAAAACCGACTGTTTTTTGCAGACCACAAAAATGGATCGGTCGTGTTAATGTAGCCTTATTCTGATCTGCCGTTTATAAACAGCAGGCAGAAATAAGTGAATAACGCCCCCCAGCGTCAGAAAATCTCCAGGGTTTCAGGGCTAGCTGAGACCCTGGAGATCATGATTCAGGACGGTTTTTCCAGTCCCCGCTCACGTGATCACAGGTATACACCGTATACCGATGATCACGTTACAGTAAATGACAGCGCCGGTAAAAATTTTTTTATCTCCCATCTGGCATGAACAAACATCTCAGATGGGAGATAAATCTCCTCCCCGGTCCCCTCCGGTCCCCGGGTGTCGCCAAAGTGCCCCCCCTGATGCCCTCCCAGAAATCCAAGATGGCCGCGCGCACAGCAGCGCGCCGGCCGCATTCACCCTACTCCTCTGATTTCTGTCGCATGTGCCATGTACCAAACTCCTCCCAAGGCCCTGCCAGGTCACCGCCTATAACCCCACCGGTGTTCCCCGGTGACCCACGGTACCTGTGCAGCGTTGATCCCCCACGGCCCTCTTCTTCACAATAGACGCTGCCGCATGCACAGAGCGGCTGTCAGCTCAGCTTCCTGTGTTCAGACACAGTGAGTGGTGGTTATGCATCTGTAAGCTAAATGGGTGGCACGGTGGCTCAGTGGTTAGCATTGCAGTCTTGCAGCGCTGAGGTCCTGGGTTCAAATCTCACCATGAGCACCATCTGCAAGGAGTTTGTATGTTCTTCCCGTGTTTGCGTGGGTTTCCTCCGGGTACTCCGGTTTCCTCCCACACTCCAAAGACATACAGCGCTATGGAATTAATAATGCTATATAAATGAATAAATTATTATTATTACTGCAATGCCCTGCTCATGAGGTAAGGAACATAATTGATCAGGAGAGCTATATACTACATTTCCAAATGGAGGGATTTGCTTTTATAGTTTCCCTGCTGAACGACTACCAAACATGAGAGTCCATTATACACCACAAGAAAACACATCTAAATAGCGAGCTCTGTTGTTAAGTATTCATTCAGCTGCATAACTGGACTTAAAGGGGTATTCCATCTCCAAGATCCTATCCCCAATATATAGTAGGTGGAATAGCAATAATATCAGCAAATACCAATATTTGGAAATGTAGAATAGTTCTCCTGATTAGGCATGCCCTTACCTCATGAGCAGGGCATTGCAGCTTTGGTAGCAACCATTACGACATGGACTCTGCTGCTGTGGACCCGGCGAGAGTGAGTGCAGATTCATTGCACCCACACTCCTCACATGAAGGGTCCGCACTGCTAGAAAATGGGGGATACGTTCCCTGAGTGTCTCCCCCCCATATTCTAGACGGTCCAGAGTCGTCGTGGGACCCCTTTATTTTTTTTCTTACAATAAATTGGTGAAAGAGGAAATGTTTTGGGGACTGTTTTCTCAAATACATTTCTTTTGTCGATTTTTTTTTTGTTAGTACTGACAGTTTATGATGTTGGGTATCTAATAGACGCCATGACATCACAAACTGCTGGGCTTGATCTCAGGTGACTTTACAGCTAGTATCAACCCGATTTATTACCCCGTTTGCCACTGCACCAGGGCACGGGATGAGCTGGGGTGAAGCGCCAGGATTGGCGCATCTACGTCTGGGGTGCCTGCGGCCTGCTATTTTTAGGCTGTGAAGGCCCAATAACTATGGACCTTCCCACCCTGAGAATACCAGACCACAGCTGTCCGCTTTACCTTGGCTGATGATCCAATTTGGGGGGGACCCTACTTTTTTTGTGTAATTATTAATATTTATAAAATAATTATAAAAAAAGAGCCTGGGGGAACCTCCACATTGGATCCCCAACCACGGTAAAGCTGCCAGCTGTGGTTTTCAGGCTACAGTCGTCTGCTTTATCAAAAATGGGGGGACCCAACGTCATTTTTTTTTTAACTATTTTTTAAATAGAAAAAATTAATGGGCTTCCCTGTATTTTGATTGCCAACCAAGGTAACGGCAGGCAGATGGGGGTTGCAACCCATAGCTGTCTGCTTTATCTGCGCTGAAAATCAAAAATACCGCGGAGCGCTACGTCATTTTTTTTAAAGATTTATTTTAACAGCACTGTGATGTCCAGCAATCAAAATACAGGGAAGCCCATTTTGTTTTTAGTTATTTAAATAAATAATTAAAAAAAATATATATGGGCTCCCGCTGCATTTTTTGTATTGCTAGCTAAGGGTAATCCAAGCAGCTACTGGCTGCTAACCCCCACTGCTTGGTGTTACCTTCACTGGCAATGGAAAATCCATGGAAGCATTTTTTATTTTTTTTGCCAAAAAACTACAAAAAAAGGACGTGAGCTTCGCCATATTTTTGTATGCTAGCCAGGTATAGCAGGCAGGTGCTGGAAGAGTTGGATACAGCGCCAGAAGATGGCGCTTCTATGAAAGTGCCATTTTCTGAGGCAGCTGCAGACTTCAATTCGCAGCAGTGGGGCCCAGAAAGCTCAGGCCAACCTGTGCTGCGGATTCCAATCCCCAGCTGCCTAGTTGTACCTGGCTGGACACAAAAATGGAGCGAAGCCTACGTCATTTGTTTTCTAATTATTTCATGAAATTCATGAAATAATAAAAAAAGGGCTTCCCTTTATTTTTGGTTCCCAGCCGGGTACAAATAGGCAACTCGGGGTTGGGGGCAGCCGTACCTGCCTGCTGTACCTGGCTAGCATACAAAAATATGGCGAAGCCCACATAATTTTTTCAGGGGGCAAAAAACTTCTGCATACAGTCCTGGATGGAGTATGCTGAGCCTTGTAGTTCTGCAGCTGCTGTCTGTCTGTATGGAGAAGAGCAGACAGCAGCTGCAGAACTACAAGGCTCAGCATACTCCATCCAGGACTGTATGCAGAAGTTTTTTGCCCACCAAAAAAATGACGTGGGCTTCGCCATATTTTTGTATGCTAGCCAGGTACAGCAGGCAGCCACGGGCTGCCTCCAACCCCCAGTTGCCTATTTGTACCCGGCTGGGAACCAAAAATATAGGGAAGCCCGTTTTTTTTAATTATTTCACTTATTTCATGAAATAATTAAAAAACAAATGACGTGGGCTTCGCCCCATTTTTGTATCCAGCCAGGTACAACTAGGCAGCTGGGGATTGGAATCCGCAGCACAGGTTAGCCCGAGGTTTCTGGGCGCCTCTGCTGCGAATTTCAGTCCGCAGCCGCCCCAGAAAATGGCGCTCTCATAGAAGTGCCATCATCTGGCGCTGTATCCAACTCTTCCAACAGCCCTGGAGCCGGGTGGCTTGTTGGGTAATCATGAGTTAATACTGGCTTTGATTTACTAGCCAGTATTAGGCCAGAGATTCTTAATGTCAGGCACGTTTGACCCGGCCATTAACAATCTCCAATAAAGGGTTAAAAAAAAACACCACACAGAGAAAAAATACTTTAATAGAAATAAATACACAGACACATTAGAGACTCCATCTTTATTACCCCCTGTCAGCCCTCCACGATCTATGGTCTTCTGTCTTTCTCGTTCAACAAATGCAGCTCTGCTACATCACTGCTGCATGGGGGAAGACGCTGCTTCCTGTGCAGCCTTCACTCCGTGAGAGATCAGTGCTGCTGGCGGTGACAGACGCGTTACCATAGCAATAATAATAATTTATTCATTTATATAGCGTTATTAATTCCATAGCGCTGTATGTCTTTGGAGTGTGGGAGGAAACCGGAGTACCCATAGGAAACCCACGCAAACACAGGGAGAACATACAAACTCCTTGCAGATGGTGCCCTTGATGAGAATTGAACCCAGGACCTCAGTGCTGCAAGACTGCAGTGCTAACCACTGAGCCACTGTGCCGCCCATTTAGCTTACAGAGGCATAACCACCATTCACTGTGTCTGAACACAGGAAGCTGAGCTGACAGCCGCTCTGTGCATGCGGCAGCGTCTATTGTGAAGGAGAGGGCCGTGGGGAGATCAACGCTGCACAGGTACCGTGGGACACCGGGGAACACCGGTGGGGTTAAAGGGGGTGACCTGGCAGTGCCTGGGGAGGAGTTTTCTGTCGCATGTGTCATGGCACATGCGACAGAAATCAGAGGAGCAGGGTGAATGTGGCCGGCGCGCTGCTGTGCGCGCGGCCATCTTGGATTTCTGGGAGGGCATCAGGGGGGGCACTTTGGCGACACCGGGGGACCGGAGGGGACCGGGGAGGAGATTTATCTCCAATCTGACATGTTTGTTCATGCCAGATGGGAGATAAATCATTTTTTACCGGCGCTGTCATTTACTGTAACGTGATCATCGGTATACGGTGTATACCTGTGATCACGTGAGCGGGGACCGGAAAAACCGTCCTGAATCATGATCTCCAGGGTCTCAGCTAGCCCTGAAACCCCGGAGATTTTCTGACGCTGGGGGGCGCTATTCACTTATTTCTGCCTGCTGTTTATAAACGGCAGATCAGAATAAGGCTACATTCACACGACCAATCCATTTTTGTGGTCTGCAAAAAACAGTCAGTTTTTTTTCACGGGTGCATCCGTGTGGCATCCGTTTCCGTTCCGTAGACGGTCCGTATGTCATCTGTTTGTCATCCGTGTGCCTTCCGTTTTTTTTGTGTACTGCAAAAAAACTGAAGGAGGGAAAATACATAAATTTACCCAGGATCCTTAGCTTCAACCTACATGAGGCGGTCACATGTTCACTCCAGTGCCATTTTCTACTGCTTTTCACAGCGTAGAGCGCTCTGGTGATTTTCCTGTGCTTGTACACTTCATATCCTTTTCTGTCATTATAATGGCAGAAAGACACATAATGTCCCACTCTCCTGTATTTTGTAATTTTGCACCCTTTGCTGCCTTTCATGTGGCACTAAGGGGTGCTTAGCTTTGTATTTAGCCAAAAAAATGAAAAAAAAATGACGTAGGGTTCCCCCTATTTTTGTAGCCAGCTAGGGTAAAGCAGACGGCTGCAGCCTGCAGACCACAGCTGGCAGCCTCACCTTGGCTGGTAATCCAAAACTGAGGGCACCCCACGCTGTTATTTTAAATTAAATAAATAATTTAAAAAAAAAAAAGACGTAGGGGTCCCCCCAAAATTGGATCACCAGCCAAGGTAAAGCAGACAGCTGGGGTCTGATATTCTCAGACTAGGGAGGTCCATGGTTATTGTACTCTCCCCAGCCTAAAAATAGCAGGCCACAGCCGCCCCAGAAGTGGCGCATCCATTAGATGCGCCAATCCTGGTGCTTCGCCCCAGCTCATCCCGTGCCCTGGTGCGGTGGCAAACGGGGTAATATATGGGGTTAATACCAGATGTGTAATGTCACCTGGCACCAAGCCCTGGGGTTGGTGAGGTCAGGCGTCTATCAGATACCCGACATCACCAACCCAGTCAGTAATAAAAAAAAATAGACAACAAACACATTTTTATTTGAAAAAACACTCCCCAATACATTCCCTTTTTAATCAATTTATTAGAAAGAAAAACAAATCCAGGTCTGGTGTAATCCAAGGGGTTGCCATGATGATCCACACTGTCCCAGTCAATGAAGAGCAGGATGTTCCCCATTGGCTGGGAGAGCAGTGCAGTGACCTGAGCTAACATCAATGGGTCAGCCCAGGTCACTGCAGGGCATGACAAGTGCTGCTGTCAGCGAGGTACATTACCTGCGCTGATCTCCAGCACACTGACAGCACCTGTCACTGAGTTCAATGACCGCCGCCTTCACACCAAGTATCGCGAGAGGCACGTGACGTCACCGCTAGTCAGTCTCGGGTCGGAAGCGAGAGAAGGTGATGTGACAAGCGGCGGCCATGGAGGACAGTGACAGCGCTGAGGTCGGGACTTCATCACCGCAGGTAAGCCAAGCGGGACCATGTGTGCAGAGTGCCAGGAGGACGTCTGTGTCGTGGACTGCATGGCTGGGGACGTGTGTGTGTGTGTATGTGTGTGTGTGTACATGCCGCGGGCAGGAGGGGGCGAAGTGAGCTGAGCGGGGAAGTGTGGGCTTCCTGCACGTAACTAGGATAAACATTGGGTTGCTAACCAAAGCGCTTTGCTTGGATACCCGATGTTTATCTTGGTTACCAGCTTCTGGCAGGCTGCCAACGATGGCTCCTGCACACTGTAGCTGTAAAAAGCCCTGCTTTTTGCTGCTAGAACCGTTCTCGAACGTATCGAGAACTATCGAGCTTTAGCAAAAAGCTCGAGTTCTAGTTCGATCTAGAACAGCCCCCAAAATCACTCGAGCCGCGAAATGGAGAACTTCGAACCGCGAACCGCGCTCAACTCTAGTCTGAATCATGTATTTACGTGGAAACCCCTGCGTATAGCACAGGCTCAATGTAAGCTGTGCCTAAAGCCAAAATAAACAAATCAACAGCGGGTGAAGAATCTTTCATTTCTCTATTAGGCTATTCACCCTGTAGTATAAGTGATTAGTGATGAGCGAGTACTAAAAAGCTCGGGTGCTCGAGGCTCGGGCCGAGCATCCCAAGATACTCGTGTACTCGGCCCGAGCACCGAGCCCAATGTTATCCTATGGGAGACCCGAGTATTTTTATGAAATGACCCCCGGCAGCATGTAGAAACCCTAAAAATGTCACAAAAGTCTCAGAAGAGTGCTCAAATGACATGGCAACAGCATGGGGAAGACCCCTTGAAGCATTTATCACTCAAAAGTCACAGCTGTGAACAATTTTGTCCGCGTTTTATGCCATTTTTACGGACTCACCAGAAAACCTTCCAAAATGACACCAAAATTAATTTTCATGGCAGAAATGTTAAGGGCACATACCCAATAGTGAGATAGAGCTGGTGTATGTTACTTTTTGAGATTAATACATGAAAGATTTTACGTGAAAACATTGTGTGGCACTCCGATGTCCCTGAGAAGAGACGTACATGAAGGCCCCTTGAGTCTAATGTGCCCATTTTGAGGAAGTGAGTCTTTGTAGTATTTTCCTTTGCCAGGGCAGTCCAAAATTGTGAGGTTCACCAATGCCCCTGCATACAGACGTGCATGATGGCCTGTAAACCTGAAGTGCCCATTGTAAGGAAGTGGGTGTATTGTAGTATAGCCCTTTGGCAGGGCAGCCAAAAATTGGGAGGCTCCACGTTGTCCCTGGATAGAGACGTGCATGAGGGCCTGTAAACCTGAAGTGTCCATTGTAAGGAAGTGGGTGTATTGTAGTATAGCCCTTTGGCAGGGCAGCCAAAAATTGCGAGGCTCCACGTTGTCCCTGGATAGAGACGTGCATGAGGGCCTGTAAACCTGAAGTGCATATTGTAAGGAAGTGGGTGTATTGTAGTATAGCCCTTTGGCAGGGCAGCCAAAAATTGGGAGTCTCCACGTTGTCCCTAGATAGAGACGTGCATGAGGGCCTGTAAACCTGAAGTGCCCATTGTAAGGAAGTGGGTGTATTGTAGTATAGCCCTTTGTCAGGGCAGCCAAAAATTGGGAGTCTCCACGTTGTCCCTGGATAGAGACGTGCATGAGGGCCTGTAAACCTGAAGTGCCCATTGTAAGGAAGTGGGTGTATTGTAGTATAGCCCTTTGGCAGGGCAGCCAAAAATTGGGAGTCTCCACGTTGTCCCTGGATAGAGACGTGCATGAGGGCCTGTAAACCTGAAGTGCCCATTGTAAGGAAGTGGGTGTATTGTAGTATAGCCCTTTGGCAGGGCAGCCAAAAATTGGGAGGCTCCACGTTGTCCCTGGATAGAGACATGCATGAGGGCCTGTAAACCTGTAGTGCCCATTGTAAGGAAGTGGGTGTATTGTAGTATAGCCCTTTAGCAGGGCAGCCAAAAATTGGGAGGCTCCACGTTGTCCCTGGATAGAGACGTGCATGAGGGCCTGTAAACCTGAAGTGCCCATTGTAAGGAAGTGGGTGTATTGTAGTATAGCCCTTTGGCAGGGCAGCCAAAAATTGGGAGTCTCCACGTTGTCCCTGCATACAGACGTGCATGAGGGCCTGTAAACCTGAAGTGCCCATTGTAAGGAAGTGGGTGTTTTGTAGTATAGCCCTTTGGCAGGGCAGCCAAAAATTGGGAGGCTCCACATTGTCCCTGGATAGAGACGTGCATGAGGGCCTGTAAACCTGAAGTGCCCATTGTAAGGAAGTGGGTGTATTGTAGTATAGCCCTTTGGCAGGGCAGCCAAAAATTGGGAGGCTCCACGTTGTCCCTGGATAGAGACGTGCATGAGGGCCTGTAAACCTGAAGTGCCCATTGTAAGGAAGTGGGTGTATTGTAGTATAGCCCTTTGGCAGGGCAGCTAAAAATTGGGAGTCTCCACTTTGTCCCTGCATACAGACGTGCATGAGGGCCTGTAAACCTGAAGTGCCCATTGTAAGGAAGTGGGTGTATTGTAGTATAGCCGTTTGGCAGGGCAGCCAAAAATTGGGAGGCTCCACGTTGTCCCTGGATAGAGACGTGCATGAGGGCCTGTAAACCTGAAGTGCCCATTGTAAGGAAGTGGGTGTATTGTAGTATAGCCCTTTGGCAGGGCAGCCAAAAATTGGGAGTCTCCACGTTGTCCCTGGATAGAGACGTGCATGAGGGCCTGTAAACCTGAAGTGCCCATTGTAAGGAAGTGGGTGCATTGTAGTATAGCCCTTTGGCAGGGCAGCCAAAAATTGGGAGGCTCCACGTTGTCCCTGGATAGAGACGTGCATGAGGGCCTGTAAACCTGAAGTGCCCATTGTAAGGAAGTGGGTGTATTGTAGTATAGCCCTTTGGCAGGGCAGCCAAAAATTGGGAGGCTCCACGTTGTCCCTGGATAGAGACGTGCATGAGGGCCTGTAAACCTGAAGTGCCCATTGTAAGGAAGTGGGTGTATTGTAGTATAGCCCTTTGGCAGGGCAGCCAAAAATTGGGAGGCTCCACGTTGTCCCTGGATAGAGACGTGCATGAGGGCCTCAAAACATTGTTCTTATTGCAAAGGAGCGGGTCTCCTGTCGTTGTAATGTCCATTCTGAAAGAATGGGCGAAAAAATTTACCACTGGGGGTATACCTGAAACAAAGGCCTAACTATTGTAACGGTCATCATGGTGGCGCATGAGGAGAAGGAGGAGCAGTCCAGCGATTATCCAAAGTCCAGAAGTGTGTACCCATGGGTGAGTGGAGGTACATGGCAAATTCCCGTTTCAAACTTTAAATTCCGCTCTCATTTGCTGGTGGTGTGGTGAAGTCTGGCCCAATCCAACCCTTGTTCATCTTGATCAGAGTCAGCCTGTCAGCATTTTCAGTTGACAGGCGGGTGCGTTTATCTGTAATGATTCCACCTGCGGCACTAAAAACACGCTCTGACAAAACGCTAGCGGCAGGGCAGGCCAGGACTTCCAAGGCGTAGAGAGCCAATTCATGCCACGTGTCCACCTTGGATACCCAATAATTGTAAGGCACAGAGGAATGTCGGAGTACAGTTGTTCGATCTGCAAGGTACTCCTTGAGCATCTGGGCAAACTTAGTATTTCTTGTGGCACTACCCCGCACCTCAGGGGCTGTGGTACGTGAGGGGCTAGGAAAACTGTCCCACATCTTAAAGACTGTTCCCCTACCTCTGGCGGATTGTACTTGTGCCTCTCTCGGCTGTACGCCTTGGTTGTCCACTGATTCCTGACCTATGCCGCTAGCGTTTTGTGAGGGGAATGCTTTGCCTACTTCCGTGACTATGGCCTTCCGGAACTGCTGCATTTTGGTTGACCTCTCCGCCTCGGGAATAAGAGACATAAAGTTCTCCTTGTAGCGTGGGTCTAACAGTGTTACCAACCAGTAATGATTGTCGGCCAAGATGTTCTTAACGCGAGGGTCACGAGACAGGCAGCTTACCATAAAGTCAGCCATGTGCGCCAGACTCTTAACAGCCAGTACTTCAGTATCCTGACCAACACGATGACTGAACATGCTGTCCTCCTCCTCCTCCTCCTCCTCATCTACCCTGTCCTCTGGCCAGCCACGCTGAACCGAGGATATGACTGGTGTGCATGTCATATCCTCAATTTGGCCGGAGAGTTGCTCCATGTCTTCATCCTCCTCCTCGTCATAGTCCTCCACTGCACGTTGTGATGAGACGAGGCTGGGCTGTGTGTTATCACCCACACCCACTACTGTTTCTTGCTGCAACTCATCGCGCTCCGCCTGCAATGCATCATGTTTGTTTTTGAGCAGAGACCGTTTTAGAAGGCAGAGAAGCGGTATGGTGACGCTAATAATGGCGTCATCACCGCTCACCATCTTGGTGGAGTCCTCAAAGTTTTGGAGGATGGTACATAGGTCGGACATCCATCTCCACTCCTCAGGTGTTATGTGTGGAGTTTGACCCATTTCCCGACGGCTTAGGTGATGCAGGTACTCAACAACTGCCCTATTCTGCTCACATATCCTGACCAACATGTGCAGAGTTGAATTCCAACGCGTGGGGACATCACACACCAGTCTGTGAGCCGGAAGATGCAAACGGCGCTGAAAGCCGGCAAGGCCGGCTGAAGCAGTAGGTGACTTTCGAAAATGTGCAGACAGGCGGCGAACTTTTACCAGCAGATCAGACAGCTCTGGGTATGACTTTAGAAACCGCTGAACCACGAGGTTGAGCACATGGGCCACGCATGGAACATGTGTCAGCTGGCCTCGCCTCAAAGCCGCCACCAGGTTCCGGCCATTGTCACACACGACCTTTCCTGGCTTTAGGTTCAGAGGTGTGAGCCAGTGATCTGCCTGCTGTTTCAGAGCTGTCCACACCTCTTCTGCATTGTGGGGTTTGTCACCTATGCAGATTAGCTTCAGCACAGCCTGTTGCCGCTTCGCCGAGGCAGTGCTGCAGTGCTTCCAGCTTGGGACTGGTGTGGAGGGTAAAGTGGATGAGGATGCGCAGGAGGAGGAGGAGGCTGAAGAGCATGACATTCCGGAGCTGTAGAGTGTGGGTGAAACCCTGACTGAGGTAGGGCCTGCAAACCTTGGTGTGGGAAGGACGTGTTCCGTCCCTCGCTCAGACTGGGTCCCAGCTTCCACAATATTAACCCAGTGTGCCGTCAACGAGATGTAGCGGCCTTGCCCACAAGCACTTGTCCATGTGTCTGTGGTTAGGTGGACTTTGGGTGAAACAGCGTTGTTCAGGGCACGTGTGATGTTTTGTGACACGTGGTTATGCAACGCGGGGACGGCACACCGGGAGAAATAGTGGCGGCTGGGGACCGAGTAACGTGGGACAGCTGCCGCCATCAGGTCGCGGAATGCTTCTGTCTCCACCAGCCTAAAAGGCAACATTTCCAGCGCAAGCAGTCGCGAAATGTTAGCATTTAGAAGTGTGGCATGTGGGGCGTTGGCAGTGTATTTGCGCCTGCGTTCAAAGGTTTGCTGAATGGATAACTGAACGCTGCGCTGGGACAAGGACGTGCTTGATGATGGTGTTATTTCTGCGTGGGCAACTGCAGGTGCAGGACCGGAGGAGGCTTGTTCGCAGGCAGCATGGACAGGGGATTGGCTCGCATGCACAACAAGCGAACACGTAGCAGTGACATCAGCAAGCACTGCTCCTCGACTCTGTTGTACTTCCCACAAAGTCGGGTGCTTGGCTGACATGTGCCTGATCATGCTGGTGGTGGTCAGGCTGCTAGTTTTGGTACCCCTGCTGATGCAGGCACGGCAGGTGTTGCACATGGCCTTTTTAGAATCATCTGGAGCCAACTTAAAAAACTGCCAGACTCGGGAAGACCTAACATTTGTACAGGCACCTTGTGTCGTGTTGTTGTTCCGGGGAACGGTTGCCTGACTTCTGCCTGGAGCCACCACCCTGCTTCTTACTGCCTGTTGGGATGCTACGCCTCCCTCCCCCTGTGCACTGCTGTCCTCGCTTTGCATATCCTCCTGCCAGGTTGGGTCAGTTACTGGATCATCCACCACGTCGTCTTCCTCTTCCGCACCCTGCTCCTCCTCCTGACTTCCTCACTATTGTGTCTCATCATCGTCCACCCCTTGTTGAGACACGTTGCCAACTTCGTGAGAACGTGGCTGCTCAAATATTTGGGCATCTGTACATACGATCTCCTCATGACCCACTTCAACATGAGCTGGCGAGAGGCCAGAATGTGCGAATGGAAACGTGAACAGCTCTTCCGAGTGTCCAAGTGTGGGATCAGTAATGTCCGAGGATGTGTACTCAGCCTTGTGGTAGGAAGGAGGATCAGGTTCTGAAATGTGCGGTGCAGTATCACGGCTACTGACACTTGACCGTGTGGAAGACAGAGTGTTTGTGGTGGTGCCAATCTGACTGGAAGCATTATCCGCTATCCAACTAACAACCTGTTGACACTGGTCTTGGTTCAAGAGCGGTGTACTGCTGCGGTCCCCAAGAATTTGGGACAGGACGTGCGAGCGAGTAGATGTGGCCCTTTGTTGTGGCGAAATTAGAGCTTGCCCACGACCTCGGCCTCTGCCTGCACCACCATCACGTCCACTTCCTTGTTCCTTGCCAACGCCCTTGCGCATTTTGCAATGCTGTGCTGACGTGTATTCACTAGACTTGTGCGTTATATCCAAGTTTGTGCAAATCGTGCACCTGTACGCTGCCACCGACAGGCACACACGTGCGGTTTTTAAATGCAAGCACGGACGCACTAAGAACCTAACAGGTTTTTAGGAGCGACAATTACTGAGAAGTCTGACACTATCTGGACTGGTTTAGACTGTGTACACCAGCCCCAGATATGATGATGAAGGCTGGTATACGGTCACCACTAGGAATGGCTATATACCCTGCCTGCCTGCCTGCCTGTATACTGCTACAATAGTCCTGACAAGGACTCTTCTGGTCACTAGCCTGTATTCCGACCTGGCTATACACTGCCTGTATATAGCAACAATAGTCCTGAGAAGGACTCTGCTACTGTACTCCGACCTGGCTATACCCTGCCTGCCTGTATACAACTATAATAGTCCTGAGAAGGACTTCTGGTCACACTGTTTGCAGCCCTGCTACGGAAATAGCTATAAAGGGCCGCAAACCTTTCCCTGAAGCAGCAACACTCTCCCTGCACTCACTGTCTGGATGGCTGTGTGCAGAGCACAGCGCGCCCGCCGGTATAAAGGCTCGGTCACGCTGTGCAGGCCGGCCAATCACTGCAATTCCACAACTAACAGGGCTGTGGCATTGCAGTGGTCTGCCAGCCAATCCCTGCATGAGGGCTGGCTCTCAAAAGAGCGCCAACAAGCAGAAATGAAGACCACGAGTACAGCACGAGTATCGCGAGATTACTCGGTCCCCGCCGAGTAGCCCGAGTACAGTGATACTCGTGCGAGTACCGAGTAGTGACAAGCATGCTCGCTCATCACTAATAATTAGTCTTAACAGTGGATCAATTTTTGGTAATTAGAAATTTGTAGTCTACACTTTAGCTTTCATTTTTTTCAACATGATCATGAGTGAATTTGTTAGGAAACTTACTTTTGTGTGTACCAAATAACAAATCTTGTCTGCAGTCAGTAGCCCACATTTTTGGGAGTATTTTGTAGCAGGGTTTTCCATTTTTTTTATTCTTAAAATAAACTAATGGTTTTCTCACAAATATGTTTGAGTGTATTTTTTTATGCTGAGTTTGTAGCTAATAGAGGCAGACCGTGTGATGGTTATAGCTAATAAGGGCAGACAGTATACAGGTTGTATCTAGATAAAATGGACATTGTAGTAGTTATTGATAAGTGCAGTGTCACAGTTAATGCCTAATGGAGCTGACAGTATAGCAGGTAAATCTATTAAGAGTTCTACCACCAGGATATTCAGCCACGGCGGCTCCAAGCAGATAGTGTGATGGATATAGCTAATACAGATGTTCAGTCTGGTCATTATAGCTAATAAGGGTGGACAATTGGTGGTTATAGTTCAGAAGGACAAAACATTGTGGCAATTACAGGTAATGAGTGGAGATGAGTGAACCCATTAAAGTTCGGGTTCACCGGGTTCAGACAGACTTTAGTTAAAGGTTCGGTTTAGGACCTGGACTTGACTTGAACTTGACCCCAGACCCCATACCCCATATAAGTCAATGGAGATCGTAACTTGTGTGCTGTAAAATGACTGTTACATGGTCATAGTAAGAGCTAGTTAAAAGGAAGCAAAACGGGAGTAAGAGCAAGACAATTGCTGTGCAAACAAATGTGGCTGTAGAATTAATTAAAAAAATAAATGACGTAAGAAAAAGCACCCAACTGATCACTCAGAATCTTCCGTTGGGGGTTGTGTCTGAATCATGTATTTACATGGAAACCCCTGCGTATAGCACAGGCTAAGGTAAGCCGTGGCTTTCTGCAATCCTTGGGAGCCAAAACAAACAAATCAACAGCAGGTCAAGAATTTATTTCATTTATCTTTTATGCTATTCACCCTGTAGTATAAGTGATAAGACGGTTTTATTCTTCGGGTCAATACGTTTACAGCGATATCAGATTTATATAGTTTTTTATGCTTGGCTACGATCACACATTATCACACTGAATGATCGCTTGTTTTTTGTGGGACAAGATGACGATTTTATCAATACCACTTTTATTTACATATGACTTTTTCATCTTGTTTTATTCCACCGTTTTATTGGTAGTATGATGATAAAGCATAGTTTTTTGCCATATTTTTTTTTATAGGGTTCACTAGTGTGACAGTTTTATAGATTGAGTTGTTCCTGGTGCTGTGATACCAGATATCTGTAATTTTGTTGCTTATTTTTCTTTTTACATTAATATACATTCTTATTTTTATTTTATTTTCATTTTTATGTTATTTATTTTGAGATATTTTTTTTACATTTTATTTTTACTTCTTTACTTAGTCCCTTTCTGGGACTTTAACTTTTTATATTCTGATCACTGATATAATGCCTTGCAATGCACAACCATTACAATGCATTACACCTGTCAGTGTGACACTGACAGAATGCCTTTTAGACGCTGCTTCTGGCGTGGTCTAACAGAACACTACAGCGAACCACGAGGTCATTATTTGAACTCAATTTGCTATGGCAATCATTCGAAGCATCATAGGGGTACTGTTTGTGTAGGAAAGGGTAGCATACTCCCTGTCTCAGCCTCCTAAATTCTATAATCTCTATTGATGCTGGCATTTATGGGGTTATTATTATTATATGTTTTATTATTATTATTATTTATCATTATAGTGCAGTTTATTCTATGGCAGTTTACATGTGAAAAGGGGTACATATAGTAGGGGCAACTACAGGAGAAAAGAGGACCCTGCCCGTGAGGGCTCACAGTCTACAAGGGATGGGTGAGTATACAGTAGGTGAGATGGTCGTGCAGCGCTATATCAGACTGAGGGTTACGGCAGGTTGTAGGCTTGTCGGAAGAGGTGGGTCTTCAGGTTCCTTCTGAAGCTTAAAAACCTAGGGATGGCAAAGGCACTGGCTGGGACAACCAGAGATCAAGTATTACTTATGCTGAGCTCCCTATGGTGACCATGTAGGCACAGCCTATGTGCCCGCATGACTGCCATGACCTACCCATACATCATAGGTTGGGAACCCCTTACAGACCATGATGTTTGGATACATCAAAGGTCATGAAGGGGTTAAAACAGAAAACAATGAAGCTCTGTTGTTCAAACAATGTTGTCAAATTAGAGGAGACAAAACAAAAAAATTACAGATATAATATAATATTTTAATGATGTAACCATACACAGAGGATAGTTAGTATTTTATTTATTTATATTTTTATTAATTGATATGTTTATTTCTATTTTACATTTAATGTTATTATTATGTATAAATCCCAATTTATAACAGTTAGAACAAGAATAATTATAAGAATAATGATATTTTCTCTATATTTGTCTTCTTATATTTATCTCCTTTTTGAAAATTATCATATGACATTTCGGGAAGAATATACAGCCCAAGATTCCACCACATGAAGACAATATGGCAAATATCTCCACCGCTACCATGTTTTTTCCTATTGCACTAAGATAGGCCGGGATCATGGCGATCCAGACGCTGCAGAACACCAGCATGCTGAAGGTGATGTTCTTGGCCTCATTGAAACTGTCCGGTAATGTCCTCACCATGAAAGCCAGAACAAAGCTCACAGAAGCCAGGAGCCCCAGATAACCCAACATGGAGTAGAACCAGATATCTGAGCCTTCATTACACTGAATGATGATCCTATCAATATATGAAGTCATGTCCAACTCCTGATAGGGAGGGCAAACCAACATCCAGACAATACAAATGAGAACTTGGACTGAGGAGCATATTCCCACCACATAATTTGATGACTTCACACCGACCCACTTCTTCCAGATGCTGCCCGGTTTGGTGGCTTTGAAGGCGATGCAGACGATGATTGTTTTAGATAGTACACAAGATACAGAAATAGAGAAGAATATTCCAAATGTCGTCTGTCTCATAAGGCAGGTGATGTCCACAGGACGACCAAAGAAGAGGAAGACACAGAGAAAACTCAGGAAGATGGAGACCAGGAGGATGAAGCTCACAGTCCGGTTGTTGGCCCTCACAATTGGGGTGTCCCAGGAATAGATAAAAATTTCTAATATAACAATGGTAACAATGCAGAATAATAAAGATGTGGCTATAAAAACTGTTACAATTTCATCCCCATAAGACAGAAACTCATGGGATTTAGGGACACATTTCACTTTCTTCTTATCCGGCCACTCCTCATAGGGACACGTGTGGCAGATCTCACTGTCTGTAGGAAATAAACGAAAGTATATGATATAGTTGAGATGTTCAATTTTGCAATGTCTGTAGTAAAGAATAACAGGGTTTTACATACAGTAGATATAAAAAATCTACATACCCCTATTAATCACTTGTTGGCGAAGTCAATTTTGACCTTAAAGTCCAATTTGTGAAATCTGACCAGAGTAAGTTTATAAATTGATAGCTCTGGAATTCTTCACTATATTCCAGTCATTCCGAGTTTTTTGTGACTCATCTTACTTTTTGTAAGTGGTAAATTTAAGTCACTACATTTTACATTTATTTGTGAAAATATCACAATTTTGGTAAGAAATTGTAAAATTGTAAAAATAAACAACTTTCATGCTTTTGATTTGTATATTCTTAAACCATTTAGTCACGCTGGACAAAATATGTAATAAATAAAATTTCCCATCTGTCTACTGTACATCTGCATTATTTTTAAAGTATTATTTTTCTTTCTTAGTGTAAACTGTTTATGCTTTTTTCCTAACTGTGTTTTATAATAAGAATATTGTAGGCGTTGTCAAGTATTTAAATGTATATGATAACATGCACTGCTGCTGGTGAACTGAAGGTCCCGATGTACCAGAGTCGGGACCGTGTAACGGCCGATGCCATATAGAGGTTGGGCATGGTTGAGCCAAATGGGGGAGGAGTGACAGATAGCAAGTGGGTTGGCTAGTGGTGAGGTCCTCTTGGAGTCTCAGTTCTGAAAAGGGTTCAATTGAAATACTATGTCCCAAGAATGACAAAAGTATTTTAGGAGTGATAACCAGAACCACATTGGAGGACATACATGAAAAGAGGTCCATGATCTTGTAGTCCTAATTTGTTTTGGCTATGTGGACCGTATTTGTTGGTAAAATGTGGGTACAGGTCTTGCATTTCTTACCATAACAGGGGAATGTTCCTGTCTCTGATGGTGATGAGAGGACACTTCTAACAAGGAGATTCCTTAAGTTAGGGGGCTGTTTGTAGGAGAGAAGTGGTAATTCATGCAAATATTTCCTCCAAAAAAATAATCTGGCCATGGAACCAGCTCTTGCAATTCATCAAATTTGTGCTCTTCCACAACTATTTCTTCTTTGGAAATAATATATACCAACAGTGTATGGGCAGCGCTGTGGGAAGCAAAACGTCACCACAATATGCTAACCTGTCTATGGCTAAACTAGAGTAGGAGTTCTGGGCATCTTATGCTATTAAACCTCTAGCATACTTCCGCTACATTGATGATCTTCTAATAATCTGGACTGGCTCAAAGGATGATCTGATCCCTTTCCACAACAACGTCAAAAAGGTCCAACCAACCATCAAACTCACCCTCAACTTCTCCAAGTCCCAAATACATTTTCTGGATACAACCATATACATCAAAGACAAAACCATACAAACGTCACTTTATCATAAACCCACAGGATGACCGGCATATCTGAGTTGGAACAGCTTTCATCCAAGGCATATTAAAAAATCCATCATCTACAGCCAGGCTCTGAGGTACATCCGTATCTGCTCAGACACTGAGGATAGAAAGCTACATCTGCTATCCCTGAGAAATATATTCCTAAAACAAGGATATGTCATGCGCTGGGGCGCAGACCACTGCAAGGGGGCTACTCAAGACACTCGGATCCGGGATCGTGGCTGTGGCTCGAGTGTCAGCCAGATCCGGGCCTCTTGCAGCAGCCCGTTGCCCCCAACAATATGAAGGGGTTATTTACAGGGGAGAGTTGGTCAGTGACACTACCCGTGGGTTGCGGTGAGTGTTCATGGCACCGCTGCTACCTTGGTATGGGGTGCCCGAGGCTGATGGAGCGGGGCAGCAGGATGGTATCCCCTCCACGGGTAGGGGAGGTGTTGTACCGGGGCCCAGGTGTAGGTGATGTAGAGTACTGAGGCACAGTCTGCAGGCTGGACCGGATGATACCGGTGTACTCACTGTTGTTGAATAATTCACACAGAGTCCAAGTAGTAAACCAAGTGCCGGATACCGGAAGCCTCCGGAGGGGTGTGCTTGGGTCCCGCACTCCGGTGAGCAGAACAGGGGCCCTTCCTCCTGTACTCTAATGTTGTGTATTGTCTGTTGACTAGTCTGCATGAAAGAGGAAAAGTCCACTCTCGGTGTCTTTGCTGTGGGAGCTGTGGCCCGCGAGATCTGATCCTTGGGATTTTTGCAGGCACTTGCAGACACCCTATCCCCCACGTTGGGCTTCTGTCTCGCTCTATCTGGGCTGCTGGTGGGACAAGACTTGGAATCTTGTCCCCTGCTGGCTAATTGACAAGGTGCTTGCAGCTGTCCTCACCCTAGGGTTCAGGCACCCCGACTGTGCACGGTTTCGGGACCAGATTCCTGCTGTCTCCACCGGCGGGCTACAACCCTGCCCCGGTCCACTTAAGGTCTCCCGCAACTGGTTCTCTATCGCCTGTGGCCCTGCTCTGCCATCTGCCACCTGCTCAGGTAGTCCGGTAGTTCGGGAGCTTCAACCCCCGACTACCACTTCACTCCTCACACTTCCTCTGTCCAGACTCATCTGCTGTGTTCCCTCCCCTGACACCTCAGGACACCTAGGTGGACATCACCACCTGCCTCGCCCCGTCCACTAGTTTGTCCCTATTGTAGTGGGAGGGTGACCAGGCTTTGTGGCAGTTGTATGTACCTATGTGTGGGGTTGTGTTGGTAGGCCAAGGAGGATGGAGTCCTGCACCTGGAAGATTTGTGCAGTCTCTGTGACAACCTGGTTTTGCCAGGGTGTCACACTCCCCCTTGGTAAAACACAGCCCGTCCTCGGGCTGTCTGGCATCGGTAATTATTTTTCTGGAATTGTAAAAAGGCAAAAAGATGTAAAATACATAACATGTAATCATTAGAACAGTAAAACATTTCTTCCCTTACAGGGAGGCACTTTTCTTAAACATTGCATGTGTGACGCCCTGGCCTATCAGGTCATCACAGGGTATTGTGCAATCTGCCCTTCTGCACAGTATGCTACATCCTCCTTGGTTACAGATCCCTGTCTGTTGGTGTTGCTAAGATCCAAGTCAAAATCCTAGGAACACTTTGCACCACACCCACCAGATACACCATTGGGGAGCCTGAAGGGAATAGGGCCACCCACTTGGGGAGTTGGTAAGGGGAGGTGAGAAGTGTCAAAAAAGTGAGTGGTTGTGAAGTGGAGAGTGAAGAGTGAGAAGCTGGGCTCCTTGTAGAATCCTAAGTGGGAGACGCTGGTCTGGGCCTGATAGGAGCTGGAAGCCCGGTCTCAGGGGATCGTGTCAAGGGGCACAGATCTGCCGAGGAGGGCAGCGGGCGGCTTTGAGTCATCTCCGGGCAGGTGCCAGAGCACGACGGGGTACATGGACCCTAGGCCGGGAAGTAGCTTCACACAGCCCAGTAATTTACCGGACGGGGGTGAAGTCTTCAGGATTCATCCCTCACCCTCTCCAAAATCAGAGTACTAGCGCACCGATGGGATAGAACTTTCCCAAACACAGTCCAGAAAATCCCGAGCGTGAACCCTGAGAGCAAGGTCACTCCGTTAGCCATACGGGTGAGCGGGACCTGACTAGTTCCACATTA
This sequence comes from Anomaloglossus baeobatrachus, assembly GCF_048569485.1. Lineage (NCBI taxonomy): Eukaryota > Metazoa > Chordata > Amphibia > Anura > Aromobatidae > Anomaloglossus > Anomaloglossus baeobatrachus. The sequence goes on from NC_134353.1 coordinate 18,797,221, forward strand.
CAGTGTCCAAATAGTGAAGAGGGTGCCATGGAAAAGGTCACAGGCTAACAAGCAACACCAAAGGCACGGATCCAAGCATCCTCCCTCTTTGCTGCAGCGGTGCTCATAATTCTGGTTTACAAGCTGTCGGTGTCAGTATTCTTGGACTGAGTGAGTACGTAGAAACCCTTTCCTCCCCAACGGCACCCCTTCACTACCATCACCGGGCTCCCGGGGCAAAAAACCCATACCAACGGAGGAGTTAAACATCCTGCTGCCTTAACACCTCCACCGGGTGTCCCTAACAGCAGCAGTGGTACCTTATCTTACCACACACCGTGGGTGGCGTCACGAACGTCTAACCCCACTGTACATAGCCCCCCCCTTCATCGAGTGGCTGTGCGCCCCCCCCAGGTCCGGAGACCCCTGAAGCCACCGCTGATCCTGATCCGAGCAGCAGCCCGGCTGCTGGCACGGAGGAGGCACACATGCATTTGTCTTCTCCCTTCAACCCGCCACCCAAAACACCTGAACCTCTGGTGCCACCGCTAGCTCTGATGTCACACCACCCCGAGTTCCTTATAGTGTCCTTGGTGACAGGATAGAAGTACCTTACCCACCAGTCTACCCCAAAGAGTCCCAAAGTTCCGGAACCCTCTGACCTGGAGGTTAGCCACCAGTTTTGCTAGTGACTGGACCTTGGCTGACTCTACAGCAGGCCCTTCCTCCAACCAGTCCTCTCCAGCGGGTGTTACAGTCCTGGTGGTGGGGAAAAAAGAAGGCAAATGTGGAGTATATACAATGACCCAAGAAAGTTTTTGGATGGCCTCTGCCAGTCCTGAGGCCATGGTCCATCAACAACAGGGGAAAAGCTGGATTAAACAGGGAAAGGGGGTAGCTGGCTTCCGCTACCTGTTCACTATTCTATCAGACAATCAGGGGTGAGTGTGGAGGCCGGTACTATCTACAGGTTTTTCACTCCCTGGGTACACTGATCACCTTCCCAGACGTACAGGCTCCATTCTCCACACCGTCGGCAACATATATTTGCTACTTCTCTGCGGAGCTACTGCTGCTCTTCCCAGCATGGGGCACAGTTTCCGTGCTCCTCCTCCTGCGCAGGAGCCAGGCCCACTCAGTTGCCCACGGCGCCGGCTACAACTGGCTTCTCATACTGCCGTTTCCCACCGATCAGTGGCCTATTCCACTTCCTTGCAGGAACACTCTGGCTGCTCCTCAGGCAGTTCGGGGTGCTTGGGAGTGGTTGGTGCTGCAGCTGGGGTAGATACAAAGATGGGTGCTACCTCCGTAGCAGCCGGGCAGATAGCCGGGGCCGACGTCAACGGTGCGGCCAGGCTCGGGGCCAAGACAGACGTCACAGGCGGTGCGACTTGGCTTGGTGCCAGATGAGATGTCATCAGCGGTGCCGGAGCGATGGTGTCGGTAAGTCCAGAAGACCCAGCAGCTGGGTCCTCCCTCGCAGATGGTACGGGCTCGGCTGCTACGGACTGAGGCAACGGGTCGGTCGGGGCATTGGCTGTGGACACGGGTGACAAGGGAGGATGGCTTATCAATACTGAAAGGACATTTTAAAGATAACAGAGATAGAAAAATTTGGGAATTTAAACTGATAAGGGTATTTGGATCCTTAACAAAAGGACTCAATGTAACAACTGGTTTTATGACACACTCCATGGACACACGTCACACCCCCACCAGAAGAACCTCAGAAGTGATCTGAACAGACCACCTCCAACTCATCACATGGACACACGTCACACCCCCACCAGAAGAACCTCAGAAGAGATCTGAACAGACCACCTCCAACTCATCACATGGACACACGTCACACCCCCAACAGGAGAACCTCAGAAGAGATCTGAACAGACCACCTCCAACTCATCACATGGACACACGTCACACCTCCACCAGAAGAACCTCAGAAGAGATCTGAACAGACCACCTCCAACTCATCACATGGACACACGTCACACCCCCACCAGAAGAACCTCAGAAGTGATCTGAACAGACCACCTCCAACTCATCACATGGACACACGTCACACCCCCAACAGAAGAACCTCAGAGAAGAGATCTGAACAGACCACCTCCAACTCATCACATGGACACACGTCACACCCCCACCAGAAGAACCTCAGAAGTGATCTGAACAGACCACCTCCAACTCATCACATGGACACACGTCACACCCCCAACAGAAGAACCTCAGAAGAGATCTGAACAGACCACCTCCAACTCATCACATGGACACACGTCACACCTCCACCAGAAGAACCTCAGAAGAGATCTGAACAGACCACCTCCAACTCATCACATGGACACACGTCACACCCCCACCAGAAGAACCTCAGAAGTGATCTGAACAGACCACCTCCAACTCATCACATGGACACACGTCACACCCCCAACAGAAGAACCTCAGAAGAGATCTGAACAGACCACCTCCAACTCATCACATGGACACACGTCACACCTCCACCAGAAGAACCTCAGAAGAGATCTGAACAGACCACCTCCAACTCATCACATGGACACACGTCACACCTCCACCAGAAGAACCTCAGAAGAGATCTGAACAGACACCTCCTACTCATCTGCATTTATAACAAAAACCTTAATGTGATTTCCTTGTCTTATCTTTAGGAGGCCTCATCTTTCCCATGTCCTGCTGTAACATTCATTTAAATGTTGAGATTTTGTCTCAGTAAGGGGTGCTTCACACATAGCGAGATAGCTACCGAAATCGCTGCTACATCATGGTTTTGGTGACGCAACAGTTACCTCATTAGCGATCTCGCTGTGTGTGACATTGAGCAGCGATCTGGCCCCTGCTGTGAGATCGCTGCTCGTTACACACAGCCCTGGTTCGTTTTCTTCAAAGGCGCTCTCCCGCTGTAAAGCACACATTGCTGTGTGTGACAGCGAGAGAGCGATGAACTGAAGCGAGCAGGGAGCATGAGCCGGCGTCTGGCAGCTGCGATAAGCTGTAACCAAGATAAACATCGGGTAACCAAGGAGAGCCCTTTCCCTGGTTACCCGATATTTACCTTCGTTACCAGCAACCGCCGCTCTCGCTGCCAGTGCCGGCTCCTGCTCTCTGCACATGTAGCTGCAGTACACATCGGGTTAATTAACCCGATGTGTACTGTAGCTAGGAGAGCAAGGAGCCAGTGCTAAGCAGTGTGCGCGGCTCCCTGCTCTCTGCACATGTAGCGACGTTGTAGCTGCTTCGGCTGCTGTGTTTGACAGCTAAGCAGCGATCATAACAGCGACTTACAAGGTCGCTGTTACGTCACACAAAATGGTGACGTAACAGCGACGTCGTTGTCGCTGTCGCTATGTGTGAACCCAGCCTAATTCATTTGTAATAAAGCCTGAAGAAGGAGCCTTGATGCTCTGAAAGCTGCTAATATCATTTTTCTTGTTAGCCTATAAAGTTATCACTCCTAAAATACTTTTGTCATTCTTGGGACATAGTATTTCAATTGATTTTTCTGGCTAAGGCTAAGTTCACACACTGCGTTTTTTTGGCACTGCGTTTTTGTGCGGTTTTTGTGGCAAAAAACGCACAGAAACGCACCCGCGGCAAAAAAACATGGCAAAAACACATGCGTTTTTACCACAATTTGGTGCGTTTTTTGCTGCGTTTTGCTGCGTTTTTACTCACTGCATTTTTATGCGTTTTTTATCAGTGAGCAATGCCATTAAAGATTGTTGGAAAAAAAAAGGTCTGATGTCATTTCCTTCTTCAATATGTTCTTCATTCTCTACTAGTGTATGCAGGAGAGCAGACAGCTGCAGAACTACAAGCCTCAGCATACTCCATCCACTAGTGTCTGCAGGAGAGCAGACAGCAGCTGCAGAACTACAAGGCTCAGCATGCTCCATCCAGGACTGTATGCAGGAGTTTTTTGCCCCCCCCCCAAAAAAATGACGTGAGCTTCGCAATATTTTTGTATGCTAGCCAGGTACAGCAGGCAGGTATGGGCTGCCCCCAACCCCCAGCTGCCTATTTGCACCCGGCTAGGAACCAAAAATATAGGGAAGCCCTTTTTTTTTAATTATTTCATGAATTTCATGAAATAATTTAAAAAAAATAAAATGACATGGGCTTCGCCTAATTCCAGCCAGGTACAACTAGGAGGCTGGGGATTGGAATCCGCAGTGAAGGGTACCCAAGCTTTCTGGGCACCCCCACTGTGAATTGCAGACTGCAGCCACCCCAGAAAATGGCGCTGTCATAGAAGCGCCATCTTCTGGCGCTGTATCCAACTCTTCCAGCTGCCCTGGTGATGGGTGGCTCACTGGGTAATAATGGGGTTAGGGCTAGCTGTATATTATCAGCTGGCCCTAAGCCCGAAATTCATGGTGTCACACCAATATTAGACATGGCCACCATGAATTTCTAGTACAGATAAAAAAAAAACACAACACACAGAAAAATATTTTTATTAGAAATAAAACACAACACAATTAGTGACTCCATCTTTATTGAAATAAAGAACCCCCCTCCACAGTAATCCTGGGTCAAGGGTCTCGCACCATCTAATCCGGATCCAATACCATCTGATCGGTTTGCTGGAAGGCAAAGCGATCAGATGATGTGTCAGGTTCAAGGGCCTGAATCACACGACACAACAGCTGATTGTATAAACGGCTTTTATACAATCAGCTGATGCATCAGTGCAAAAAAAAACAACACACTTATGTGCTGATTACCGGCAGCTCCTGGAGCGATCGGACCGGGAGTCTGATCCTGTCTGATCGCTGCAGTAGCTGCCGGTAATCAGCTGATGAAGTCTCCTGACAGCCGGCCGGGCGCTAAACGATCAGCTGATGCGTCAGATGCCGCATCAGGTGACTGCATCAGGTAACCGCATCAGGTGATCACCGCCAGGTCCTGCATCCATCGGACGTGCCCGGGAGCCAGCACACAGCCAGAGCGGCGGTACCGGAAGAGGAGCTGGGAGCGGACATGTCGGTAGTCTGCAGACAGGTGAATATGACAATTTTTTTTGTCTACTGTTCACTTTTGATTTCACAGCTGCTTCCACTTCCCGGACATGGCGCCGCACGGGAGCGGACATGACACAGGACGGGAGGTGGACGCAGCGGTGACGGTACCGAGAGGATTCATGCTTCTGTGTTTACTGACAGAAGGAATCCTCTTCCTGTACATGTCACTGTACTACCCACCCATTGCGTTTATAGCTGTGTTTTTAGTCATAGAAACGCACTAAAACGCAGCTATATTTGCAATTTGCAGTTTTCATTGCGTTTTTGAACATCTCTTTGAACTCAATGGGTGGAAAGCGCAGTGAAAAACGCAAAAATAATTGACATGCTGCGTTTTTGTGGGCACCACAAAAACGCAACTAAGAAAAACGCTGTGTACAGACAGCAAAAATGAAAACTCATAGACTTTGCTGGGAAAGCAAAGTCATGCAGTTTTCTGAGCAAAAACGCACCCGAAAAATGCTCAAAAACGCCGCGAACAATGCACTGTGTGAACTTACCCTAACACGGTACCACAATATTACCTTGTATTGCACATAGTAAGAAAAGGGAAAACCATATTTTTCGGACCATAAGACACACCCTGGATTTAGAGGAGGAAAATAAAATTTTAAGCAAAAAATGTGGTCATGACACACTGTTATGGGGTGAGGATCTGCTGCTGACACTGTTATAGCGGTAATGTCCCCAAATTCTCTGCTAAGGTACCCCATCCTGGTAATGATCCTCCTGCCTTGTATATGTACCCCTTCCTGGTATATGCCCTTATCCTGCTATATACTGGCATCCTGCTATATGCCCCTATCCTGCTATATGCCCTCATCCTGATATATCCTGCCATTCTGATATATCCTGCCATCCTGATATATCCTGCCATCCTGGTATATCCTGCCATCATTGGTATATGCCCTTATCCTGCTATATACCCCAATCCATCCTGCTATATACCCCCACTCATCCTTCTATATACCCTCATCCATCCTGCTATATACCCCCACCCATCCTGCTATATACCCCATTCATCCTGCTATATACCCCCACAAATCCTGATATATGGCCCCACCCATCCTGTTATATGGCCCCACCCATCCTGCTATATACCTTCAACCATCCTGCTATATGGCCTGTATCCTGTATCACACAAAAAAAATAAACCTTTATACTCGCCTTTCCTCGCTCCATGCAGCATCACTCCTCCACATGTCTGTGGCGGCAGCACCGCCGCTGTTCTGTGTGGAGCCGCCACCGGTCACTTCCCTGCAGCACCGCTCGTCCTCCAGTCTGCCGGTCAGCTGACCTGCGTGACTAGCGGCGCGCACAGCGATGACGTCATCGCTGTGCTCACCGCTCTTTACACACAGATCAGCTTACCGGCAGACGGGGGGACAATGCGGTGTTGCAGGGAAGTGACCGGTGACGGCTTCACACAGATCAGCTGACCGGCAGACGGGAGGACGATGTGGTGCTGCAGGGGAATGGTGAGTAGACAGTACTTATTCACTGCCCACCGCGCTGATGATGATGCGTGGGGGGCAGGGAATACAGCCGCACATGATCACTCCAGGCTGTAATTGCCAGGGGTGATCATGCGGCCGGCTGTTTAGTATGCACGCACCCCCACGGCCATCATCCCGCCCTCCTGTCAGCACTGACTTCAGCGCTGAGAGATGATGGGCAGGAGGATGGGCGAGCATATGTAATGAGCAGGCCCACGTGGTCACGGCAGGCTGTTACAGCCTGCTCGTGCCCCCCGATGACCCGCTCCACCGCAGCACCCTCATTCCCGGCCGCAGCCCTATATTCAGACCATAAGACGCACCCCCTACTTTCCCCCAACATTTGGGGGAAAAAAAGTGCATCTTATGGTCTGAAAAATACGGTACATGACACAGTGTCAGGGCCAGTTAGGAACCCAGATGTAACCTTGAAGAGGTCCAACGCCTACGGCTCACCTCGGCAACCTCGTGGAAGTCGTGCAACTAGACAACCATCAAGGGCCAGAAGCAGATGACAGTGTAAGGAAGAGGGGGAATGGAGACACTGGCCTGGCAGCTTGAGGACAAGATCCAAGATAGCAGGGACAGGTCAAGAGAGAGTACCCCACAATAACAGACACAGCAGAACTGTGAGAAGTGAGGCCATGTCTGTCATAGCGGTGTCAGGAATAAGCTGTACAAGTTTGGTTGCTCAAGAAAACTTTGGTGTTGTATGTTTTACTACTAAGTCTACGACGGGGACTGGCAGTGGGGCGATGGACATTGAACTGAAGAAACCAGTAAGTGTCGCACCTCCTGCCAGACGTCACTCACACACAGGGTCTCCTTGGCGAAGGAGTGCGGAGCCTGTGTGGACTGGGATCTGTGCCTTCCTTCATTACAATGTTAGAAGGGTTAAAAGTTTAGTAGCAATTTTTCATTTTTTTCATATTTACAAAACATGTTTCCTTAGGGACCTATTCAGATTTAAATTGACTTTGAGGAGCCTATATATTGGAAGCTGCCAAAAAGGGATATCATTTTAAAAACCCCAACTGCCTAATACTCCAAAACGGCTGTCAGGAAATGTGTTAACCCTTCAGGTGCAGCACAGGAATTAATGCAAAGTGGAATGAAAAAAGAAAAAGTGTAATTTTTCCCTCTTAAATGTCAATTTAGCCCCAAAACTTTTTTCTTCTAAACACTTATTTATTCATCTATACATATCTCATGCACTTACATGAATAAATGTTTGCACCTTTATAATTATCAGTTTATTCATCTACACTTGTATTACACACTTATACATAATTTAATATAATTGAGGTCATTTTTATTTTTTCACAAATTCACTCACCTACACTTATTATACATACAAGTGATTTTTTTCTATTTTCTTTATTATTTTTTTTCTATTGGTTTATTATTTTTTATTTTTATTTTATTTATTTTCCATCTATTTTCAATTTATTCTATTTACTTCCCTTATATTTTTCATTTATTAATAATGATTTATATTAACATCCTCAATCCTCCCTTGCTATACGTAATTGGTCCACCTTTAGGCCTGTAACACACATCCGTCAAACACGTGCGAGTTTGGTCCGTTTCCGTATATACCGGAGACACGGACAAACGTGCACCAATGTTATTTAATGTTTGAGGACACATGTGCATTTTTCATTAAGGTCCGTGTGTCCGTGTGCGTGCTACGTTTGAGTCTCCGTTTTGCATGGAAACAGGGCCGGACTGGCCCACCAGGAGGTCGGGAGAACCCCCGGTGGGCCCCTGCTATTGATGGCCACGCACCTTAGGCCCCACCCCCCTTTACCCCCTGGGCCCCTATGGATATGTGTGAGAGGCCCACCCGGCCGGTAATTTCACTAATCATATCGGCACATTGCCGATATGATTAGTGACAATCCCATTCCCTCTGCAGCGGCAAGCAGGGAGAGCGATCTCTCTGCTCTGCCTGCTGTCACTGTCGCTCTGACTTCTCTGCGCAGCGACACTGCAGAAGGAGGCAGTCTCAGAGCGATGACTGCTTCCTTCCTGTGCAGGTGCTGGCAGCATCGCGCTGCGGAGGACGGACCCGGCATCGCCCCAGGCCAGGCTGCAGGAGCAGCAGTACGGGAGTATAGAAGGCGGGGGCCCCGGGGGGGAGCGTGCGGGGGCACAGAAGAGTGAACATGGGCCCAGGGGAGCAGGCAGGAGCCCAGGGGAGCAGGCAGGGGCCCGGGGGGGGGCGCTGGGGCCCAGGGGAGCGAGCGGGGGCACAGAGGAGTAAACAGGGGCCCAGGGGAGCGAGTGGGGGCCCAGGAGAGTGAACAGGGGCCCGGGAAGGGGTGAGGGGGCCCAGGGAAGCGAGCAGGGGCCCCGGGGAGGGGTGCCGGGGGCTTTTTACCTTACCATTCACCTGCCTGGGGCCAGACCCAGGCCAGGGGTCCCCAGATAGTGCTCCAGCCGTCTCCACCATCCCATCCAGGGGTGGGATTCAGCCGGTTCTGTCCGGTTTGGGAGAACCGGTTGTTAAAATAGCAGCCGGTTCCTGGAACCAGCAATAAATGGCTCCTGCGATCCGGTTCTCTGTATTAATTTATGTTGGTAACCATGATGTACTGGGTACGTCATGGTTCCCTGGTACTTAAGGACCCATGACGTACCCAGTGCGTCATTGTGAAATCGCGCTCCCGGAGCCCCGGTGGCTGCTATGGGTTTGCAAAAACTTTAGATTCAGGGAGGAGGAGACCTCAGGAGGGGTGGTGCCTCCTCCCCGGACCTACGGAGGCTGTGATTGGCTGAACGGCGTTCGTCAGCCAATCACAGCCACTGTAATGTTTAGCCATTGAAAATGGCTAAAACATTGAAATCCAGCCATGATCAGTGCAGCTATAGCACCGATCATTGGCTGGAGCTGGGTGACCTCTGTTTCACCCTCCCCCTGCTCTGATTGGAGAGACCGGCCTTGTGACCGATCTCTCCAATCACCATGGATCTGGGGCCAGTGACTGCTCCCCTCACCTTCACTCCGTCCGTGGAAGGCAGCTGAGGAAAGCGATCACTGTGCGTGCCCCATCAGTAAGTTATAGCCGCCGCCCCCCCATTCTGCCGCCGCTGCCCCCTTTCTGCCGCCGCTACTGCCCCTTTCTGCCGCCCCCCCCCATTCTGCTGCCGCCGCTGCCCCCTTTCTGCCACCGCCACTGCCCCCTTTCTGCTGCCGCCGCCACTGCCCTCTTTCTGCCGCCGCCGCCACTGCCCCCTTTCTGCCGCCGCCGCCACTGCCCCCTTTCTGCCGCCGCCGCCATCACTGCCACCTTTCTGCCGCCACCTTTCAGCAGCCACCCTCTTCTATCTGCTGCCCCCCTCCATTCGCCACCACTCTGTCCCATCCTCTTCATCTGCTGCCCCCTCTCACCCTCCTCCATCTGCTGCCTCCTCCATCTGCTATGATCCTGCTGCCTCGATCCATCCCGTCAGGTAGCTATCCCCAATCTCACTTCCCCCTTCCTCCGCCACACCTGCATCCGTTGCACCCTCTCCCATCCTCCGCTGCTCCTCCATCTACCTCTGCCCTCTCCCATCTGCTGTGCTCTCTCCCATCCTCCGCCACTCCTGCATCTGCTGTGCCCTCTCCCATCCTCTGCTGCTCCTGCATCTGCTGCGCCCTCTCCCATCCTCCGTCGCTCCTGCATCTGCTGCGCCCTCTCCCATCCTCCGCCGCTCCTGCATCTGCTGCGCCCTCTCCCATCCTACGCGCTCCTGCATCTGCTGTGCCTTCTCCCATCCTACGCTGTGCCTGCATCCGCTGCGCCCTTTCCCATCCTCCGCCGCTCCTCCATCCGCCGCTGCCCTCTCCCATCTGCCGCTCCTCCATCCGCGCCGGTATTCAGATGTATGCGTGTCTTTCAGGCGCGCATACATTTGTACAGTGCGGCCGGTGACAGGAAGCAGAGCAGCGCTGCTCAGCCCCGCACCACGACGGGACATCATCACAGGGGCCGGGGCTGCAGAGGAGGAGGACGCAACAGGACTGAGACAGAGGAGCGCGCCTCAGTCATGCACCGACATCATCATCACCGGGCCACAGCTGCAGGAATGAAGAGGAGGACGCGCAGGCACAGGTAAGCACTCCAGAGGAGCCGAAGATGTACTTTTATATGAGGGGCTGCGGGTGGGGGAGGAGCAGTGTTATTTTACAAGGGGCATTAAGAAGCGGTGGGGTGGACTTTATGGAACCTATTATGGGTCAGTGGGGGACATAATAGGGCAGTGGGGGACATAATAGGGCAGTGGGGGACATAATAGGGCATTGGGGTACATTATAGGGCAGTGGGGACATTATAGGGCAGTGGGAACATTATAGGGCAGTGGGAACATTATAGGCCAGTGGGGACATTATAGGGCAGTGGGGACATTATAGAGCAGTGGGGACATTATAGAGCAGTGGGGACATTATAGGGCAGTGGGAACATTATAGGCCATTGGGGACATTATAGGGCAGTGGGGACATTATAAGGCAGTGGGGGACATAATAGGGCAGTGGGGACATTATAGAGCAGTGGGAAACATTATAGGGCAGTGGGGACATTATAAGGAAGTGGGGACATTATAGGGCAGTGGGGACATTATAGGGCAGTGGGGACATTATAGGGCAGTGGGGACACTGGTAAGTCAGTGTATTAAATGAACACACACACTATACTGTACACTGTATACAGAGCTCCTGTGTATAATGTCACTGGTGAGGACTGTATTACCTATACACTATATACAGAGCTCATGTGCATTATGGCACTGATGATAATATTAGTGTTACTAGCATTGTAGTTTTTATTCATGATCATTATTATAGTATTATATGTCCTTGTGTGGTAGTAATATGTCGTCTGGTCATGTTGTACTGATATTTGTCTAATGTGTGGTATTATTTGGTCATTATGTGGTGTGGTAATAGAGTCACGGTATTTCTCCCTTGTATGTGGTTGTATTCGGTCACTATGTGGTCTGATTATGGTGTGGCGGTATTACTTTCTTGTATGTAGTTATAGTCGGTCATTATGTGATGTGGTTATAGTGTTGCGGTATTTCTCCCTTGTATGTGGTAATATTCGGTTACTGTGTGGTCTAATTATGATGTGGTGGTATTACTCTCTGGTATGTGGTTGCTTTTGATCACTACGTGTTGGTAGTATGTTATCTGGTCATAGTGTCGCGGTATTTCTCCCTTGTATGTGGTATTATTCGGTCACTTTGTGGTCTGGTGACGGTGTGGTGGTATTTCTCCCTTGTATGTGGCTGTATTTGGTGAGATTATTTCCAGTAGAAATTAAATACTTAAACATTTAACCCCTCCCTGTCCTGTGACTATTACACTGCAGTAAATATGCACTTACAGAGGTTCTCCAGTGAAAACAAGTAATCTCCTTTACTAACGCCACGTACACATGTGGCGCCCTGGACAAGCCAGGACGTCACAGGTACTGCAACAACACACCCCACACCCCGACTAGGCACATCAAGGCCAGACAAAAATCCTTGTTGCCTCCCTCTAGGGGCTGATGTCCACACCAGGGGGTGGGGCCAGGTGGTTGGCCCTGCCCACCGAGGAGTTCACAGTCCTGGAGGCGGGAAAAGGAGGAGTTGAAGTGGAGAGTTGAAGTAGAGAGTTTGAGGAGTGGAGAAGTGAAGTGGTAGCGGAGCAGACTGACCATGTCCGGGTGCGTGGCCCGGGCATATACAGCAAGGTAGGCAGACGGTGGTGACCGTCTGCAGGAGGGGCTGATTGACGTGAACCGTAAGGACCGGGGACGGGCGGTGGCCCGCTGGTACCGGATCGGGGAGCGAAGAGAAGGCAGCACCATTTGGCAGGGCCTACGGACCCCGACCAGGCTTGGAGTTGCCGTAAAACCGGTCAAATCCGTTAGCGAAGGGAACCTCCGGGGTTTCCAAGCAGTCAAGACCTGATTGAAGGCAACCGCTCAAACCGTGAAGGGAAATACAGTCACCGCCAAGGCTACAGTTCCCAGGGCCAGAGCCTACGGGCAAAAGGGGCTCCCTCAGCATCCATCCAAGCTGGGGAGCGGGTTACCGGTGGGAAGCCACCAGAACCGAGAACATAACACAGGTGCAGGGAAAGGCAGTCACCACCAACCTACCGGGAGAAGAACCACCGCAGCCGTCTGTGGGACCCGTCCATCCAGCCGTTTGTTTTACCGGAGACTTTGCATTCATCATTGGCTGAGTGAGTACCACCGTGCCGTGCGGCACCGCGCTGCCCCCGCGACCCTGCACCTCACCAGGTCCCGTAACCCGCCTGCCATTCCTCCCTCACCAGGCCCCGGGACAACCAACCCCCCCCTACCCACGGAGGGGAAGAACAACACCCAAGCTGCTCCCTGTTATCGCTCCCAGGATCCCCGTCCAGAGCAGCGGTGGTGTCACAACCTCACCACAACCGTGGGTGGCGTTATGGACAATAAATCCCCAAAACCATTTCACCCGAGCGTGGTGAGCGCAGCGTCCCCTCCTCCGCCCGCGACACACATGTTGAGTATTCAGTAGTTTTTTACCTCAGTATTTGAAGCCAAAACCAGGAGCGGTAAAATCAGAGAAAGTTTAATAGAAGCACGAGCACCACTTCTGTATTTATCACCCACTCCTGGATTTGGCTACAAATACTGATGTAAGATACTGACCAAATACTGAAAGTGTGAACGTGGCTCAAGGATAAGTGATAACTTATTCATCAGTGGGGACCGATTGCTGGGACCTGAACCGATCGTGCAACTTTTATCCCCCATTACACTGGAGCTCATGTGTCGCGGGCGGGGAGGAGGGTGTCAGCACACTACGCTCACCCCTTCTGCTCGGGTCCGGCGGCTGCTGCTCAGTGGTGGCTCGAGCGGTGGGCCGGATCCCGGGGGTTTCTCGAGCGGCACTCCTCGCCCGTGAGTGAAAGGGGTTGGTTGGGTGTGGGGATTGTTTATTGTCCGTGACGCCACCCACGGTTGTGGTGATTTCACCACCGCTGCTCAATATGGGGATCCCGGGGATGGTGATGCGGAGCAGCCAGGTGTTGTGTTGCCCCTCCGTGGGTAGGGGTTGGTGATGCCGGGACCCGGTGATGGCTTGGGAGGTGCAGGGCCTGGTGGGCGCAGGGACGCGGGGGCAGCGCTGTGCCTTGCGGCACTGTGGTACTCACTCAGCCTGAGACGTTGACACAGTTTTTACGGTAAACCAAACGGCTGGTAAGACGGTCCCACGGACGGCTGCACTTGCTCTCCCAGTAGGTGACGGTGATGTCCCTCTTCCTAGCAGCTTTGTGTACTTGTTGGTTGCGATGGGTCCCCACCGGTAACCCGCTCCCCGGCTTCAAGCTGGACCGGAGGAGCTCTACTCTTTGCCCGCAGGCGCTGGCCCTGAGAAACTGGTGCCTTGGCGGTGGCGGCGTCTCTCTTACACTGGCTGGGCTGTTGCCTTCAATCGGGACTTGGTTGTTGGGGGATCTACGTCCCCTTCACTGACGGATTTGGCAAATTCTGGCGACTCCAAGCCTTGCCGGGGTCCGAGAGGCCCCTGCCCTGGTGCTGACTGTCCTTCGGAACACTGCTCCAGACCGCCGGGCACACAGCCTCCGGGGTCCTTCCAGGAATTTCCAAACGGTCCCCCTCCAGACAGTCACCGCCGTTGCTGACCTTGCTGACCTGTCCTGCACTCAGCTGGACTACTTCAGGCTTTTGCACACTCCTTCTGTTCTGTCACCACTCTTGCTTTCCTCCTTTACTACCTTTCTTCCTTCACTTTCACTTAGCTGTTTACTCCTCTCTAGCCCTCAGCTAGACTTCAACTCTTGCCCTGCCTGGGCTCAACTGCAGGTTTTTCCCGCCTCCAGAGCTGTGATCTCCTCGGTGGGCGGAGCCAACCACCTGGCCCACCCCCTGGTGTGAATCATCAGCCTCTGGAGGAAGGCAACAAGGATTTTTGTTTAGCTTTGGTGTTCCTAACTGGGATGTAGGGTGTGGTGGTGTGTGACCTGTGTCCCCTGGCTTGCCCAGGGCGACACACATGTCCGACTCGACCCCTGATCCATTCATGATCCATTCATTCCCTCAGTGGCTGCGAGCGCTGTGCTTGTTATTATCTGGCTGCTCCATAGAGGATGAATGGAGCTGCGGTCACACATGTCACCCCACAAAGGATGAATGGAGCTGTGGTCACACACCCCACCCCACAGAGGAAGAATGGAGCTGTGGTCACACACCCCACCCCACAGAGGATGAATGGAGCTGCGGTCACACACCCCACCCCACAGAGAATGAATGGATCTGCGGTCACACACTCCACCTGCCGCTGCAAAAAGTTCCCCAATCTTCCTATCGGTGCGGTTTCCACTGGTCTGGTTCCACTGATCAATAAGTTATCACCAACCCACCCTGTGGATCGGTGATAACTTGTTTTCAGCAAAGACCCCATTACTGCAAACAACTATAATTGTACATCCCAGTTATGGTGCACAATATAGATGTGCAGGAGCCGCCAGTGCATACAGTCAAAGCGACACAATAACGGGGATAACGCTAATGGGTGTTTATATTTAGCTGTAGGGTGGGCCCCTGGAGTCAATTCCCCTGGTGGGCCCCAGACACCCCAGTCCGCCCCTGCACGGAAGCATGTCCGTTTTCATCACGGAACACGCACCACGGACCCTATGAAAGTCAACGGGTCTGTGCGCACGGCTAAGTGACACGGACGCATCTCTGTATGCTCCGTATACGTTTTGTGCTTTTTTCATGTGATGTCGGTCTTTTTTTTTTTTCTGTGTCGTTCTCTCCCTCAGTCTGTCGGTCGGTCGGTCTCTCTCTATGTCTGTCGGTCGGTCTCTCTGTCTTGTCTGTCCCTCTCTCACAGTCTGTCGGTCAGTCTTCCCCCTCTCTTATACTTACCGTTCCCCGATCTCCGGCACGGCGCTGCACTGGTGTTATAAAAGCTCCGGCGGCTTTTACTATTTTGAAAAAGCCGGCCGCTCATTAAACAATCTGCTTTCCCCGCCCACCGGCAAATATGATTGGTTGCAATGAGACACGCCCACACGCTGAGTGACAGCTGTCTAACTGCAACCAATCACAGCCGCCAGTGAGCGTGTCACTATGGAGCAGAGAAATAAATAAATAATTAAAAAAAACGATGTGCGGTCCCCCCCAATTTTAATACCAGCCAGATAAAGCCATACGGCTGCAGGCTGGTATTCTTAGGATGGGGAGCCCACGTTATGGGGAGCCCCCCAGCCTAACAATATCAGCCAGCAGCCGCCCAGAATTGCCGTATCCATTTGCTGCGACAGTTCTGGGACTGTACCCGGCTCTTCCCGATTTGCCCTGGTGCGTTGGCAATCGGGGTAATAAGGAGTTAATGGCAGCCCATAGCTGCCACTAAATCCTAGATTAATCATGTCAGGCGTCTCCCCGAGATACCTTCCATGATTAATCTGTAAATTACAGTAAATAAACACACACACCAGAAAAATCTTTTATTAGAAATAAAAAACACTAACAAATTAACTCGTTTACCAATTTATTAAGCCCGAAAAAGCTCTCCATGTCCTACGTAATCCACGGAGGTCCCGTGTCGCTTTCAGCTCTGCTATATGAAGGTGACAGGAGCAGCAGAAGAACACCGCCGCTCCTGTCAGCTCCACGCAGCAAATGAAGAAAGCCGCGCGATCAGCTGAGCTGTCACTGAGGTTAACCGCGGCCACCGCTGGATCCTCCACCTGTGACAGCAAGTCGCCCGAGTGACAGTGATGAAGTCACAGGTGAGTTGCGGTCACAGGTGGAGGATGACAGGTATGTACCATGGAAGTGGTGTGATCCTGGGAGTTCTTTCTGGTACTTGTAGTGCCACAGACATTTTCCATAGTTTTAAATGGGCTAGGATTATGGATGGCTAAGAGATGGGTGGGACTGGCCATCCACATACCCCTGCCTGTGGGTATGTCTGACACAGGTCTTAATTAGCTTGTTTGGCACATGGAGTTAGAGTGTGTGGAGCAGTGTATGAGCACTGCATGAGGAACAGCTTCTGAGGGAAGTGAGGCTGTTTACCTCAGGCCCCCTTCACATGTCCGTGTCTCCGGTACGTGTTTGGTCCGTTTCCGTAGGTACCGGAGACATGGACACACGTACTCTAATGTTATTCAATGTATGGAGTTACACGTGCGTCTTTCCAAATGGTCCGTGTGCGTGATACGTTTGTCCGTAACACACGGATGCATATCTGTTTTCCTCACGGAGCACACACACACGCACCTAATGAAAGTCTATGGATCCGTGAGCACACGTACGTGACACGGATGCATCTCCCTATGGTCCGTGTATGTTTTGTGCTTTTGTGAAGCGATGTCGGTCATTCTTTTTTTTCTGTGTATGTCAGTCAATCTCCCTCAGTCTGTCGGTCGGTCTCTCTCTGTCTGTCGGTCGGTGTCTCTCTCGGTCTGTCCCTCTTTCAGTCCGTTGGTCAGTCTCCCCCTCTCTCATACTTACCGATCCCCGATTACCGGCGCGGCGCTGCACAGCTGTTAAAAAAACTCCGGCGGCTTTTACTATTTTGAAAAAGCCGGCCGCCCATTATTCAATCTCGTATTCACTGCTTTCACCGCTCACCGGCGCCTATGATTGGTTGCAGTGAGACACGCCCCCATGCTGAGTGACAGCTGTCTCACTGCAACCAATCACAGCCGCCGGTGGGTGTGTCAATGTCAAGCAGTAAAAAAAATAAATAAATAATTAAAAAAAAACGGCGTGCGGTCCCCCCCAATTTTGATATCAGCCAGGGTAAAGCCAAATGGCTGAAGACTGGTATTCTCAGTGTGGGGAGCTCCACGTTATGGGGAGCCCCCCAGCCTAACAATATCAGCCAGCAGCCGCCTGGAATTGCCGCATCCATTAGATGCGACAGTCCCGGGACTGTACCCGGCTCATCCCGATTTGCCCTGGAGCATTGGCAAGCGAGGTAATAAGGAGTTAATGGAAGCAGCCCATAGCTGCCACTAAAGGCTACTTTACACACTGCGATATCGGTCCCGATATCGCTAGTGTGGGTACCCGCCCCCATCTGTTGCGCGACACGGGCAAATCGCTGCCCGTGTCGCACAACAGCCGTCACACATACTTACCTGTCCGGCGACGTCGCTGTGACCGGCGAACCGCCTCCTTTCTAAGGGGGCGGTCCGTGCGGCGTCACAGCAACGTCACTGAAACGTCACTGAACCGCCGCCCAATAGCAGCGGAGGGGCGGAGATGAGCGGGACATAACATCCCGCCCACCTCCTTCCTTCCGCATAGCAGCCGGGAGGCAGGTAAGGGGAGCTTCCTCGTTCCTGCGGCGTCACACGCAGCGATGTGTGCTGCCGCAGGAACGAGGAACAACTTCGTTACTGCTGCAGTAACGATTTTTGAGAATGGACCCCCGTGTCGCCGATTAGCGATTTTGCACGTTTTTGCAACGATGCAAAATCGCTTATCGGTGTCACACGCAACGGCATCGCTAATGCGGCCGGATGTGCGTCACAAATTCCGTGACCCCAACGACTCCGCATTAGCGATGTCGCAGCGTGTAAAGCCCGCTTAAGTCCAAGATTAATCATGACAGGCGTCTCCCCGAGATACCTTCCATGATTAACATGTAAGTTAAAGAAAATAAACACAAACATCCAAAAATCCTTTATTTGAAATAATAAACAAAAAAAACCACCCTCGTTCACAACTTTATTAAGCCCCGAAAACCCCTCCAGCTCCGGCGTAATCCACTAAGGTCCTGCGATGCTCTCAGCTCTGCTACATGAAGGTGACAGGAGCTGCAGTAGAACACCGCCGCTCCACGCAGCAACTGAGGTGAGTAGCGCGATCAGCGATGACATCACTCAGGTTACTCGCCACCACCGCTGGATCCTCCACCTGTGACAGAAAGTCACCCGAGTGACAGTGATGAAGTCACAGTTGAGTTGCGGTCTCGGGTGGAGGATCCAGCTAGCCGCGGGTAACCTGAGTGACAGCAGCGCTAATCGCGCTGCTCATTTCAGTCACTCAGGGGATTAGCGGTTACCGGTGAGTCCTCCACGGGTGACCGCTAATCAGTACGCGGCACAGACAGAGCCGCGGGATGAAGTTGGGTGAAGTTCACCCGAGTTCATTCTCATCGCGAGACGCTGTCTGTCTGCTGTTAGTGGGCATATAGCAACATCATTGTGCATCACACACGGAACATTTTACACGGAAAACACACAGACATTACACTTACGTATCTCACGCACACACGACATTCCACACCCACAAACGGCTAGCATACACAATCACACTGATGTCACACGTACCAGAAAAAACAGAACACGGACCGGAAAAACGGCATGTAAGACACGTGCGTGTTTTTCACGGACGTGTGAAGGGGGCCTCAGAGAGGTCTGAAACCTCTGGAAGGAACCCATCTGAAGGAACAGAGGGTTGGCTTCACAAGTGAGTGAGCGGATGCTGAGAGAGCTC
This sequence comes from Anomaloglossus baeobatrachus, assembly GCF_048569485.1. Classification (NCBI taxonomy): domain Eukaryota; kingdom Metazoa; phylum Chordata; class Amphibia; order Anura; family Aromobatidae; genus Anomaloglossus; species Anomaloglossus baeobatrachus. The sequence continues at coordinate 18,816,244 of NC_134353.1, forward strand.
CACTCAGATCAAGGGTATCTGAACTCAGCGGGAGTACCGTGAGTTTAATGGACTTGAAATCCGTCTGTATTTGTGATTTTGTTTGGAGAAGTGGTTTATGGTGTTTTTTTAAATAAACCATTTGGATTTTTAAGACTGTGTTCATGTGTTACCTCGGAAACGCAGCCAAGTGAGTGTCCCCCATCACATGAGCAGGAAATCGCTTACAATTGGTGCTAGATAGCGGGCAGCGGTCCAGGAGCACACGTAGGAGGCTCACAGCTATGGATTGTGGTGGATCAGCCAGGTACACGAAGTTTGCTGCACACTGCAGAGGAGCTGTTGTCGCGGGCGGCGGGCCGCTACGCTCACGTCCGGCGCTGCTGCTGCTCGGTGGCTCGAACGGTGGGCCGGATCCGGGGACTCGAGCGGCGCTCCTCGCCCGTGAGTGAAAAGGGGATTGATTGTTTGGGGATTTAGTCCGTGACGCCACCCACGGGTTGTGGTGAAGATTGGCACCACCGCTGCTGGTGACGGGGATCCCGGGAGCGATGGTAGGGAGCAGCTGGAATGTTGTTTTCCCCCTCCGTGGGTAGGGGTTGGTGGTCCCGGGGCCCGGTGGTGAGACGGGGAGGCAGGGCAGGTGAGGTGCAGGGTTGCAGGGACAGCGCGGCGCGGTGCCGGATGGCACGGGTGTACTCACTCAGCAAGAGATGTACAAAGTTTCCGGTAAACCAAACGGCTGGATGGACGGGTCCCGCAGCCGGCTGCTGTGTCCCTCCCCGGACAGGTGATGGCGGCTGTCTTTCCCTGCACCTTTGCGTACTATCTTGACTACGATAGGTTCCCAACGGTAGTCCGCTCCCCGGTGTATGGATGCCGGAGGAGCCCGTTTTGCCCGCAGGCGCCGGCCCCCGGGTCTCTAGCCTGTGGCGGTGGCTGTATACCCTCATGGTGCGGACGGTTGCCTTCTAACGGGTCTTTGGTTGTTAGGAAACCCCTGGGGTTCCTGTCACACTCGGATTTGACCGTTGACGGCGACTCCAAGCCTAGTCGGGGTCCGATGGCCCTGCCTGTGTGTGCTAGCTTCACTTCGCTCCCCGGTCGGTATCGGCAGGCCACCGCCCGACCCCGTCCCACAGCTCCGCGTTGATCCACCACTCCTGCAGACGGCCACCACCGTCTGCCAACCTTGCTGTCAGTGCCTGGGCCACAAACCCAGACACTCTCCACTTCACTCCTCTCACTTCAACCTCCTGAACTCAACTGCTTTTTCCCGCCTCCAGGCCTGTGATCTCCTCGGTGGGTGGGGCCAACCGCCTGGCTCCACCCCACCTGGTGTGGACATCAGACCCTGGAGGAAGGCAACAAGGATTTTGTGTTTAGCGAATGTAACTGCCTAGGGTGGTGGGGGTGTGTGTGTTACCTGTGACGACCTGGCTAGTCCAGGGCGCCACATTCCCCCTTGTTGAAATGCAGACCGTCCGCGGGCTGCCCGTCCATCACCGGTTTTATTTTTTTTCGAAAACTGTAAAATATAAATAACATGTAAACATATAAAACATATCAACATAAGCATTCTTTTCTGGTCACTTTAACATTACACATATAAACATTTTTAATAATGACGGACGGATGTCTTCCGCTCTCCCACCCACGCAACCTAGCCATGATGCTGCCCCTAAGAAGTGGGCAGCACCCCTTGACCCCAGTCCAGGTTCAGGCTGCCCGAGCGGGAACGGGTACGGTAACTCGCATCCGACTGTCACCTCAGGGGACCCCACATCAGGGGGGACCCCTGACCCCCGGAGGATTGCCACCAGTTACGATAGTTGCAGGCCTGGGCCATCACTTTCCTCCAGGCCCATCCTCCAAATCAGCCTCTCCGTAGGCGGCAACGGTTTCCATCCCACAACACTATTTACAAGCCCACAAGTTCGTGGGTGGCCTGCAAGTTCTCGGCCATGTTCATAAGGAGTTTCTCATGTGGGTATGGTGGGGGTTAACTGAACAGGGACAACTCCAGTCCCAACGGGAATGGTTCTTCTTTCGGACGGTAATCTGGTGATTTTTCGGATTGATTAATTTTCATTCACTCGCAGTGCTGAGAGTCCCAACGGGGACAACAACTTTTCTTTTCCTCATCTTTAAACAGCAATCCCGCGGCACAGCTGCCATTGCTGCCGCTTCCAGTGTGGAGCACCTTCTGCTTGCTCCGGTTCAGGAGGTGTGGGGGATGGGTCCAGACAGAGTCCCTCCGTTCCGGCTACGACCGGTTCCTTCGGTAATGAGGGACCCCGCTGTGACGTGGCCTGCTCTGCCTCCTGGCAGCTGCATCCCCGCCATGCCTCAGACGAGGCCCGGGGTCTGGAAGCGGTCGACGGGACTTGCAGTGCTGGCCTCTGATCGAGGATCGCCTCCGCTGCGGCCGGGCAGACTGCCGGGGCCATCGTCATCTCCGTCGCAGCCGGGATGGAAGCCGGGATGGGTGCCAGGGCGGTGATAAAGGTAAGGCCCGGGGGCCCAGGTCTGGGCCCTCTCCCACAGACACTGCGGGCTCCGCTACCGGTGGCAGGGGTAACGGGTCGGTCAGGGCGTTGGCCGCGGGCATGGGCACTGACGGAGGTAGCGTGGTGGACGGCAGCAGGCCGGGCCCCTCAGCCGTATCGACCGATCCCTCGGGGACATAGGGGCGTGGGTCGCTTACCTGCTCCTCTGAGCCCACCTCCACTTCGGATGCCCAAACGGTTGCAGCCAGGCCCTTCATCTCAGACGTTCACTTTGCCAGCATGAAGTGGACTTGGGCCTGGAGCTCCTGGCACATCTTGCGGCTGGATCCAGGAACGTGTTTCAGCAGAGTCCTGGCATCCCTGCACGCTACAGCGCTAGTTACATGCCGCCGCGGCTGCGACCGCCGGCCCTCCAGCGTCTCTGTCGGGTGCAGACATCTTTTTCCCGTCCCCCCTTGGTTCTCTTTAGCACTTACGCTTGTTGGGGGCGGGGCTTTGCATTCGCCCCTTCCCTGCTTGGGGAAGAGGCTCGAGCGGGAGATTTTCACGCCAAAGATGGCGGCGCTCTCAATTTTTCGGACGGACGCCGCCGGCGGAGACTACAATCCGCACTTCTACTGGTAAGTAGATCGGTCCAATCCTGTTCGTGATGCCAAGTTGTCGCGGGCGGCGGGGCGCTGCGCTCGCTAACGCTCGGGTCCGGCGCTGCTGCTGCTCGGTGGCTCGAGCGGTGGGCCAGATCTGGGGACGAGCGGTGCTCCTCGCCCGTGAGTGAAAAGGGGATTGATTGTTTGGGGATTTAGTCCGTGACGCTACCCACGGGTTGTGGTGAAGATGGGCACCACCGCTGCTGGTGACGGGGATCCCGGGAGCAATGGTAGGGATCAGCTGGGATGTTGTTTTCCCCCTCCGTGGGTAGGGGTTGGTGGTCCCGGGGCCCGGTGGTGAGACGGGGAGGCAGGGCAGGTGAGGTGCAGGGTTGCAGGGACAGCGCTGCGCGGTGCCGGATGGCACGGGTGTACTCACTCAGCAAGAGATGTACAAAGTTTCCGATAAACCAAACGGCTGGATGGACGGGTCCTGCAGCCGGCTGCTGTGTCCCTCCCCAGACAGGTGATGGCGGCTGTCTTTCCCTGCACCTTTGTGTACTGTCTTGACTACGATGGGTTCCCAACGGTAGTCCGCTCCCCGGTGTATGGATGCCGGAGGAGACCGTTTTGCCCGCAGGTGCCGGCCCCGGGTCTCTAGCCTGCGGCGGTGGCTGTATACCCTCACGGTGCGGACGGTTGCCTTCTAACGGGTCTTTGGTTGTTAGGAAACCCCTGGGGTTCCTGTCACACTCGGATTTGACCGTTGACGGCGACTCCAAGCCTAGTCGGGGTCCGATGGCCCTGCCTGTGTGTGCTAGCTTCACTTCGCTCCCCGGTCGGTATCGGCAGGCCACCGCCCGACCCCGTCCCACGGCTCTGCGTTGATCCACCACTCCTGCAGACGGTCACCACCGTCTGCCAACCTTGCTGTCAGTGCCTGGGCCACAAACCCAGACACTCTCCACTTCACTCCTCTCACGTCAACCTCCTGAACTCAACTGCTTTTTCCCGCCTCCAGGCCTGTGAACTCCTCGTTGGGTGGGGCCAACCGCCTGGCTCCGCCCCACCTGGTGTGGACATCAGACCCTGGAGGAAGGCAACAAGGATTTTGTGTTTGGCGAATGTAACTGCCTAGGGTGGTGGGGGTGTGTGTGTGTGTTACCTGTGACGACCTGGCTTGTCCAGGGCGCCACACTGTTACTGTGGATCAACCGGGTACACAGTTTTTTTTTCTCTACTTCTGTCTACAAGCTGCAAGGAGGTGTTGCGGTGGATCGGCGGGTCCACAAAGAGTCCGGAGTGGTGGCCATGAGTGAAGCAGCAGATTCGGCAGTAAGGAGGGAGATATTGAGGTACCTGATGCAGGTTGCATTGCAGCGGGAGCTGCAACAGCAGGAGCTGTGTGAACTGTATAACCGTGCAGTATTGGACCAAGTGCAAACACGGGGTGCCCAGGAGGACACCTGGCGCACTAAGGTACTGTGTGAACTGGGACATGAGAATCCCCTGGGAAGACCATGGAATGTACCCCCTCTAGACTGGGTTGCCCAAAAGGGGGTCGAGTTCCAAAAAGGGGTGGTTGCCCAAACAAGGATGGAGTCCCAGAAAGCGGTGGTCACCAAAAATGGGGTGGAGCTTCCTAAGTCCAAAGGAGTAGTGGCATGCGGTGTGGACTTTGGCTCCAGAGAGGAAGCACGGGAATGTTCCATTGAAGTAAATGAAGAACATATGACTGTGCTGTTAGACCCTGCGAGCTTGGTGACCCTGGTAAGGGCCACGCTCGATGTAGACTCAATTCCAAGAAAACTGATTAAAGTCAGTGTCAGTGATGGGAATGGTAAAGAATATCCAATGGCCAGAGTGGTCATTGAAACTGTCAAAGGTTTTGAGCTTTGTGATGTGGCTATAGTCCCTGACTTGTCGTATCCCGTTATAATTGGCCGAGACTGTGGTGTATTTTGGAACTTGTGGGAGCTGGGGAAAGTGTCCGGGAGCTCATTTAAAAATCGGAGTGGTACTAAGGAAGCCCCACCACAGCTGGAGGCTGAAGGGGTTCCTTGTTGTATGTTTCTGTGTAAGAAGGAGGAGAGAGTGCCTCCTAGAGGCGACAGTCCTAAGTTAGGGGTGACCAAAGAAAATGGGGGACATGCCCAACATTAAAAACGGGAGAGCTCCAGACAGGGGGGCCAACACCTGGTTAAGTGGGGACATGTTAGTCAAGGACACCAGGGAGAGTGACGATGACTCCGGTAAAGACATTGACTCTAATAAACCGACAAACAAGTACAGTCAGGTACAGATGAGTGAGAAGGGTAAGACCTCCTCCCGACGCAGAAGACGTAATAAGCGCCAAGAGGTAGCGCAAGGTATACAGTCTGAGGGGGCAGAGAAGGTTGAGTTCCTTGTTGAGGAAGGCTCGTTGCTAGTGACAACCGCTAGTGTAGAGTCAGACAGTGAGGTCCTGAAAAAGAAAGAGGAATCAGAGACTGAACTGACACACTGTGATGACAGAGATCAGCAAGGTGAAATCAAAGAAAAGGAGCCAACTCAAGAAGTAGTAGTGGTGTCCCCTATGATTTCCAAGCAAGAAGCTGATGGTCTGTCAAGTGAGAGTGCTATAGGAAATGAACTCCTGGAGAGTGTTGGTGGAGGAAAAATCCACAACGGTCATGGTAAGCAGACTGGTGAACTACCTAGTGCTGAAGGTTGTGACACCCTGGCAGGAAAAGAAAAGGCTGAAGGTGACACTAAAGAGACTCAAGAGGAGAAGGTAATGCAGTGAAGACCCAAGAGACAGCTGGTGCTGCAGAAGTGATAAGGGCCTCTGCAGAGGTGCAGTCTGGACCAGAGGTCCCCTCTGGAGCTGAGAGCTTGACTGACCTGGCTGGTAAGACCAAGATGGAAGACGTGAAGATTGACTCAGCTAAGAGTAAGAAACCCAAAGGCTCTGAAGCTGGGGCTGAACCTGAGGAGTGTGTAACTCAAGAGGTGGAGCCTTTGGTAAGGGAAAAAGATGGATGCAAAAGAACGGTCTGACAGCCTTGACGGTAAAGGAACCCGTCCAGTTTTTAAGTGCATGGTGGATGTGCCTGAAGATTTGAGAGAAGCCTGTGCCAGTGAGACGGTGCATGAAAAATTCAAGAAGGCCATAGGAGCCTGTAAAGTGTACTTTTCCCCAGAGACTAATCGGTTGGTGGTGTGTTCTGTAAGTGATGTCACAAAGAAGCGAGTGGCTATCCTGAGTGACATCCACCTACGGCGTCTTCGCACGAAGTGGCTCAACACTGCAAAGAAGGAAGAAGACACCAGATGCTTGGAGCGTACGAAGCAGCTGACCGCAGCGTTTCAAGAAGTGGTGTCTGTGAAGAAACAGTTAATTGAGCTTGCAATACGAGCACTGAGAAGTAACATTCAGCGAGCAAGGAAGATTCCAGATGTTACAGCTGTTGAACTGGAAGAAGACAGTGGAACATTTTGAATTTACGGAGAGACTGCAGAAGCGGTGAAAACAGCTCGGAATTTGTTGGAGTTCTTGTAACACCTCATTCAAGTACCCAGAAAACTTGTCATGAAGTTGATTGGAACAAATGGAAGAGCCATGCAGGAGATGGTTGATACATCTGGTGCCACAAAGGTGAGAGATGATGTGTATTATGAAGACAGACTACCCTGTGATGTCGGTATGGTTCCATTTATCATTGTAGGAATAAAGGACTGTGTTGATAATATGCAAGTTCTCCTAGAATATCGCCTGGGATACCTAGAAGAACTGAGACAATTAAATCTGGAAAGACAGAAGATTGCAGAACAACTTTGTCAAGTTGGCAGGAGGTGGCGACCACTTTCAGGCCGGGGCCCAGAGAAGCATTGTTGTCCAGCTGATGTATGTGTTGCCTCAAATGGCAGTGGAAGCCGGTCCTTTAGTGAACGGAGCCAAGGTCATAGAAGACCCACCTATCCTTTGGGTTATAACACAGACTCTGCTGGGTCCACACCCTCCAAGATGACATCCGAAAGAAAAGATGGAGGCAAAGATGGTGATAGGAAAAGGTGCCAACGGAGAGGTGACCGAAAATGCATGGACAGAAGATGCCATGATAGATCTGCAAATGGAGAGTGGCACAGGGTCTAGTTTTGGCAGGTCTTCTGTTAGCTCAGTGCTGAGGTACCACAACAGTAGCCGCTCTAGTGGCCTTGATAGCTCAGGGTCGGACCGGACGGTTGTTTCTACTAACAGTAGGTCTCACTACCACACTAACCATTGGAGGCGGTCTGACAGTGAGGTGTCTCTAAGACGCAGGTTGACTGAACAGGGTTTGGTGACGGTTAAAGACTAGGTTACAAGGGTCGGAGCCCAAGGCAGGCAGAGAAGAGTCTCTCGTCTGTAAGTGTATACAGGTGCCAAGCCCAACTGCTTTAGGCAGAGGAAGGGGGGGTATGTCACAAGGCAACCGGTTATGTTGTGGATGACATGTATGTACCACAGAAGTGGTGTGATCCTGGGAGTTCTTTCTGGTAGTTGTAGTGCCACAGACATTTACTATAGTTTTAAATAGGCCAGGATTACGGATAACTAAGAGATGGGTGGGAATGGCCATCCACATACCCCTGCCTATGGGTGTGTCTGACACAGGTCTTAATTAGCTTGTTTGGCACATAAAGTGAGAGTGTGTGGAGCAGTGTATGAGAAGCACTGCATGAGGAGCAGCTTCAGAGGGAAGAGAGGCTGTTTACCTCAGAGAGGTCTGAAACCTCTGGAAGGAACCCATCTGAAGGAGCAGTGGGTTGGCTTCACACGTGAGTGAGTGGATGCTGAGAGAGCTCCATTCAGATCAAGAGTATTTGAACTGAGCGGGAGTACCGTAAGTTTAACGGACTTGAAATCCGTCTGTACTTGTGATATTGTTAGGAGAAGCAGTTTATGGTGTTTTTTTGTTTTTAACAAACTGTTTGGATTTTTAAGACTGTGTTACCTCGGAAATGCAGCCAAGTGAGTGTCCCCCATCACATGAGTAGGCAATCGCTTACAATATAAAATATATATATATATATATATATATCATATAATGTTCCTCTTGTGTTCTTTTAGATCCATGGGTTTGTTTGGCATGTTGATGCGTATTTCCTTGCTTCACTCCTCTCCGTTGAGCTGAAGGACACGACGAATCATGCTGCACTTCCTGCGGTGTGCGCTCTGTCTCGCAACCGCCGTCCCGGTCATCATGCCAATGTGTTCTGTCCCTTGCTTCTCTCACCCTTTGAGAGGGGGGGAGTGACGTTTGACACCGCAGCATGAGCTTCCAGTCTTGGTGTGGACATTGCCGCTGAGGTGAGTGCTATAAAATCCCATTGCACACACCCCCACACTCACTGACCCTCATATAGAAGCCCCGGCGAAACGCACGTCAGGGTGTTTTCCCTCTGATCATTTGCTCTTAATACAGTATCTCCAGCCTGACATCTTGCCCCCTTTGGCTGTCTGAGATACACAGAACAATCTTGTTTTTCTTTGAGCTGTCACTATTTGTTGCATTGATAGGCGAGTGCAATATCTATTAGGCTCTCTCTCTTTCTACCATCTAATGGGATTGTGCAATGTTTTTTGTTTCCAGCCTAACCACTATCTTTGCCACTTATATAATTTTGCATTTATGGGTATGTGCAATAGCTATTAGATTTTTTTTTATACAGACCACTTTTTTGAGCATATAAACCCTATATTTCCATTAATCGATAATGGACCCGAGTGGGAACTTGTGTTTTTGTGGGTTGAGTTAAATGCTATTTGGTGGCGATTTTGGTGCAGAACATTTTGGATCAATACCATTTATTCTGTGCTCTATGCTGAGCACTTACTGTGGCGCCCCTGACCTGGTCAGGCACCACAGAGTATTGCACCCATGCATGGGGCAGTGCTTCCAGGTAATCTCCAAAGGCCAGGATGAGGTGTGCACATACAAACACATAGCAACCAGGTCTCCCACACCATTAGAAGGGCACCTTGGGTAGCCCTGAAGAGGTTAACTTTCAATTCCCTGCACGGGGTGTAGTGGAGGGCCAGGAAGCTAGATGCAGTGGCAGACAGGAAGAGGAGGAGGAGCAAGCCAGTCTAGGGCAGAGTGTTCAGAAGTGTGGAAGGGAGCAGACGTACACCGATGCTAGCCAGACCCTGCAGAGTGTGGTAGCTGTTAACGGGGGAGAACGGGTACCTGTGGATCAGCCTGAAAGACACCTGCAGAGAGGTGGCCGAGTACTGGGACCACGGGTATTCCGGCACGCACGGGGATATGGGTCCCCAGAGCAGAAATCTGATTGTCTGGAGCTGCTCAACCCGACGGTGAGGGTACTTGCGGTACCTCGACAGAAACACAGAGCCTGAGCCCAAGCAGCAACAAGGGGATCCACAAGGGGACAGGGCCAGAAGTCATCTCACAAAGGTCTACGCTGCCGGCAGACGGGCCAGGGAGGGGAACGGAATCAGAAACAGCTTCCCTGGAGGAATCCCACCATACTACAAGTAAGGGGTCCTCCCAAACAAAAGGAGTGCAAGGAAGGCGAGTTGATAGCTCCCCTCAGAATGGCCTTCAGGAATTCCTGGTTCCACCTGGTTATTACAGTATCGCCCGGGCATCTCACAGAAACAACCAAAAAGTGAGTAAACAAGTTAAAAGACTTACTGGACTGTGTTTGAGTCATTCTGCGACCGGTGGTTCCACGCATATACACCCGAATCCCTGGGGCCAGCCTCAGGCCTTATCACCCGACTGCAATACCATCAGCCCCAGATGCTCGTTAAACTGCAGTGGCAGTCACCCATCCCTGACCGCCATTACCGAGAGTGGCGTCACGACTTCATATAAAGAAAACCTGACTGACCTGTTGCCAGAAAGTATCCCCCCAAGAGCCATCCCTGCAGTGTCACGCTGCAGCGCTGTGGCAAGCGACTCATCCTGGGGTCACGAACAGGATAAGGACTAGACCTGTTAGGCAGGTGACCGTGCACCTCAGAGATCCAACCACAAAAGTTGAACCGCCGCCATATTTTCATCATCAAAAGCGCGCAAAGTTGAAAGCTGCAGCCAGCGCAGAAAGAAGTAATTGCCCACGAAGAGGCGTGGCTGCCCCTGAATCCCTGGAGCGCTCTGATCCCATAAGAGGAGGGAGTAACCTGCTAGAGAAGAAGCCAGGAAGCGCGCTGATTCAAGAAAAGAAGCGGGACTCTGAGGATGACGGATGCCGTGAGTACAAATGCCCCTGGTCAGGACGGCACAGCCCAAGCGATGCCCGGCCCCAGCGCGGTGAAGCAGCAGTGCTTAATGCCGGTGCCGTGGTCACAGCTGCGCCGGCCGAAGTCTCCCCAATTATGCCGATCTCCTTACCGTATGTCCCAGGGGCGCACTGGCTGCCCCAATACGCCGGCAAAGCAGACACCCTGACTGGATTCAAGAAGAAGATGGGCACCCTGCTGGACATGTAAGCCATGACTAGTAAGCAGAGGGCCGCCGTGGTGCTGGGACAATTGACTGGAGCAGCAGAATTAGAGGCTGAGGCCTGGACCAGTGATTACCGGAGCTCTGTAGAAACCATTTTTGACAAATTGAAAGCTGCCTTTGAAAACCGCACTGAGGCAGAGCTGAGAAAGGGTTTCTACAACTGCCGCCAGAAGCCTCAAGATAGCATAAGAGACTATGCCCTCAAGTTGCAAGCCGCACTACGGGCTCTCAAGCTTGTGGATCCTGTCAGTGATCAGGAAGGAAATAGGATAATCACAGAACAATTCCTGCAGGGCCTGCACTCCCCTGAAGATAGGAAACAGATGAAGCTGTGGTCCCTGGAATACCGTGATGTGGACTTTGCCATTCTGAAAGACAGGGCAGAGAAAGCACTCCAACCCCCTATGGACACAGACCCCATCTCACTAGCGTGTTCTACCAGTTCCCCGGCTGCCAGAGGAGAAACTTCCTTGCAGGCCCTGGTAGCTGCAAAAGGACTCAACACGCCAGTAGAGGCCCTGAATACATTATCCTCCCAGGTGCAACAGCTCAGCAAGGACGTCGTCCGGCTTCTGAAAGCCGTGCAACTGCACTCGGAATCCAAAGCCCCTCCTAGGATCCTGCTAGCTGATAGCCCAGAGGACGTCCCTTGGATCTGGGGGAGAAGAGGCCCTGCATCCCAAGGGAGGAGCTGTGATCGCTATGACTCGTCTGGACAACCCATTTGCTGTCATTGCCAGGAGGCAGGCCACTATGCACGGGCTTGTCCTTTAAACGGACCAAACCTGGGGCCAAGGTCCAGTCCCCAAGATGAAAAAGATTAGGCCCAGTTGACTGCCGTGATCAGTATGTGGGTGGACGACCGATCCTGTCCATCATCCTAGACGGGATCCCGACCCCAGCATTATTGGATACCGGTTCTCAGATAACTACAATCCCGTATGTCCTTTATCGTAGGTTTTGGTCGGACAACGATCTCCGACCACCGGACCCTGACCTTGACCAGCCAATGGACAACCTATAGATCAGATTGGGGTCAAAGAGGTAACCATAAAGGTGGGAAGGACGGAAATGAAGGGGCAAGGACTGATTGTTGTAGATAATGATGCAAGGGAAAGGAATCCACAAATGATTTTATGCACAAATGTCATAGAAAATTGCTTAGGGGAAGTGTTGTTTTTGCTTCAACAGATTGCTGAAGGTGTTGAGGGCGGACAACGGAGAGCCTTGCAAAAAGAGATCCAAGTCATCCTGAGGAAGCAACAGGTGATTCAGATTGGAAGTGAGATTGGTACTGTACGAGTAATAGATGCTCATCCCACTGTGATACCCCCATGGAGTGAAATGATGATGTGTTGTAGGGCAGCGGTATGTCTCAGAGGACGGGATTACCAGGCTGTAGTAGAGCCCACTCATTCAGAACACTTGCCCATGATCCTGACAGCCAGGGGGGTAGTAGACGTACACAAGGGACGGGTACCTGTATGAGTGTTGAACTGTGGGGAGGAGGAAGCCTGACTACCAAGATATGCTACCATTGCCAAGTTGTTGACTTGCCCAAATGACACTATACACCCTGAAGGTCCCCTGACACAAGCTGACTCAAAAGAGGACGAGACCTCCCAAAAGCAGTTAGAGGACTGGTGCCAAAAACTCCATGTGGGGACTGACTTTACACCCGCCTACCATAAACACGGGGTTTACCGGGTCGTGCAGGGATACGAGCAGGTCTTTAGTAAGAACCCACTAGACTTTGGTAGAATCAAAGGGGTGCAACATCACATACCCACAGGCAGTCATCCTCCCATTAAGGAAAGACATAGGCCTATACCACCAGCCCATTACCAGCGCACAAAGGACATGCTGAAGGACATGAAGGAGGCAGGAGTCATCAGGGACAGTTGCAGCCCTTGGGCAGCTCCCCTTGTCCTGGTAAAGAAGAAGGATGGCACAATGAGGATGTGTGTAGACTACAGACGGATAGATCAGATAACACACAAGGATGCCTACCCTTTGCCATGGATAGAGGAATCCCTCGCTGCCTTAAAAGCTTCTAACTACTTTTCTACCCTAGATCTCACTAGTGGCTACTGTAAAGTATCTGTAGCAGAAGATCGGGAGAAGACAGCCTTCACCACCCCCATGGGCCTTTGTGAGTTCAACAGCATGCCATTTGGACTGTGCAACGCCCCTGGGACCTTCCAGAGGTTGATGGAGTGCTGCCTAGGGCACCTCAACTTTGAAACCGTCCTGCTTTACCTGGATAACGTCATCGTGTATTCCAAGACCTATGAGGATCACCTGAAACCTCTGGCTGAAGTCTTTGAAGCACTATCTCGATATGGAATGAAGCTGAAGCCATCCAAGTGTCATTTACTGAAGCCAAAGGTCCAATACCTAGGTCACGTGGTCAGTGCAGAAGGAGTAGCACCGGACCCAGAGAAGGTCACAGTCATCCAGGAATGGCCCACGCCCACTACCGTCCGGGAGGTACGTTAGTTCCCTGGCCTTGTAGGCTACTACAGAAGGTTCATCCAGGGCTATACGAAGATCACAGCGCCTTTGCAAGAGCTCCTGGTAGGCCAAGCAAAGAAGAAAGGCAAGACCTCCGGCCCACCATTTCACTGGGGAGAAGCAGAAGAACACTCCTTCAGACAAATGAAAGGGGCCTTGACGGGTGACGAGGTCCTAGCCTACCCCAATTACAGTCTACCATTTGTACTGTATACAGATGCCAGTAATGTGGGACTGGCAGCAGTGCTTTCACAGGTACAGAAAGGCAAGGAACGTGTGATTGCTTACGACAGCAGGAAACTCAGGCCTACCGAAGGAAACCCAGAAAATTATAGCTCATTTAAGCTAGAGTTCCTGGCCATGGTCTGGGCTATCACAGAACGATTCAAGCACTACCTGGCAGCCACCAAATTCACTGTCTTCATGGATAACAACCCCCTGACCCACTTGGATATTGCTAAATTGGGTGCCATGGAGCAACGTTGGGTAGCCCGGCTAGCAAACTATGATTTCACTGTCAAATATCGAGCTGGCCATAAGAATGGCAACGCAGATGCTCTATCCAGGATGCCTTACCTAGCAGACGAGGGTGAATATGTAGATGACCTGGAAGAGATTGAGCTGCCAGCGTTCCATTGCCATGAAACCAAACAGTGTCGGCAGTCATGTACCATCCACCAAGAGGTGACCCTGAATCCACTACCTCACTACAACTGGAAGGACACACAGGAAAATGATCCAGCGGTAGGCTTGGTAAAGAAGCTGATCACCCAACCTGGCGCCAGCCTTGACCCAGGAGCCCCACCTGAGGCACAGTACCTATGGAAAGAGAGGGGTCGATTATTCATCTACCAAGACAAACTCTACAGGAGTATCATTGACTCGAAGACGCATGAGAAGGTGTGGCAGGTAATTGTACCACAGAAGGATACAAGGATGGTGCTAGAAGCCTATCACAATGGCGCAGGCCACTTTGGTTGGAAGAAACTGGAGGCACTACTTAAAGCAAGATTCTACTGGGTGGGCATGAGATCTGCCCTGGAGAAGTGGTGTAGAAATTGCAACCTTGGAAGAAAAGACCATCACAGCCAGAAAGTACCGCTCCAGCCAATCCAAACCAAACGACCCCTGGAGATCGTGGCCTTGGACCATGTAAAGTTGGTGCCCAGCAGACAAGACTACAACTACGCTCTCACTGTGGTTGATCATTACTCCAGATTCCTGGTGGTAGTACCAGTCAAGGACTTGACAGGCCAGACTGCAGCCAGATCTTTCCAGACACATTTCTGTCGACCACATGGCTATCCAGACCAAGTGCTCACTGACCAAGGCCTAGCCTTTGAAGCTGAGGTGTTTAAGGAATTTTGTAACCTTTACGGCTGCAAGAAGATCCGTACCACGCCTTACCATCCTCAGACCAATGGCATGTACGAAAAGATGAATCACATTGTTCTCGACCTCCTGAAAATTCTCCCACTAGAAGAAAGGAGCCAGTGGCCAGAAAAGCTGCCTGACCAGGTGGACATATATAACAACATCCCTGTGAGTTCCACGAACTGCACACCGGCATACCTGATGAGGGCCAGACCGGGAAGATTGCCAGTGGATCTGGAAATGGGAATTGAGACCCCTGAAGACCCTCTACAAGATGCTGAATGGGATTCCACCCGCCAAGCCCAAGAGAGTACAAGAGTGTGTGGAGCGAAGCTTGACTCAGCAGTGGGAGAGGCAAGAAAAAGCCTACAATCAAAATGCACCTGCTACTCCCTTAAAGCCTGGAGAAGTAGTCCTCAAGAGAAAGAGAAGACATTATAAACTCGACAATCACTGGGAAACCGAACCCTATACTGTTATCATCAACACTTAGTTGTGAAAAGACCTGTCTCATCAGCAAAGATGGAGGAAAAACAACAGCTGTAGTTTCTAGAGATCGCTTTAAGAGATGCCCTGAACAGCTAAGAATCCCTGAAGAAGTGTCCAACCCTTCACCAGTCGAAGAACCAAGAGAAAAGATGATCCATACTGTACTTGGAGATTTTC
The DNA here is from genome assembly GCF_048569485.1 of Anomaloglossus baeobatrachus. Taxonomy (NCBI): domain Eukaryota; kingdom Metazoa; phylum Chordata; class Amphibia; order Anura; family Aromobatidae; genus Anomaloglossus; species Anomaloglossus baeobatrachus. The sequence goes on from NC_134353.1 coordinate 18,831,370, forward strand.
CAGCAAGTTGGCCTCAATATAATGGAGCAGTTGTTATTCCAGTCATTACCTTCCCTCAACCCAGAGAAGAAGTTAGAGAACCAGAAGAACCTGTTCAGAACCTTGAAGAGCCAAGTGAAGCTGAATCACAAGACCATGCACTGGTATCAGCGCCCAGTACACCCATCATTCACATTGAGACACATACACCGGGTGGGAGGACACAACCTCAGATGGATGACAGTATAGTACTGCGTAGATCAACCCGCAGAAACTTTGGTCAGCCCCCATTACGGTATAGAGAAAGTACAGTTTAGTCCAAAATGTCAGTGTAACATGTGATGCTTGACCTGTTTACAGTTAAGTAACGTTTAAGAATGTGCCCGCAAGGACTTAGGCGAGAACTTTGCTGCTAAAATGTGTTACACCTGGTTACATGCACTTAAAAATGGAGCACAGGTTATGAACTGGCTTTAACCACAAACTCTCGCATTGTAAATAGTTACCTTATTGGTACCAACCCCGGAGTCTGCCTGTTGAGGGGCATGGCTCTGCACCAATAACGGGGCACGCCTGGTTATGGGGCCTGCCCTCCAACACTCGGAAGCAGGTACGCCTGTTTATGGGGCCTACCTTACACCACCCTCCTCAGGAGAGGAAGATTGGAGGAAAGGTCTGGGGAAATGGATGGCTCAGACCTGGTAACCAAAAGAACCGGTGACCTACCTCCTGGAGATTTTTGGGTGGGCTTCGGACGTGTGGGTGGTTGGTGGTGGAATGGTACCTGGTATGTTTAAATGTAAATAGTTGCCCCTGTGTGGGAAAGTTTGTATTTACAATTTTCTTCTTGTCTTTGCAGCCCGAGGACGTGCTGCTGATGATGATTCCCCCAAGGGGGAATGTGGCACCCCTGACCTGGTCAGGCACCACAGAGTATTGCACCCATGCATGGGGCAGTGCTTCCAGGTAATCTGCAAAGGCCAGAATGAGGTGTGCACATACAAACACATAGCAACCAGGTCTCCCACACCATTAGAAGGGACCCTTGGGTAGCCCTGAAGAGGTTAACTTTTAATTCCTTGCAAGGGGTGTAGTGGAGGGCCAGGAAGCTAGATGCAATGTCAGACAGGAAGTGAAAGAGGAGCCAGCCAGTCTAGGGCAGAGTGTTCAGAAGTGTGGAAGGGAGCAGACATACACCGATGCTAGCCAGACCCTGCAGAGTGTGGTAGCTGTTAATGGGGGAGAACGGGTACCTGTGGATCAGCCTGAAAGACACTTGCAGAGAGGTGGCCGAGCAGAAATCTGATTGTCTGGAGCTGCTCAACTTGCCAGTGAGGGTACTTGCGGTACCTCGCCAGAAACACAGAGCCCGAGCCCAAGCAGCAACAAGGGGATCCATACGGGGACAGGGCCAGAAGCCATCTCACCAAGGTCTATGCTGCCGGCAGACAGGCCAGGGAGGGGAGCGGAATCAGAAACAGCTTCCCTGGAGGAATCCCACCATACTACAAGTAAGGGGTCGTCCCAAACAAAAGGAGTGCAAGGAAGGCAAGTTGATAGCTACCCTCAGAACGGCCTTCAGGAATTCCTGGTTCCACCTGGTTATTACAGTGTCACCGGGGCATCTCACAGAAACAACCAAAAAGTGAGTAAACAAGTTAAAAGACTTACTGGACTGTGTTTGAGTCATTCTGCGACCTGTGGTTCCACGCATATACACCCGAGCCCCTAGGGCCAGCCTCACTCTCGGGAGGCCTTATCACCCGACTGCAATACCATCAGCCCCAGACGCTCGTTAAACTGCAGTGGCGGTCACCCATCCCTGACCGCAATTACCGAGAGTGGCGTCACGATTTCATATAAAGAAAACCTGACTGACCTGTTGCCAGAAGGTATTCCCCCAAGAGCCGTCCCCGCAGTGTCACGCTGCAGCGCTGTGGCGGGCGACTCATTACATTTGCATACCTCCCAACCGTCCCGGATATAGCGGGACAGTCCCGATTTTATACCTCAATCCCGTTCTCACACCCGGAAGCTCTGTATCCTGCAGTGCAGTGAGAAGCAGCTGCCACGCCCCCGCACTCTGCCGACCATGCTTCTCCAGATGCTGGCCACAATCTCTGGATGCCTTCCATGGCATCTATGCTGCTGGCCACGCCCCTTTGCTGTCGTCCACGCTCCCTCTCAATGTGGACACACACACACACACACTCCTTGGATGCCTTCCTTGTCCCCTCCTGCTGCTCGCTCGATGCTGGCCATGCCCCCTTTGCCTGCCCCTTCTACCCAGGATCCTCACATGTGACTGGCTCATCTGCACAGCGGCTGCTTCAAAAGCATTTGTTTTGCAACTAAGGTAAGTGCACCAGCATCAGTAGGGAGAGAGCAGAGTGCCTGCAGGAGCGGAGAGGAGGGGAGAGTCCAGCACTTCTGTCTTCTCAGGTCCTCCTGTGCCTGCAATAGAGAAAGCAGACACAGAGGGGACTCAGAGAAGGCAGCCAGAGGAGCCCACAGTGCCACCCAGTGCTGCCATCCTGTGACCTCAATGCCCCCCCCAGTGCTGCAAGCCTGTGCCCTCAGTGCCCCGCCAGCATGTGCCCACAGTGCCCCCCAGCACCACGCCAGACTGTACCTTCAGCACCCCACCAGCCTGTGCCCTCAGCGCCCCTCAGCACCACATCAGCCTGTGCCCTCAGAACCCTGCCAGCCTGTGCCCTCAGCGCCCCACCAGCCTGTGCCCTCAGCGCCCCCCAGTGCTGCCAGCCTGTGCCCTTAGCGCCCCCCGTGCTGCCAGCATGTGACCCCCAGTTCTGCTTGCCTGTGCCCTCAGCGCCCCACCAGCCTGTGCCCTCAGTGCCACCCAGCACCATGCCAGCCTGTGCCCTCAGTGCCCCCCCCACAGTGCTGCCAGTCTGTGCCCTCAGCACCCCCCCGCAGTGCTGCCAACCTGTGTCCTCAGCGCCCCCCGCAGTGCTGCCAGCTTATGCCCTCAGCACCCTCCAGTGCTGCCAGCTTGGGCCCTCAGCGTCTTCCAGCGCTGCCAGCCTGTGCGCTAAGCATCCCTAGGGCAAGTATGTATGCCCCACAGGCCACCACTGTCAGTATGTAGGCTCCACAGGCCCTAGTAATGTGTGTGCCCCCTACTGACTGCAGTAATGTCTATGCCACTTATTGACCTCAGTAATGTGTGTGCCCCCATTGACCCCAGTAATGTGTATGCCCCCCACGGACCCCAGTAATGTGTATGCCACCCAAGTAAAATGGATGCCCCCTGTGATGTCTTTGCACCCCCAGTAATGTTTATACCCCCTGGTGACCCCAGTAACATAAATACCCCACCCACTGCTGTCTATGCCCCCCTGTGCTGTATTTGCCCCCAGCCATCACGCAGTGCGGCCTGCACAGCCACATACCCTGGAGGAGCTGAATGAAGACAAGCGGAGGAGGTGAGTAAGGCTGCTGCCGGCTTCCCTATATTAATTAATACCTCTAATGTGTCTGTATGTATGATGTGGGTATGACTGTGTAAAGATTTACATCTGTTTATGAGAATTTTGTGAATTTTTCTTCAAATATCTAATATATAAAGCTGAATGTGTGTGTGTGTGTGTGTGTGTGTGTGTGTGTGTGTGTGTATGTGTGTATGTCCGGGATTGGCATCTGCACCGTCGCAGCTACAGCCACAAAATTTTGCACACTCACACGTCTGGACCCCGAGAGCGTCATAGGCTATGTTTTGAGGGGAAATTTTAACCCCATGCTTTACAGTTATTCGCCAAAAAACCTGCCTCCATTAAAGTGAATGGAGCTGGGAGCCACAGTGCAGCCAGAACTTCAGAAGAATGCGCAGCCACGCCCTTATATGGAATGTTGGCGTGTCACAATGCAGCCAGGGAAAGAGACAGACACAGACAGGGAAAGAGGCAGACACAGACAGGGTAAGAAACAGACATAGACAGGGTAAGAGACAGACACAAAGAGACAGACACAGACAAAGAGACAGACTGACAGGGAAAGAGAGACAGGGAAAGAGAGGGAAAGAGAGAGACAGGTTAAGAGACAGACACAGACAGGTAAAGAGACAGACAAAGAGACAGACACAGGGAAACAGACAGACAGGGAAAGAGAGGGAAAGAGACAGACAGGGTAAGAGACAGACAAAGACAGGTAAAGAGACAGACAAAGAGACAGACAGAGGGAAAGAGACAGAGGCAAAGAGGGAAATAGACAGAGGGAAAGAGACAGACAGGGAAAGAGAGGGAAAGAGAGGGAAAGAGAGGGAAAGAGACAGACATGGAAAGAGACAGACAGGAAAAGTGACAGACAGGGAAAGTGACAGAGATAGATAGACAAACAGGGAAAGAGATTGAGACAGACAGGGAAAGAGACAGACAGACAAAGAGAGAGAGAGAGAGAGACAGAGAGATATATACAGAGAGGGAGACAGACATTATAATTACATTTATATCTATTTGTTTTGTGGTGTTTGTGTGCAGAATAAATTTTTATTAATACAGTCTATTTTGTTAACAGCAGTTATTAACCCGGGCGAAGCCAGGTAGTACAGCTAGTATATATATATTACTGAATGTGTGCATTTGTGTGTGTGTATGTATGTATATCCGGGATTGGCATCTGCACCGTCGCAGCTACAGCCACAAAATTTTGCACACTCACACTTCTGGACTCCGAGAGCGTCATAGGCTATTTTTTGAGGGGAAATTTTAACCCCGCACTTTACAGTTAATCACCAAAAAAACTGCCTCCATTAAATCGAATGGAGCTGGGAGCCACAGTGCAGCCAGAACTTCAGAAAAATGTGCAGCCACGCCCTTATATGGAATGTTGGCGTGGCACAATGCAGCCAGGGAAAGAGACAGACACAGACAGGGTAAGAAACAGACATAGACAGGGTAAGAGAAAGACACAAAGGGACAGACCCAGACAAAGAGACAGACTGACATGGAAAGAGACAGACAGGGAAAGAGAGAGAAAGAGAGAGACAGGTTAAGAGACAGACACAGACAGGTAAAGAGACAGACACAGACAAAGAGACAGACACAGGGAAACAGACAGACAGGGAAAGAGAGGGAAAGAGACAGACAGGGTAAGAGACAGACAAAACAGGTAAAGAGACAGACAAAGAGACAGACAGAGGGAAAGAGGGAAAGAGACAGACAGGGAAAGAGAGGGAAAGAGACAGACAGGGAAAGAGACAGACAAGGAAAGTGACAGCGATAGATAGACAGACAGGGAAAGAGATAGATAGACAGACAGGGAAAGAGATTGTGACAGACGGAGAAAAAGACAGACAGTCAGAGACAGACAGGGAAAGAGACAGACAGACAAAGAGAGAGAGAGACAGAGAGATATATACAGAGGGGGAGACAGACATTATAATTAAATTTATATCAATTTGTTTTGTGGTTTTTGTGTGCAGAATACATTTTTGTTAATACATTCTATTTTGTTAACAGCAGTTATTAACCCGGGCGACAAAGCCGGGTAGTACAGCTAGTATATGTGTGTGTGTGTGTATGTGTGTATATGTGTATATATATATATATATATATATATATATATATATATATATAATATAAATATAAATACCCCTGTATGTGTACGTATTTGTGTATGTGCGTGACTGTGTATGGCTGGGGCCCACTGAGACTCTTTCGCCCGGGGCTCACAAAAACCTGGGGCCGGCCCTGCTGCTGGGTGTTAGTGACATAGATGGGTACAAGAAGTGGCCCGATGCATCCAAGGACCCGTGCACACCTTCAAGGTTAACAGTGTTTTGGATGCAGCATGTTTTCACTGCATCGAACAGTACGAGCACAGTGGATGGATTTATAGAAATCTATGCAGACTGTGCATCTTTTCTCTGCAGCATAATTTGACAAATGTGGCACTGCTTTCTGAGCTGCAGAATGTCAATTTATGCTGCAAAGATGCGAGTGTCCTCCGCGCAGAGCAAAAGTCCCACAACAGCCCAAACCCGGATCATAGGCATGGACTGCTGCGGTCTCCTGTAGAGAACACTCTCTGCCCTGCAGGAGGGGACATGCTGCATCCAGGACCCTGATCATGGGCACGGGCAGCTGCGGTCTCATGTGGAGAACACTCTCTGCCCTGCAGGAGGGGAAATGCTGCATCCAGGACCCTCATCATAGGCACGGGCAGCTACGGTCTCCTGTGGAGAACATTCGTAGCCCTGCAGGAGGGGAAATACTGCATCCAGGACCCTCATCATAGGCACGGGCAGCTACGGTCTCCTGTGGAGAACACTCTCTGCCCTGCAGGAGGGGACATGCTGCATCCAGGACCCTCATCATAGGCACGGGCAGCTACGGTCTCCACTCGTAGCCCTGCAGAAGGGGACATGCTGCATCCAGGACCCTGATCATGGGCACAGGCAGCTGCGGTCTCCTGTGGAGAACACTCTCTGCCCTGCAGGAGGGGACATGCTGCATCCAGGACCCTCATCATAGGCACGGGCAGCTACGGTCTCCTGTGGAGAACACTCGTAGCCCTGCAGGAGGGGACATGCTGCTTCCAGGACCCTCATCATAGGCACGGGCAGCTACGGTCTCCACTCGTAGCCCTGCAGAAGGGGATATGCTGCATCCAGGACCCTGATCATGGGCACGGGCAGCTGCGGTCTCCTGTGGAGAACACTCTCTGCCCTGCAGGAGGGGACATGCTGCATCCAGGACCCTCATCATAGGCACGGGCAGCTACGGTCTCCTGTGGAGAACACTCGTAGCCCTGCAGGAGGGGACATGCTGCTTCCAGGACCCTGATCTTGGGCACGGGCAGCTGTGGTCTACTATGGAGAGCACTCGTAGCCCTGCAGGAGAGGACATGCTGCGTCCAGCCTTGCAGAGCTGCTGGGTCATGGCTGCACTCCCAGTTAAACTCAAAAAATAATCCCTCACTGAGCCCCAGATCCCAAAAATGAAACCGTTACGGGTCACAGACAATAGCAACAAAAGCAACTTTTTCTCTACAAATTTCCTTTTTTTTTTCTGTAGGTTTGGTAGCGGCGTACTCATACTGAATTGGGGAATAATACTGCCAGGTCAGTTTTACCATATAGTGCACATTAAAAAAAAAAAAAAAAAATCCAACATTGTGGAATTGCGCTTTTCTTGCAATTTTAACTCACTTTGATTTTTTCCCCATTTTCCAGTACAATATGGGGCACAATGAATGTTATTCTAAAGTACAAATCGTCCCACAAAGCCCTCCTATGCTTATGTTGATGGAGAAATAAAAACAGTTATGGTACTTAGCAGAAAGGGAGGAAAAGACGGAAAATAGCCCGGCTATAAATGGGTTACAGGGGTTGTCCAGGCTTGAGGTCACTATCTGCCTGCAGACTGTAGAGTACTGATAGTGTCGCACCATTGTGGTCACATGTCCAGCAGGCATAGCGCATAGTGCAGGCACCGGGAGGATTCAAAAGTCTGACTTTAAGGCTATGTGCACACGTTTCATTTTTTTCCCGCATTAACGCTGCATTTTGAACTGCAGCGTTTCAGTGCCAAATTGCATGCGTTCTGCTTCCCCAGCAAAGTCTATGAGAAGTCTGAAAATTCAATGCGCACGCTGCGTTTATAAAGGCAGCATATTGGATGCCAAAAATCGCTGTGGAAAAAAAAGCAGCATGTCACTTCTTTTGTGCGTTGTAGCTGCGTTCTCCACCCATTGAAATCAATGATGTGGCTCAAAACGCAACCAAAATGCACTTGGACTGCATTTTTGTTGCGTTCCGCATGCTATTTTGACAAACAAAACGCAGGTCTTTTCAGTCTCTCTCTGTCGATGTCAGTCAATCTGTCTGTCTGTCAGTCGGTCTCTTTCTGTCGGTTGGTCACTCTGTATGTCAATCTCTCTGTCCGTCGGTCTCTCTCTCTCTGTCTCTCTCTCTCTCTGTCCGTTGGTCGGTCTCCCCCCTCTCTCATACTCATCGATCACGGGCGTGGGGCTGCACAGGTGTTACACTGCTCTGGCGGCTTTTCCTCTTTTGAAAATGCCGGCCACTCATTATTCCATCTCATATTCCCTGCTCTCCCCGCCCACCGGCATCTATGATTGGTTGCATTCAGACACGTCCCTACACTGAGTGACAGCTGTCTCACTGAAACCAATCACAGCCGAATGTGGGCGAGTCTATATTGTGGAGTAAAATTAATAAATAATTTAAAAAAAACGACGTGCGGTCCCCCCCCCAATTTTGATACCAGCCAGGGTAAAGCCACACGGCTGAAGGCTGTTACTACGTTACTACGTTACGGGGAGCCCCCCAGCCTAACAATATCAGCCAGCAGCCGCCCGGAATTGCCGCATCCATTAGATGCGACAGTCCCGGGACTCTACCCGGCTCATCCCGAATTGCCCTGGTGCAGTGGCAATCGGGGTAATAAGGAGTTAATGGCAGCCCATAGTTGCCACTAAGTCCTAGGTTAATCATGGTAGGCGTCTCCCCGAGATACCTTCCATGATTAACCTGTAAGATTAAGAAAATGAAGGCATACACCAAAGAATCCTTTATTTGAAATAAAAGATAAAAAAACCCCCACCCTCTTTCACCAATTTATTAATCCCCAAATACCCCTCCAGGTCCGACGTAATCCACATGAGGTCCCGAGATGCATCCAGCTCTGCTACATCAACCTGACATAAGCGGCCACAGACCACGATTGCTCTCTGTCAGCTCCACGCAGCAACTGAAGTGAGCCGCACAATCAGCGATGACATCACTCAGGGGATGTACCGCCCCGGAGCTCGGCCGGCTGCCGAGCCGCTCGGATCCATGCTCGTCGGTGGTTGGGTCGAGATCCTCATGGACCCGGGGGACCCGCCGCCTCTATGAAAAGTGGGGTTTTGCTGACGCTACGTGTGGAGGTGGGGTGGTTTTTTCAGATAGAGTTCGTGACGCCACCCACGGGGCTGTGGTGAATGGATGGACACCACCGCTGCCGTTGACTAGGCTCCCAGGGACGGTGTTACGCAGCTTGGTGTTAACCCCTCCGTGGGTAGGGGGTGGTGGTCCTGGGGCCCAAGGGGTTGTTTTTGTGCTGGTGCAGGGCAGTGTTGATGCGGTGCGGTGCTCGGCCTGAGGGCACTGTTGTACTCACTATTACAGATACACTGGAGTCTCTGGTAAACCAAACAAGATGGTGGACGGTGCCCGCAGCCAGCTGCGCTTCTCCCCTTTCTTTAGGTTGGTGGTTTCCACCTTTCTTCTGCACCTCGTTGTGTAGATTTGACTGCCTACGCTTCAGCGATGGTAGTCCGCTCCCCAGCTTTGTGTGTGCTGGAGAACCTGTTTGCCCGCAGACGCTGGCCCATGGGATCTCTATGCCTGGGCGGTGGCTTTCTATCCCTCTCGGTGGGCTGTTGTCTTCAGTCAGGCCTTGGATGGGAAAGAACCTCAAGTCCAGACCCCAATCAGTTAATTCGACTCGGTCCAGTGGCTTCTGGGCCTCGTACTGGGTCTGAGTACCCCTCCTGGTGCTCCGATTTCCAATCGGTTCCCCGGTTCGGTACCGGCGGGCCACCTCCCGTCCCTGGTCCTTATGGTTCCACAGGCTGTAATCCCAGCTCCTGCAGGCGGCCACCACTGTCTGCCTCCTGGATACAGGGTATCCGGGCTACGACCCAGACCCCTGACAGACGTTTACTCCTCTCCTTCCTCTCCCTTCCACCCTCTCTTTCAATCTGCTGTGTTTTCCCGCCTCAGGCCATCCAAACTCCTCGGTGGGCATGGCCAACCGCCTGGCTCTGCCCCCGGGTGTGAACGTCAGAACCTGAGAGGGGTGAATCAGGGTTTTAGGTTGGCTGCTTGTACTCTTTTTAGGGGAATGTGTTTGTGCAGGGGCCTACCTGTGACTACCTGGCTAGTCCAGGGCGTCACATTTACCCGTGGCCGCCACTGCATCCTCCAACTGTGACAGCAAGTTGCCCGAGTGACTGAAGTGAGCAGCGCGATCAGCGATGACATCACAGGTGAGTTGCGGTCTTAGGTGGAGGACTCCTGCTGGCCGCGGGTAACCTGAGTGACGGCACCGCTGATCGCGCTGCTCACTTCAGTCACTCGGGATTTGCGGTCACCTGTGAGTCCTTCACGGGTGACTGCTAACCAGGACACGACACACAGACAGAGCCACAGGATGACAATGAAGTCGTGTGAAGTTCATCCGAGTTCATTCTCATCACGTGACTCTCTCTGTGTCTGCTGTCAGCTGCCATGTAGCAGAGCTGAATTGACGGGGGATCGCACTGCCAAAAATGCATCCAAAATGCATACAAATTTTTTTTGACAAACGCAGTATTTACATTTGTCCAGTCTGCCAGACGGTGCGTTCTTTTCCGCACTGCGCCCATACCAAGCTGAGGTAACTCTGGCATATCACATGTGATGCGATATGCTAATGACCCTCGGCTCCTGCTGTGCTGTGAGCGTGAGCCATTACACTGTGATCTGATCCTGCGATCGGATCACAGCTGAGGAGGAGAGGGAGAGATTAAGGAGGTCGGGCGTTCAGTTGGGATGAGCCCTGGGCCTTGCTGTCTTTTTAAAGGCGGCCGGATCAGCGGACGAGAGCACCCACTGACCCCGTGTCTCCACAATTGGAACAATCAGAACAGTAAGTCGCCCGTATTCCCTAATTCCTCCCATTAACCAAAAGCACAGTATTATTACAGATATGTTATCTAATAGAGCGGTTCTGTCATGAAGTCTGCAGTTTTGTACATGGGGCAGATTTAGGGGACAGATCTGCTTTAAAACAGAATTTTGTGGTTTAAAATAATCTAGTTTCAAAGTAACACGGCCAAGTTTGCATTTATATTTTAATTTACTACTTAGAAATAAATCTATGTATATTTTTTTAATTATTGTTTCTAAAACAATGATTGTCATTGCTGACTAGGTGTGGTTAGAGGCGTGGCCATGGGCGTGGCCTAAAAATGTGCGCTCTCTGCGTGCCGCAAGCTTTGTCCCTCTTTCCCATCTTTAAAAGTTGGGAGGTATGCATATGGGTTTCCATCTACATCTCCGAAATATGTGATTCAGATGAAACCTGCAACGGATCCATTCACTAATGAGGCAGCAGAGTTACTCTGGACTCTGTAGGTATATACCGACTGTTTGACAGGGTGTGCTACTTTACTCGGTATACACCGGCTCTGCATAGCAGTCATTTATAATACTGCTAGCAGCTCCTCACCCACAGCAGTCCCTTTATAATACTGCTAGAGGCTCACTGTACTTATGTGGCGCCCTGGACAAGCCAGGTCGTCACAGAACAACACCAACACACCCCACACTCCCGGTCAGGCACACCGAAGTCAGACAAAAACCCTTGTTGCCTTCCTCCAGGGGCTGATGTTCACGCCAGGGGGTGGGCCAGGCGGTTGGTCCCACCCACCGAGGAGTTCGCAGTCCTGGAGGCGGGAAAAGAGCAGATCAGTTTTGAAGTGAAAGTGGAAGGAGGGAAGTGGCAGTTTAGGAGCCTGAAGTTGGTCCGGGTGTGTGGCCTGGACAGAACAGCAAGGTTGGCAGACGGTGGTGACCGTCTGCAGGAGAGGTCTATTGGAGCTAGCCGTAAGGACCGTGGACGGGCGGTGGCCCGGCGGTACTGGACCGGTACGCAAAGAGAAGCCAGCACCATCCGTCAGGGGCTTACGGACCCCGGCAAGGCTAGGAGTCGCCGTGAATTTGCCAAATTCGTTAGCGAAGGGAACCTCCTGGGTTTCCCAGCAGCCAAGTCCCAACAGAAGGCAACAGTCCAACCGAGAGAGAGAAACATAGTCACCGCCAAGGCTAAAGTTCCCAGGGCCAGAGCCTGCAGGCAAAAAGGGCTCCTTCAGTAACCTTCAAGCTGGGGAGCGGGTTACCGGTGGGAACCCATTGGAACCGTTACACTACACAGGTGCAGGGAAAGGCAGTCACCATCAACCTGCCGGGAGGAGAAACGCCGCAGCCGTCTGTGGGACCCATCCATCCAGCCATTTGTTTTGCCGGAGACTCTGTGTACATCATTGGCTGAGTGAGTACCACCGTGCCGTGCGGCACAGCGCTGCCCCCGCGACCCTGCACCTCACCAGGCCCCGTAACCCGCCTGCCATCCATCCCTACCCCATCACCGGGCCCTGGGACAACCAACCCCCTAACCACGGAGGGGAGAACTAACATCCAGGCTGCTCCCTGTCATCGCTCCCGGGATCCCCGTCCAGAGCAGCGGTGGTGTCACCAATCTCATCACAACCGTGGGTGGCGTCACGGACAATATCAAATCCCCACAATCAATTCCCCCTTTTCACTCACGGGCGAGGAACGCCGCTTGAGTCCCCGGGATCCGGCCCACCGCTCGAGCCACCACCGAGCAGCAGCAGCAGCAGCCGGACCCGAGCAGTGGGAGAGCGCAGCGTCCCCTCCTCCGCCCGCGACAACTTGGCGTCACGAACAGGATCTTACCGCTCTGCCGTCTGGTAGAGGTGCCCCTTGTGACCGCCGGAGGTGTCCGGCCAAAAAATTTGAGAAGCTGCCATCTTGGGCGCGAAAAATTCCCGCTCGAGCGTCTCCTCGAGCAGTAGAGGCGCGAAGGCCAAAACCCCGCCCCTGTAGAGGAGGAGCCGAAAAGAGATTAAGGGGGACTGATGGCGTCTGGCCGCATGTAGCCCGCGACTATAAAAGCAGGGACGCCAGGATCCTGCAGCCATCTTGTTGCTGGTTCCTGGAAGAAGCCGCCAGAGCCATGTTCATGCCATCCCGCAGCACCATAGCCCCCGCGCCTGGAACCGCGGCGTGGGTGGAGATCCGGACCGCCCAGCTCCAACAACGGCTGCAGGTCAAAATGCAGCTCCTCCTGGAGGAGTGGGAGGCCGACATGGCGGGGGTTGTGGCGACCGTGCGGAGACGCAAGGAAGAGGGAGCTCCGGAAGGGAGGGTGAGTGACCCACGCCCCTGTGCCCCTAGTGGGTAGGTCATCGCGGCCGAGGGACCCGGTCCACACCCGCTCGCCCAGCTACCTCCCCCGCTACCAGTATTGGCCGCCGCGCCCCTGCCACTAGACCCGCTACCACCGCAACCGGTAGCGGTACCCCGCAAGTCCGCCCAGGTGGACCGGCCTGCAGCCGGAGCCCACGACCGATCGGAACTGCTTCCATGGAAGGTGTCAAAGCCTGAACCGGAGGCATCTGCGGAGACTTCCCCCGAACCGGAGTCGACAAGCCGCTCCATGCAGGAGGCCCGGCGGAAGAGGACCCCTGTGCCCATCCCCCACACCTCAGCTGAGGTTGCGCCGGGTTACCGCTGCAAGGCAGCCCCCCAGGCCAAGTCACCGCGGGACCTTCCACCCAGATCGCCAGTGGTGGGCAGTGTCCAGAAGGTCTCGCGGGGCCCGACCCGTGCGCCGAAGCTCACAGCAGCCCCGTATTGGGACAGGGAGCCGACACCGCTGGGCCCGGAGATCACGGAAAGGGAGAGGAAGAAGGCAGAGTTGGTGGCCCGCACGATCCGGGAGAAAGAGAGCCTCCGGCAAGCGACCTTCCGTATCCGGGGCCCCCTGTATGAAGGGCAGGTGAGGCGGTTTGATGTCCGCCGGGGCTATGGCTTTATTTACGAGCCGGGCCTGAAGGCCGAAGTCTTTGTAGCCCGGCGGGATGTCAACGCCCACCTGCCGGAGGAGCACCCCGGCCGCAACCTGATGCCGGGAGACCTGGTGCAGTACACCCGGCACTGCGGGGAGAGGGGGTGGTTTGCATTGGATGCAAAGCTGAGGGGCAGCCAAGAGGCCCGAGTGTTCACCGCGCCCCCTCCCCCGACCGACGCCGAGGAGTCTGAGTGATGGCAGCGGAGTCCCGTTGCAAGTTGTCCCCGTTGGGACCACCAAAGTACCGTTGTGAAAGTTTTGAAAATGATAAGAAGAGTGATCAACCGAAGTTCACCTGATTTGCAACTTGATTGAACCGGTCATTGCCGGCAGCTGTTGTCCCCGTGGGGACTGTTTACATGTATGCGTAGAAACTACTACGGACAAGCCCGAGAACTGGCATGGCAACCACGAACTTGTGGTCTGTAAATAAAAATGTTGTTCTATGGCTTTACCGTTACTGCCTCCGGAGAGGCTGATTTGGAGGATGCGCCTGTAGGGAAGTGATGGCCCAGGCCCGCCACTACCGAAACCGGTGGCGATCCTCCGGGGGTTTCAGGGGCTCCCCATGGACGTGGGTCCCCTGAAAAGGACAGAACCCGCTCGGGTAACTTGTGCTGGACTGGGGTCAAGGGGTGCTGCCCATTTGCTTAGGGGCAGCATCAGGGCCAGGTTGCTTGGGTGGGAGAGAGCGGAAGCCGAAACCGTTTAGTATCGTTTAAGAATATGCCTCACGATGTGGGAAGAAGTTAATATACTTGTAACCTGTTTTACCGTTTATCTTTTCAGTTGTGAAAATAAAACTGGTGATGGACGGGCAGCCCGTGGACGGTCTGCATTTTACTAAGGGGGAATGTGGCGCCCTGGACAAGCCAGGTCGTCACAGAACAAAACCAACACACCCCACACTCCCGGTGAGGCACACCGAAGTCAGACAAAAACCCTTGTTGCCTTCCTCCAGGGGCTGATATCCACGCCAGGGGGGTGGGCCAGGCGGTTGGTCACACCCACCGAGGAGTTCGCAGTCCTGGAGGCGGGAAAAGAGCAGATCAGTTTTGAAGTGAAAGTGGAAGGAGGGAAGTGGCAGTTGAGGAGCCTGAAGTTGGTCCGGGTGTGTGGCCCGGACGGAACAGCAAGGTTGGCAGACGGTGGTGACCGTCTGCAGGAGAGGCCTATTGGAGCTAGCCGTAAGGACCGTGGATGGGCGGTGGCCCGGCGGTACCGGACCGGTACGCAAAGAGAAGCCAGCACCATCCGGCAGGGGCTTACGGACCCCGGCAAGGCTAGGAGTCACCGTGAATTTGCCAAATCTGTTAGCGAAGGGAACCTCCTGGGTTTCCCAGCAGCCAAGTCCCAACAGAAGGCAACAGTCCAACCGAGAGAGGGAAACACAGTCACCGCCAAGGTTAAAGTTCCCAGGGCCAGAGCCTGCGGGCAAAAATGGCTCCTTCAGCAACCTTCAAGCTGGGGAGAGGGTTACCGGTGGGAACCCATTGGAACCGTTACACTACACAGGTGCAGGGAAAGGCAGTCACCATCAACTTGCCGGGAGGAGAAACACCGCAGCCGTCTGTGGGACCCGTCCATCCAGCCGTTTGTTTTGCCGGAGACTCTGTGTACATCATTGGCTGAGTGAGTACCACCGTGCCGTGCGGCACAGCGCTGCCCCCGCGACCCTGCACCTCACCAGGCCCCGTAACCCGCCTGCCATCCATCCCTACTCCATCAACGGGCCCCGGGACAACCAACCCCCTACCCACGGAGGGGAGAACTAACATCCAGGCTGCTCCTTGTCATCGCTCCCAGGATCCCCGTCCAGAGCAGCGTTGGTGTCACCAATCTCACCACAACCGTGGGTGGCGTCACGGACAATATCAAGTCCCCACAATCAATTCCCCCTTTTCACTCACGGGCGAGGAACGCCGCTCGAGTCCCCGGGATCTGGCCCACCGCTCGAGCCACCACCGAGCAGCAGAAGCAGCCGGACCCGAGCAGTGGGAGAGCGCAGCGTCCCCTCCTCTGCCCGCGACACTTATTGTGGAACTGTTGCTGACATGCATAACCGCAAGGGTGATAAAGCTTCCCAGGCGTCCTCTACGGACCTGTACTATGCTTGTACCACCTGTGGACACTCGTTTTTGTAATGGCCGAAGCTATCCACTATGCCGGGGCTGCGATGCCCCTACTACCGTGTCACAACAGCCTCCGCTGCCGGACCAGGAGGTCGTGCAGTTTGTGGATTTGGCTACGGCCAGTATCCAGGCAGTACCCCAGTCTGATGATGTTATTCCTGCCTGGGCTCTTCTAATGTCTAAGAGGTTAGATGACCTGGCCGCTCAGATATCCCAGCCTTCCACAGGCTCTCACAGCCTCCCCCTGGCTCAGCTCCCCCAGGGGAGCCCGCCTTCGTCTGGTGTCTCATTCCCATTACGTAAAAAGGCTGTCTCTAAAAGGCGCCATTGCGACCGTTACGTCTCGTCCGGCTCGGACGATGATCAGTCTGACTCAGGCTCCGTGATCTTTAGTAGTCACGATTCCCAAGACTCTGACTCTGATTCAGATGTCCCTTCTGAGTCTAGACATATGGAAGACACATTAATTTCGGCTGTCAATCACTCTGTCGATTTCTGATCAGCCTTCGGACCCGACTTCTCAGTCGGCAATCAAGCGGGCCAAGAAGCCTCCTAAGTCCTTTGCCCAGGATCTGATTTTTCATCAAATCATATCTAAAACGGTGGGATCACCCTGATAGGAGGTTTAATAAAAAATCCTCCTCTTCATTCGCTTATCCCTTTCTATCGGAACTGGTTAAGCTCTGGTCAGTACCCCCTGTTGTGGATCCGCCAGTATCCAGGCTGGCTAAACACGGTTATCTCTGTCTCAGACACCGCGTCTCTCAAGGACTCGTCTGACCGCGCAATTGATGCTGCGGTCAAATCTATTTTCCAGGCTTCCAGCTCCTCTCTGCGCCCCGTGTTTGCCTTGACATGGGTGGCGAGAGCTATGAGTGTGTGGAGTAGGAACTTGCGCAAGTTGCTTTGCTCTTGCAATATTCCTTCAGAGGCTTTTGAGATCCTTGATTTGTTCTTTCTAGCCTTTAATTACTTGCTTCATGGCTCCTTAGATGCAGCTAGTTTGTCAGCCCTAACGGCAGCCAACGCTGTTTTTACCCGCAGAGTCCTGTGGCTAAAGATATTTAACGCGGACAGTGCCTCCAAGAAATCCCTGTTCACACTCCCCTTCCAGGGTCTTCGTCTGTTTGGAGAATCCCTGGACAAGCTTATATCTGAGACGACGGGTGGTAAAAGTACCATTCTACCACAAAAGCAGCCTGTATCCAAAAATTTTAAAGTCTTCTTGGCGCAGGCAGTCCTTTCGGCCCGCCCCCCAAAAACCATCACAGGGGTCGTCGCAACGCTCAGATCGGGGATCCGGTCCCTTAAGGGACTCTTCCTGGTGTTCCCACTCCAGGCAATCTAAACCCAAGGGACCTTGGGTGAGCAAGTTGCTCGAGATGTGAGCAAGTTGCACATTTGGAAGCCCAGATACTGGATCTAAATGAGCAGCTGGCAACTCTGAGATGCATTAGCAATATGGAAAGGAGTGTGCTGCTCACTGAGCAGCAGCTTGCTTGGTCAGATGTGGGGGAGGATCGTAGTAGGGAGCGGCAGGACGGGGAGGTAGGTAGCTGGGTGACCGTTAGAAAGGGGGGTAAAGGGAAAAGTGCTAGGAAGGCTAGTCCTGAACTGACACACCCCAATAGGTTTGCAAACTTGGCAGATGAGGGGGATGTCATTACAGGGGTAGCATTGCTGCAGCAAGGCATGACCTCTGAACGCCAGAGGAGTGTCTGCTCCAGTAAGGGGGGGAATAGGAGTGCAGGGCAGGCAAGACAGGTACTGGTAGTGGGGGACTCAATTATTAGGGGGACAGATAGGGCAATCTGTCACAAAGACAGGGATCGCCGAACAGTGTGTTGTCTTCCTGGCGCTCGAGTTCGGCACATCGCTGATCGGGTTGACAGATTACTGGGAGGGGCTGGGGAGGACCCAGCGGTCATTGTACACATTGGCACAAATGACAAAGTTAGAGGTAGGTGGAAGGTCCTTAAAGATGATTTCAGGGAATTAGGTTGTAAGCTTAAAGCATGGACCTCAAAGGTGGTATTTTCGGAAATACTACCTGTGCCACGAGCCACACCAGAGAGGCAAAGAGAGATCAGGGAGGTTAACAGGTGGCTCAGGAATTGGTGTAGGAAAGAGGGTTTTGGGTTCCTGGAGAATTGGGCCGACTTTTCAATTGGCTATAGATTCTATGCTAGGGATGGGCTGCATCTTAATGGGAAAGGTGCAGCTCTGCTGGGGCAGAAAATGGCTAGAAGGTTGGAGGAGTGTTTAAACTAGGAATGGGGGGGCGAGGGTATTCACTTTATAGAAGGGGAATGTAGTGCAGATAGTGACCAGGGCACAAGTAATGAAATTGGGGGTGGTACGGGGGGAAGGGTTAGGACAGTTAATACAGTAAGCAGGAATAGAGGTACAGAGTCATACGTAACGTGCATGTACACTAATGCCCGAAGCCTCACAAATAAGGTGGAGGAATTAGAATTAATATTGTTGGAACAAAATTATGATATAGTGGGGATATCCAGGGCCGTATTTGCCACTAGGCACCCGTGGTCCCGTGCCTAGGGCGGCACGTTGCGGGGGGCGGCACTTTCTGGCAGCAAAAAAAAAAAAAAAAAAAAAAAAAAAATTTTATAAATTTTTTTTTTTTTTTTTTTTTTTTTTTTTTTACATCCCCGCCCCCCATCCCTCCCTCCGTTACACTCGGCTGTGTTCCGGGGGGGGGGGGGGGGGAGGCGCACTTCTGCTG
Source organism: Anomaloglossus baeobatrachus (assembly GCF_048569485.1). Classification (NCBI taxonomy): domain Eukaryota; kingdom Metazoa; phylum Chordata; class Amphibia; order Anura; family Aromobatidae; genus Anomaloglossus; species Anomaloglossus baeobatrachus. Next base: position 18,849,888 of record NC_134353.1, read on the forward strand.
TCTATTTCAATACATTGCAGGCGCCAGGCATAGTGAGCTGACTAACCCCGGAAGTTCCATGGCCTGCACTTCCGGGGTCAGAGGCGCGCGGGCGCGACATTCAGCTGACTGCCCCGTGCTGCAGCGTCCAATGCTGCAGATGACACGCCGTGGAGGAGGACGCGTCTGCAGCTGGAGCAAGCCAGAAGAGGAGCCAGCCAGAGCAGGGCGGCGGGCACCGGAGCAGATAAGGCAGAGGCAGAGCCTAGAATGTATGGGCTCCTTACAGGTTAGTTGATGATCGTTGCAAATTGCGATGCCTCTTTTTGTCCACTGTAATCATGCAAGGGGAGGCTGGGGGGAGAGAGGCTGAGGCTGGGGGAGGCTGGGAAGAGAGGGAGGCTGGGAAGAGAGAGAGGCTGGGGGGAGGCTGGGAAGAGAGAGAGGCTGGGGTGAGGCTGGGAAGAGAGAGAGGCTGGGGGGAGGCTGGGAAGAGAGAGAGAGGCTGGGAAGAGAGAGAGGCTGGGAAGAGAGAGGCTGAGGGGAGGCTGGGAAGAGAGAGAGGCTGAGGCTGGGAAGAGAGAGAGACTGAGACTGGGGGGAGGCTGGGAAGAGAGAGAGGCTGGGAAGAGAAAGAGGCTGAGGCTGGGGGGAGTCTGGGAAGAGAGAGAGAGGCTGAGGCTGGGAAGACAGAGAGGCTTAGGCTGGGGGAAAGCTGGGAAGAGAGAGAGGCTGAGGCTGGGGGGAGGCTGGGGGGAGAGAGAGGCTGAGGCTGGGGGGAGAGAGAGGCTGAAGCTGGGGGGGAGGCTGGGAGAAGAGAGGCTGATTCTGGGGGAGTCTGGGAGGGGGAGGCTGATGCTGAGGGAGGCTGATGCTGAGGGAGGCTGGGAGGGGGAGGGGGAGGCTTGGAGGAGGGAAGCTGATGCTGAGGGAGACTTGGAGGAGGGAGGCTGATTCTGGGGGAGGCTGGGAGGAGGGAGGCTGATGCTGGGGGAGGCTGGGAGGAGGGAGGCTGATGCTGGGGGAGGCTGGGAGGAGGGAGGCTGATGCTGGGGGAGGCTGGGAGGAGGGAGGCTGAGGCTGGGGGAGGTTGGGAGGAGGGAGGCTGAGGCTGGGGGAGGTTGGGAGGAGGGAGGCTGAGGTTGGGAGGAGGGAGGCTGAGGCTGGGGGAGGTTGGGAGGAGGGAGGCTGAGGCTGGGGGAGGTTGGGAGGAGGGAGGCTGAGGCTGGGGGAGGCTGGGAGGAGGGAGGCTGAAGCTGGGGGAGGCTGAGGCTGGGAGGAGGGAGGCTGGGAGGAGGGAGGCTGGGAGGAGGGAGGCTGGGAGGAGGGAGGCTGGGAGGAGGGAGGTGAGGCTTGGAGGAGGGAGGCTGATGCTGGGGGAGGCTGGGAGCAGGGAGGCTGATGCTGGGAGCAGGGAGGCTGATGCTGGGAGCAGGGAGGCTGGGAGGAGAGAGGCTGATTCTGGGGGAGGTTGGGAGGAGGGAGGCTGAGGCTAGGGGAGGCTGGGAGGAGGGAGGCTGATGCTGGGGGAGGTTGGGAGGAGGGAGGCTGAGGCTAGGGGAGGAGGGAGGCTGAAGCTGGGGAAGGCTGGGAGGAGGGAGGCTGATGCTGGGAGCAGGGAGGCTGATGCTGGGAGCAGGGAGGCTGGGAGGAGAGAGGCTGATTCTGGGGGAGTCTGGGAGGGGGAGGCTGATGCTGAGGGAGGCTGATGCTGAGGGAGGCTGGGAGGGGGAGGGTGAGGCTTGGAGGAGGGAAGCTGATGCTGAGGGAGACTTGGAGGAGGGAGGGAGGAGGGAGGCTGATGCTGGGGGAGGCTGGGAGGAGGGAGGCTGATGCTGGGGGAGGCTGGGAGGAGGGAGGCTGATGCTGGGGGAGGTTGGGAGGAGGGAGGCTGAGGCTAGGGGAGGCTGGGAGGAGGGAGGCTGATGCTGGGGGAGGTTGGGAGGAGGGAGGCTGAGGCTAGGGGAGGCTGGGAGGAAGGAGGCTGAAGCTGAGGGAGGCTGAGGCTGGGGGAGGCTGAGGCTGGGGGAGGCTGAGGCTGGGAGGAGGGAGGCTGGGAGGAGGGAGGCTGGGAGGAGGGAGGCTGGGAGGAGGGAGGCTGGGAGGAGGGAGGCTGGGAGGGGGAAGGTGAGGCTTGGAGGAGGGAGGCTGATGCTGGGGGAGGCTGGGAGGAGGGAGGCTGATGCTGGGAGCAGGGAGGCTGGGAGGAGAGAGGCTGATTCTGGGGGAGTCTGGGAGGGGGAGGCTGATGCTGAGGGAGGCTGATGCTGAGGGTGGCTGGGAGGGTGAGGCTTGGAGGAGGGAAGCTGATGCTGAGGGAGACTTGGAGGAGGGAGGGAGGAGGGAGGCTGATGCTGGGGGAGGCTGGGAGGAGGGAGGCTGATGCTGGGGGAGGCTGGGAGGAGGGAGGCTGATGCTGGGGGAGGTTGGGAGGAGGGAGGCTGAGGCTAGGGGAGGCTGGGAGGAAGGAGGCTGAAGCTGGGGAAGGCTGGGAGGAGGGAGGCTGAGGCTGGGGGAGGCTGAGGCTGGGGGAGGCTGAGGCTGGGGGAGGCTGAGGCTGGGGGAGGCTGGGAGGAGGGAGGCTGGGAGGAGGGAGGCTGGGAGGGGGAAGGTGAGGCTTGGAGGAGGGAGGCTGATGCTGGGGGAGGCTGGGAGGAGGGAGGCTGAGGCTGGGGGAGGCTGGTGCTGGGGGAGGCTGGGAGGAGAGAGGCTGATGCTGGGGGAGGCTGGGAGGGGGAAGGTGAGGCTTGGAGGAGGGAGGCTGATGCTGGGGGAGGCTGGGAGGAGGAAGGCTGATGCTGGGGGAGGCTGGGAGGAGGAAGGCTGATGCTGGGGGAGGCTGGGAGGAGGGAGGCTGATGCTGGGGGAGGCTGGGAGGAGAGAGGCTGATGCTGGGGGAGGCTGGGAGGAGAGAGCTGATGCTGGAGGAGGCTCATGCTGGGGGAGGCTGGGAGGAGAGAGGCTGATGCTGGAGGAGGCTCATGCTGGGGGAGGCTGGGAGGAGAGAGGCTGATGCTGGAGGGGGCTCATGCTGGGGGAGACTGGGAGGAGAGAGGCTGATGCTGGAGGAGGCTCATGCTGGGGGAGGCTGGGAGGAGAGAGGCTGATGCTGGGGGAAGCTGGGGGAGAGAGGCTGAAGCTGGGGGAGGCTGGGGGGAGAGAGGCTGATGCTGGGGGAGGCTGGGGAGAGAGAGGCTGATGCTGGGGGAGAGGCTGCTGGTGAAGGCGGGAGAGAGCGGCTGCTGCTGGGGGAATGGGAGAGAGGGGCCAATGCTAGAGACAGAGGACAAGGGTTGAGGGATAGAGCAATGACAATATCGATGGGGGGGAGTGTAAGGGCTCAGAATAAGAGGGGGGCAGCATTGGGAGCTCATTATGGAGAAGGGGCAGCATGTCTGGGCTCAGTATGGAGTGGAACAATGTAGGGGAGTCAATATCAAGAGTGGGGTAGTGTGTGTGGGGGGGGTCTCAGCATAAGCGTTAGTGTGGTGGTCTTAGGATGAATGGGGCAGCATGGAGGTGACATTATGGAAAAGAGGAAGGCAGCATTAGGAGCTCATGGAGAGGGGCAGCATGCACAGGACACTGAGGAGGGGGCAGCATGCATGGGACATTGTGAGGAGGGGACAGCATGCATGGGACACTGTCAGGAGGGGGCAGCATGCATGGGACACTGTCAGGAGGGGGCAGCATGCATGGGACACTGTGAGGAGGGGGCAGCATGCATGGGACACTGTGAGGAGGGGGCAGCATGCATGGGACACTGTGAGGAGGGGGCAGCATGCATGGGACATTGTGAGGAGGGGGCAGCATGCATGGGACACTGTGAGGAGGGGGCAGCATGCATGGGACACTGTGAGGAGGGGGCAGCATGCATGGGACACTGTGAGGAGGGGGCAGCATGCATGGGACACTGTGAGGAGGGGGCAGCATGCATGGGACACTGTGAGGAGGGGGCAGCATGCATGGGACATTGTGAGGAGGGGGCAGCATGCATGGGACATTGGGAGGAGGGGGGCAGCATGATGTGAGGACAGTGTGCAGATCATATTTCATAATTGAGGAAGGTGTGGTGGGTATAATTTATAAGGGAGGGCAGTGTGTAGTATATTAGGGGCAGTGTGACAGTCACAGTATATAAGTGGGGACGGTGGGAATATTTTATACTCATGCTATGTTTTGATGTGCCCGTGGTGATTCCCATTGGGGGGGGGGGGTTAGTGCCCTTCGTTTCTCATTGATACTTTTTCAAGTGTTTTACAGAGTAGATCTGCCTTAAACAGATTTCGTGTGCGAAAACTCAGTTTTACGTTGTCACTAAGGGGCGCGACCACTTAAAGTGCCTAGGGCAGCACGAAGGCAAAATACAGCCCTGGGGATATCAGAGACATGTCTGGATGAGAGCTATGACTGGGCTGTTAATTTACAGGGTTATAGCCTATTCAGGAATGACCGTACAAATAAGCGAGGGGGAGGTGTGTGTCTATATGTAAAATCATCCTTAAAACCCATCCTGCGTGACAACATATGTGAGGGTACTGAGAATGTAGAGTCCCTATGGGTGGAGATAAGGGGGGGAGAATGAATAATAAAATACTGATAGGGGTGTGTTATAAGACGCCGAATATTATGGAAGAGGTAGAGAATCTCCTCATAAAGCAAATTGATAAAGCAGCGAGTCTCGGAGAGGTAATTATTATGGGGGACTTTAACTATCCTGATATAAATTGGGGAACAGAAACTTGCAGTTCCAGCAAAGGAAATAGATTTTTGATAACAATGAAAGATAATTACCTTTCACAAATGGTACAGGACCCCACAAGAGGGGGAGCACTACTAGACCTTGTACTAACCAATAGGCCAGACCGCATATCAAATATACAAGTTGGGGGTTACTTGGGGAATAGTGATCACAAAATAATAAGTTTTCATGTATTCTTTAGTAAGATGTATAGTAGAGGGGCTACAAGGACACTAAACTTCAGGAAAGCAAATTTTAAACGGTTGAGAGATGATCTTAGTGCAATAAACTGGGATGATGTACTAAGTAATAAAAGTACACAAAGCAAATGGGAGACTTTTATGAGCATCCTGAATAGGGCTTGTGCAGAAAATATACCCTTTGGGAACAAACATGCTAGAAATAGGAGGAAACCCCTATGGCTAAATATAGCTGTAAGGGAAGCAATAAAAGAAAAACAGAAAGCCTTAAAAGAATTAAAGAGGGTAGGTAGTGATGAGGCATTATATAATTATAGAAAATTAAATAAAATATGTAAAAAGCAAATTAAGTTAGCTAAGTTTGAGACAGAGAGACTCATTGCGAGAGAAAGTAAAAATAATCCTAAAATATTCTTTAACTACATAAACAGTAAAAAACTGAAAAGCGATAGTGTTGGCCCCCTTAAAAATAGTCTTGGTGAAATGGTGGAAGGGGATGAGGGTAAAGCCAACCTGCTGAATGACTTTTTTTCTACGGTTTTTATACAAGAAAATGCCATGGCAGATGACATGACCAGTGATACCATAAATTCACCCTTGAATATTACCTGCTTAACCCAGCAGGAAGTACGCCGCCGCCTCGAAATCACTAAGGTTGACAAATCTCCGGGCCCGGAGGCTACACCCCAGAGTACTACAGGAATTGAGTTCTGTGATAGATAGACCATTATTTTTAATCTTCTCAGATTCCTTAATAACAGGGTCGGTACCGCAGGACTGGCGCATAGCAAATGTGGTGCCAATATTCAAAAAGGGGACAAAAACTGAGCCGGGAAATTATAAGCCGGTAAGTTTAACCTCTACGGTTGGTAAAATCCTTGAGGGTTTCTTGAGAGATGCTATACTGGAGTATCTCAAGAAAAATAACCTTATGACAGAGTATCAACATGGGTTTATGAGGGATCGATCCTGTCAAACTAATTTGATCAGCTTCTATGAAGAGGTAAGTTCAAGTCTGGACCAGGGAAATGCAGTGGATGTTGTGTATATGGACTTTTCAAAAGCTTTTGATACGGTGCCACACAAAAGGTTGGTACATAAAATGAGAATAATGGGGATAGGGGAAAATATGTGTAACTGGGTTAAAAACTGGCTCAGTGATAGGAAACAAAGGGTGGTTATTAATGGTACATACTCGGACTGGGTTTTAGTTCATAGTGGGGTACCACAGGGGTCAGTATTGGGCCCGCTTCTTTTCAACATATTTATAAATGACCTTGTTGGGGGCATGCGGAGTAGAATTTCAATATTTGCAGATGATACTAAACTCTGCAGGGTAATCAATACAGAGGAGGATAATTTTATATTACAGGGAGATTTATGTAAATTGGAGGATTGGGCTGAGAAGTGGCAATTGAAGTTTAATGTAGATAAATGTAAGGTCATGCACTTGGGTTGAGGAAATAACATTTATGATTATGTACTTAATTGTAGAACACTGGGTAAAACAGACACAGAAAAAGACTTGGGTGTATGGGTGGATGGTAAACTTCACTTTAGTGGACAGTGTCAGGCAGCTGCTGCCAGGGCTAATAAAATAATGGGATGTATTAAAAGAGGTATAAGTGTTCATGAAAAAATATAGTTCTACCTCTGTACAAGTCACTAGTGCGACCGCACTTATATACTGTGTACAATTCTGGTCACCGATATATAAGAAGGACATAGCTGAACTGGAGAGGGTGCAGAGAAGAGCCACCAAGACTATTAGAGGAATGGGTGGGCTGCAATACCAAGACAGGTTATTAAACTTGGGGTTATTTAGTTTGGAAAAACGAAGGCTTAGGGGGGATCTAATCACAATGTATAAATATATGAAGGGACAGTACAGAGACCTTTCCAAAGATCTTTTTACACCTAGGCCTGCGACTGGAACACGGGGGCATCCGCTACGTCTTGAGGAAAGAAGGTTTAATCATAATCACAGACGAGGATTCTTTACTGTACGAGCAGTGAGACTATGGAACTCTCTGCCGCATGATGTTGTAATGAGTGATTCACTACTAACATTTAAGCAGAGCCTGGATGCCTTTCTTGAAAAATTTAATATTACCAGTTATGTATATTAGATTTTATGACAGGGTATTGATCCAGGGAACTAGTCTGATTGCCGGATGTGGAGTCAGGAAGGACATTTTTTCCCCATTGGAACTTGTTTGCCACATTGGGTTTTTTTTTGCTTTCCTCTGGATCAACATGTTAGGCTACGGGTTGAACTAGATGGACTTAGAGTCTCCCTTCAACCTTAAAAACTATGATACTATGATACTATGACCTCGCCCCACGAAGGCCCCTTCAGCATTACGCCGGGTACCCCTCAGAGCCGACTCCTGTTGGAGGGCGGCTTCTGCTTTTTCGGGATATCTGGCTAGACCATACTCATGATGCTTGGGTTCGAGAAATCGTCACCTCAGGTTACAAGATCGATTTCCATTCCCTACTGGCCAACAGATTTCTGCGTTCTCGGCTTCTAAAGTCCATAACGCAAAGCCAGGCCTTATTTCAGGCCATAGCCTCTTTACAGAAAGCAAACGTTATCATTCCAATGCCCCTGGAACAGCGTGGCAAAGGTTTCTATTCAAACCTCTTTGTCGTCCCCAAAAAAAAAAAAAGATGGCTCTGTCCGTCCTATCCTGGACCTCAAAAGGCTAAACAGGTCCGTACGGATTCGGACCTTCCGAATGGAATCATTACGAGCCGTACCAGCTGCTATGGAACCGGGAGAATTCCTAGCTTCCATAGACATTCAAGATGCTTATTTACACATTCCCATATGTGTATCGCATCAACGGTTCCTTCGTTTTGGGAGGATACCGTCATTTCCAATTCAGGGCCCTTCCCTTTGGACTGGCTACTGCGCCTCGGGTCTTCACAAAGGTCATGACGGCCGTCATGTCCATTTTGCACCCGAGAGGCGTTCTGGTTGTTCCCTATTTGGACGACCTACTTGTCAAGGGGAGCTCTCCTCAGTTTGCTCAGAAAGCGTGCAAATTTGCCCAGACACGCTCTCAAGGCTAGGGTGGCTTCTCAACTTCAACAAGTCATCCCTCATTCCTCATCAGCGCATCACCTTTTAAGGTATGCTGATAGACACGGTTCAGGCCCGGGGTTTTTCTTCCAGAAGACAAGAGGTCTTCCCTGATCCGGGCCGCCCAATCCCTCTGCTCCCGCCATTACCCATCCCTCTGGAGTGGGATGAGAGTATTAGGGAAGATGGTAGCAGTCATGGAAGCCCTGTTGTTTGCCCAATTCCATTTGCGCCCTCTGCAATTGGATCTTCTGTTTTCTTGGGACAAGAATCCAGCCTCTCTAGACCGGTCAGTCCGCTTATCTCGGACTGCCCTCAGCTCCCTCGTCTGGTGGACTCAGGTCTCATCCCTATCTCAGGGGAAGTCCTTCCGCCCTGTCCACTGACACGTAGTCATGACAGATGCCAGCCTGTTAGGCTGGGGGGCGGTGTTTCTCCACCACACTGCTCACGGACGCTGGTCTCACCCCGAGCGATCCCTTCATATCAACGTTCTGGAGATCAGGGCCAAATTTCTGGCCCTTCAGACCTTTCAACCCTTGCTTCTGGGCCTCCCGGTTCGGATCCAGTCAGACAATGCCACGGTTGTGGCTTACGCCAACTGTCAGGGAGGAACTCGCAGCAGGGCAGCGATGAAAGAAGTCTCCAGGATTCTTCTTTGGGCAGAGATGCACATTCCCATTATTTCAGCTGTCCATATTCCGGGGAGAGACAACTGGGTCGCAGACTTTCTCAGCAGGCAAGGTCTAGCGGCAGGGGAATGGTCCCTCCACGACGAGGTGTTCCATCAGATCACTCTTCGTTGGGGGCTCCCAGATGTGGACCTCATGGACAAGTTTCTGCCTTGTCAATTTTTTTCCAGAAGCAGCTGGCTTCTCGCCCTCAGGTCCATACCTTTCTTCAAGGGGTGGCGCATTTGGTGCCCCCTTATCGTCACCCCTTAGATCCCTGGGATCTGAATTTCATTTTCGGAGCACTTCAGCTTCCTCCTTTCAAACCCTTGAGAGAAATCTCTCTTCAACGGCTGTCTTGGAAAGTTGCCTTTTTAGTCGCTATTACTTCTATCAGGCGAGTGTCCGAACTGGCAGCTCTGTCCTGTCGCTCACCTTACCTGATATACCATCATGATAAGGTGGTCCTTCGGCCTTCCCCTGCCTTCCTTCCGAAGGTTGTATCCTCTTTCCAGCTGAACGAGGACATTGTGTTGCCGTCATTCTGCCTGGCCCCGGTCCACTCCTTTGAGAAAGCCCTTCACTCTCTCGATCTTGTAAGGGCTCTGCGGATCTACATCTCCAGAACAGCGCTGTTGTGCAAGTCTGATGCCCTTTTCGTCCTCTCAGAAGGACACAAAAAGGGGCGACCGGGCTTCCAAATCCACGATTTCTCAATGGATCAGGACTGCCATGTGTGAAACTTACAAAACACGAGGTGTTGTTCCTCCTCAATCTGTGTGTGCCCACTCTACACGAGCAGTGGGTGCCTCCTGGGCTATCCGCCATCAGGCTTCGGCGGCCCAACTTTGCAAGGCCGCTACCTGCTCCAGTGTGCACACGTTTACAAAATTCTACAGAGTGTATACGCATGCATCTGCGGATGCTGCTCTTGGAAGACAAGTCCTTCAGGCGGCAGTGGCCCATTTATAAGTGGCCACTGCTCGTTTTTTTGACAGTGTTTGTTATGTGTTCACTGCAGTTGCAGTTCTTAGTCAGCTCTTAGGCTGATGTTCTACACTGTTAATAGTTCAGTTCCCACCCAGGGACTGCTTTGGGACGTCCCACTCTCTGTGTCCCCCAATGAAAAGGCGAGAAAGGAAAGGACATTTTTGTGTACTCACCGTAAAAATGTCTTTCTTGGAGCCTTTCATTGGGGGCACAGCTCCCACCCTTGTGGTTTTGGTTGTCCTTCTCCTACTGCTTTTACAACAAACTGAGCTAGTTCCCGCCTAGCTGGGGTTATATGCTGTGGGAGGAGGAGCTAACACTTTTTTCAAACCTAGTGTCACGCCTCCCCTGGAGACACCACTGTCTGTGTCCCCCAATGAAAGGCTCCAAGAAAGACATTTTACGGTGAGTACACAAAAATGCCCTTTTTCTCAGTTTCTATTGATCTTAAAAGACGTTTTGTACCTGTCGTGTTTGACATTTCTCCTTCAGAGCAGATGATGCAGTCATAGCAGCAGATTTGGTATCCCGGCTTAGGAGCTTTTCTAAATCCAGGAGAACATCTCTCATTACATCGGGATTGTGGGACCTAAGACACATGTGGATGAAAAATATAGACTGGACCATCAAGTTCATCCAGAGAAAGCAAGAAATCGCTATGAGGCAGATGATTACTACTGTTCACAAGGGGAAACGTTGCTTCCAAATACCAAATATTGAAGATGGAGTTTCCCTACATAATGATCTGAATAAACTGATCTAATGGCAGGAAAATAAGAGAGGGTTCAATGTTGATAAATCCTGAAGAAACAAATGAAGGTCCACAATGGGGACGGCTTTGGGTGTAATTATTATACTTAAAACATGCTTTTCTATTGTAGGACTTATCTGATCCTATCTATAGAATCATAGAATGGTGGAGTTAGAAGGGACCTCAAGGGCCATCAGATCCAACCACCTGTGAGTGCAGATTTTCCAAAATCATCCCAGCTATATGTTTATACAGCTTCCGCTTGAAGATTTCCATTAATGGAGAGCTCACTATCTCCCGTGTCAGCCTATTCCACTCTCTGACTGACTTCACTGCCTTCCATGGCCTCCAATTATACTCTTACTGCCCTCACTACCTCCCATGTCAGCCTGTTCCACTCTCTGACTGCCCTTACTACCTCCCATGTCAGCCTGTTCCACTTTTTGACTGCCCTCACTGCCTGCCATGGCCGCCTGTTCCACTCTTTGGAGGCTCTCATTGTCTCCTGCAGCCACAATTTACACTATCTGACTACCCTCACTGTTACAAAGTTTTTCTACTGTCTAATCTGAATCTCCTTTCTTTTAGTTTCACCCCATTGCTTCTTGTACTTCCTTGTGCTAATGAAAATAGGGTAGATGCCTCTGTGATGACCTCTCAGATATTTGTAGACCACTATTAAGTCACCTCTCAGTCTTTTCTTTAGTTATTTTAGCCGGTCTTCATATGACATGGTTGCAGACCTTCTACCATCTTGGTTGCTCTTCTCTGGACTTGCTCCAATATATCGATGTCTTCTTTGAATTGGGGCAGCCAGAATTGTACCCAGTATTCCAGGTGGGGTCTCACCAGGGCAGAGTATAGGGGAATAATTACCTCTCTTGATCTAGATTCAATGCTTGTCTTGATACCTACCAAAATTTTATTGGCCTTTTTAGCTGCAGCTCTGCACTGTTCGCTCATGTTGAATCTGAGATCCACTATTATGCCCCAGTTCTTTTCTCCGATTCAATTGCATAGTTTTATGCTCCAGTCCTTTTCCCTGGTGCTATCGCTTAGTTTTGTGCTCCAGTCCTTTTCCCCGGTGCTATCACTTAGTTTTGTGCTCCAGTCCTTTTCCCTGGTGCTATCGCTTAGTTTTATGCCCCAGTCCTTTTCCCTGGTGCTATCGCTTAGTTTTGTGCTCCAGTCCTTTTCCCTAGTGCTATCACTTAGTTTTATGCCGCAGTCCTTTTCCCTGATGCAATTGCATAGTTTTATGCTCCAGTCCTTTTCCCCGGTGCTATCGCTTAGTTTTATCCTCCAGTCCTTTTCCCCGTGCTATCGCTTAGTTTTATGCTTCAGTTCTTTTCCCCGGTGCTATCTCTTAGTTTTATGCCCCAGTCCTTTTCTCTTGTGCTATCGCATAGTGTTATGCCTCAGTCCTTTCCCCCCGGTGCTATCTCTTAGTTTTATGCCCCGGTCCTTTTCCTTGGTGCTATCACTTAGTTTTATGCCCCGGTCCTTTTCCCTAGTGCTATCGCTTAGTTTTATGCCCCAGTCCTTTTCTCTGGTGCTATCGCTTAGTTTTATGCTCCAGTCCTTTTCCCCGGTGCTATCGCTTAGTTTTATGCCCCAGTCCTTTTCTCTGGTGCTATCGCATAGTGTTATGCCCCAGTCCTTTTACCCAGTGCTATTGCTTAGTTTTATGCCCCAGTCCTTTTCCCCGGTGCCATCTCTTAGTTTTATGCCCCGGTCCTTTTCCCCAGTGCTATCTCTTAGTTTTATGCTCCAGTCCTTTTCTCCGGTGCTATCTCTTAGTTTATGCCCCGATCCTTTTCCCCGGTGCCATCTCTTAGTTTTATGCCCCGGTCCTTTTCCCTGGTGCTATCTCTTAGTTTATGCCCTGGTCCTTTTCCCCGGTGCCATCTCTTAGTTTTATGCCCCGGTCCTTATCCCCGGTGCCATCTCTTAGTTTTATGCCCCGGTCCTTTTCCCCGATGCTATCTCTTAGTTTTATGCCCCGATCCTTTTCCCCGGTGCCATCTCTTAGTTTTATGCCCCGGTCCTTTTCCCTGGTGCTATCTCTTAGTTTATGCCCTGGTCCTTTTCCCCGGTGCCATCTCTTAGTTTTATGCCCCGGTCCTTATCCCCGGTGCCATCTCTTAGTTTTATGCCCCGGTCCTTTTCCCCGGTGCTATCTCTTAGTTTTATGCTCCGGTCCTTTTCCCTTGTGCTATCTCTTAGTTTATGCCCCGGTCCTTTTCCCCGGTGCTATCTCTTAGTTTTATGCCCCGGTCCTTTTTCCCGGTGTTATCGCTTAGTTTTATGCTCCGGTCCTTTTCCCTTGTGCTATCGCTTAGTTTTGTACTCCCTTTCTTTTCCCTGGGGCTTAGTTCTATTTTTCCCATACGATATATACTTTTTTATTTCTTTTACCCAGCTGTGTAGGACTTTACATTTGTCCCTGTTAAACACTATTCTGTTCTCCTCGGCCCATTGCTCGAGTGTCTAGATCCTTTTTTATCTGGTCAGATACTCAGCAGCCATTGTATGGATAGAAGTGCTGGTTAGTATGTCAGGAAAGCTGCAATACATTATTAAAGACATCGCTTTTACGGTGAAATTAATGTATTATTTTAACCCTTTGAAAAGCACCTTCTCAGCCCAGTGTTCTGCACCAGGCAATAAAAAATACCAGAAAGTTGAACAATATTAAACAGAGCAATCCATTAACCAAAGTCTGTTTTTTGGTCCTGACCAGGACATTTTTTTCAATTTTGAGATATTAACTCTGAACGCTTCAATGGATCCCAGTGATTCTGAGAATGTTTTTTTTGTGACATATTGTACTTCTTGATAGTTGTACATTTTGGTCAATGATTTGCTTCTTTTTATGAAAATTTGACAAAAAATGTAAACATTTTGCAAGTTTCGAACTTTGAATTTTTATGCTCTTAAATAAGGGGTCTTAAATAGAGTTGAGCGCGGTTCGCGGTTTGCGGTTCTCCAGTTCGCGGCTCGAGTGATTTTGGGGGCTGTTCTAGATCGAACTAGAACTTGAGCTTTTTGCAAAAGCTCGATAGTTCTAGATATGTTCGAGAACGGTTCTAGCAGCAAAAAGCAGGGCTTTTTATGGCTACAGTGTGCAGGAGCCATCGCTGGCAGCCTGCCAGAAGCTGGTAACCAAGATAAACATCGGGTATCCAACCAAAGCGCTTTGGTTAGTAACCCGATGTTTATCCTAGTTACGTGCAGGAAGCCCACACTTCCCCGCTCAGCTCGCTCCGCCCCCTCCTGCCTGCGGCATGTACACACGTACACACACACACACACACACACACTCTGCACACACACTCTGCACACATGGTCCCGCTCGGCTTACCTGCGGTGATGAAGTCCCGCCATCCCGACCTCAGCGCTGTCACTGTCCTCCATGGCCGCCGCTTGTCACATCACCTTCTCTCGCTTCCGACCCGAGACTGACTAGCGGTGACGTCACGGGCCGCTCGCGATACTTGGCTGTGAAGATGATTGAAGTCAGTGTGCAGGAGATCAGCGCAGGTAATGTACCTCGCTGACAGCAGCACTTGTCCTCCCCTGCAGTGACCTGGGCTGACCCATTGATGTTAGCTCAGGTCACTGCATTGCTCTCCCAGCCAATGGGGAACATTCTGCTCTTCATTGACTGGGACAATGTGGATCGTCATGGCAACCCCTTGGATTACACCAGACCTGCATTTGTTTTTCTTTCTAATAAATTGGTTAAAGAGGGAATGTTTTGGGGAGTGTTTTTTCAAATAAAAATGTGTTTGTCGTCTATTTTTTTTTATTACTGACTGGGTTGGTGATGTCGGGTATCTGATAGACGCCTGACCTCACCAACCCCAGGGCTTGATGCCAGGTGACATTACACATCTGGTATTAACCCCATATATTACCCCGTTTGCCACCGCACCAGGGCGCGGGATGAGCTGGGGCGAAGCACCAGGATTGGCGCATCTAATGGATGCGCCACTTCTGGGGCGGCTGCGGCCTGCTTTTTTTAGGCTGGGGAGAGTCCAATAACCATGGACCTCCCTAGTCTGAGAATATCAGACCCCAGCTGTCTGCTTTACCTTGGCTGGTGATCCAATTTTGGGGGGACCCCTACGTGTTTTTTTTTTTTTTAATTATTTCTTTAATTTAAAATAACAGCGTGGGGTGCCCTCAGTTTTGGATTACCAGCCAAGGTGAGGTTGCCAGCTGTGGTCTGCAGGCTGCAGCCGTCTGCTTTACCCTAGCTGGCTACAAAACTAGGGGGAACCCTACGTCATTTTTTTTTCCATTTTTTTGGCTAAATACAAAGCTTAGCACCCCTTAGTGCCACATGAAAGGCACCAAAGGGTGCAAAATTACTAAATGCAGGAGAGTGGGACATTATGTGTCTTTCTGCCATTATAATGACAGAAAAGACTGATATGAAGTGTACAAGCAAAAGAAAATCACCAGAGCGCTCTACGCTGTGAAAAGCAGTAGAAAATGGCACTGGAGTGAACATGTGACCGCCTCATGTAGGATGAAGCTATGGATCCTGGGTAAATTTATGCATTTACCCTCCTTCAGTTTTTTTGCAGTACACAAAAAAAACGGAAGGCACACGGATGACAAAAAGATGACATACGGACCGTCTACGGAACGGAAACGAATGCCACACGGATGCACCCGTGAAAAAAAACGGACTGTTTTTTGCAGACCGCAAAAATGGATCGGTCGTGTTAATGTAGCCTTATTCTGATCTGCCGTTTATAAACAGCAGGCAGAAATAAGTGAATAGCACCCCCCAGCGTCAGAAAATCTCCGGAGTTTCAGGGCAAGCTGAGACCCTGGAGATCATGATTCAGGACAGTTTTTCCGGTCCCCGCTCACATGATCACAGGTATAAACCGTACACCGATGATCACGTTACAGTAAATGACAGCGCCGGTAAAAAATTATTTATCTCCCATCTGGCATGAACAAACACTTCTTCTCCACTTCTTCTCCACTTCTTCTCCACTTCTCCACTTCTTCTCCACTTTTTCTCCATTTTTTTCTCCACTTTTTCTCCACTTTTTCTCCATTTTTTCTCCACTTTTTCTCCACTTTTTCTCCATTTTTTCTCCATTTTTTCTCCACTTTTTCTCCATTTTTTTCTCCACTTTTTCTCCATTTTTTCTCCACTTTTTCTCCACTTTTCTCCATTTTTTCTCTACTTTTTCTCCACTTTTTCTCCACTTTTTCTCCACTTTTCTCCACTTTTTCTCCACTTCTTCTCCACTTTTTCTCCACCTTTTCTCCACTTTTTCTCCATTTTTTCTCCACTTTTTCTACATTTTTTCTCCACTTTTTCTCCACTTTTTCTCCATTATTTCTCCACTTTTTCTCCACTTTTTCTCCACTTTTTCTGCACTTTTTCTCCACTTTTTCCCCAATTTTTCTCCACTTTTTCTCCACTTTTACTCCACTTCTCCACTTCTTCTCCACTTTTTCTCCACTTTTTCTCCACTTTTTCTCCATTTTTTCTCCACTTTTTCTACATTTTTTCTTCACTTTTTCTCCACTTTTTCTACATTTTTTCTCTACTTTTTCTACATTTTTTCTCCACTTTTTCTCCACTTTTTCTACATTTTTTCTCCACTTTTTCTCCACTTCTCCATTTTTTCTCCACTTTTTCTTAATTTTTCTCCACTTTTTCTCCACTTTTTCTCCACTATTTCTCCGTTCTTTTTCTATGGTCGGTCTACCCATTCGCTCTGCCATGCATAGTGTAGCTCTACACCTACTGCACATGTTACTTTATGATTGACATCTCTTTCGTACCAGAGCTGTCTAAGCCTACTCTGACCCCATATTTGTCATTACTATATTGTCCTTGTACTGTATTATGACATTTGTATCTTGTGTTTCATTTCTTGCTGTGTTGCAATTTTTTTGCTGCATCCCAATGGTACCTCTACATTGTTCGAGTTTATGTTATTGTTCTCTCACTCTTATGTGATACTGATTATTGTCATTTTTCATGATTACATGCAGATAAGTCCAATCTGACGAAGGCTCAGGCCGAAACGTCATTTGTAACTTGTTTTGGACAAAAACATATATGCTTATGAAAAATTTTTTTTCTTAATACGGACCAATAAAGAGTGATTTTGCATTACTATCCGTTGTGACTTACTGACTTAGTCTGGGAGATTTAGAGTGCCGAGGTTACGCACTAATTTTATCTATTATTACCTCTGAGCACCTATATACCAGTGAGCAGAGCTTCCTCTACAGTACTTCTCCTGATTAGGCATGCCCTTACCTCATGAGCAGGGCATTGCAGCTTTGGTAGCAACCATTACGACATGGACTCTGCTGCTGTGGACCCGGGGAGAGTGAGTGCAGATTCATTGCACCCACACTCCTCACATGAAGGGTCCGCACTCCTAGAAAATGGGGGATACGTTCCTTGAGTGTCTCCCCCCCATATTCTAGACGGTCCAGAGTCGTCGTGGGACCCCTTTATTTTTTTTCTTACAATAAATTGGTGAAAGAGGAAATGTTTTGGGGACTGTTTTTTCAAATAAATTTCTTTTGTCGATTTTTTTTTTTTTTTTGTCAGTACTGACAGTTTATGATGTTGGGTATCTAATAGACGCCATGACATCACAAACTGCTGGGCTTGATCTCAGGTGACTTTACAGCTAGTATCAACCCGATTTATTATCCCGTTTGCCACTGCACCAGGGCACGGGATGAGCTGGGGTGAAGCGCCAGGATTGGCGCATCTAGTGGATGCGCCACGTCTGGGGTGCCTGCGGCCTGCTATTTTTAGGCTGTGAAGGCCCAATAACTATGGACCTTCCCACCCTGAGAATACCAGACCACAGCTGTCCGCTTTACCTTGGCTGGTGATCCAATTTGGGGGGGACCCAACTTTTATTGTGTAATTATTAATATTTATAAAATAATTATAAAAAAGAGCCTGAGGGGACCTCCACATTGGATCCCCAACCACGGTAAAGCTGCCAGCTGTGGTTTTCAGGCTACAGCCGTCTGCTTTACCCTAGCTGGCTATCAAAAATGGGGGGACCCAATGTCATTTTTTTTTTTTACTATTTTTTAAATAGAAAAAATTAATGGGCTTCCCTGTATTTTGATTGCCAACCAAGGTAACGGCAGGCAGATGGGGGTGGCAACCCATAGGTGTCTGCTTTATCTGCGCTGAGAATCAAAAATACCGCGGAGCGCTACGTCATTTTTTTAAAGATTTATTTTTACAGCACTGTGATGTCCAGCAATCAAAATACAGGGAAGCCCATTTTGTTTTTAGTTATTTAAATAAATAATAAAAAAAAATATATATGGGCTCCCGCTGCATTTTTTGTATTGCTAGCTAAGGGTAATCTAAGCAGCTACTGGCTGCTAACCCCCACTGCTTGGTGTTACCTTCACTGGCAATGGAAAATCCAGGGAAGCATTTTTTATTTTTTTTGCCAAAAAACTACAAAAAAAGGATGTGAGCTTCGCCATATTTTTGTATGCTAGCCAGGTATAGCAGGCAGGTGCTGGAAGAGTTGGATACAGCGCCAGAAGATGGTGCTTCTATGAAAGTGCCATTTTCTGAGGCGGCTGCAGAATGCAATTCACAGCAGTGGGGCCCAGAAAGCTCAGGCCAACCTGTGCTGCGGATTCCAATCCCCAGCTGCCTATTTGTACCTGGCTGGACACAAAAATGGGGCGAAGCCTACGTCATTTGTTTTCTAATTATTTCATGAAATTCATGAAATAATAAAAAAAGGGCTTCCCTTTATTTTTGGTTCCCAGCCGGGTACAAATAGGCAACTGGGGGTTGGGGGCAGCCGTACCTGCCTGCTGTACCTGGCTAGCATACAAAAATATGGCGAAGCCAACATAATTTTTTCAGGGGGCAAAAAACTTCTGCATACAGTCCTGGATGGAGTATGCTGAGCCTTGTAGTTCTGCAGCTGCTGTCTGTCTGTATGGAGAAGAGCAGACAGCAGCTGCAGAACTACAAGGCTCAGCATACTCCATCCAGGACTGTATGCAGAAGTTTTTTGCCCACCAAAAAAATGACATGGGCTTCGCCATATTTTTGTATGCTAGCCAGGTACAGCAGGCAGCCACGGGCTGCCTCCAACCCCCAGTTGCCTATTTGTACCCGGCTGGGAACCAAAAATATAGGGAAGCCCGTTTTTTTTAATTATTTCACTTATTTCATGAAATAGTTAAAACGCCCCATTTTTGTGTCCAGCCAGGTACAACTAGGCAGCTGGGGATTGGAATCCGCGGCACAAGTTAGCCCGAGGTTTCTGGGCGCCTCTGCTGCGAATTTCAGTCCGCAGCCGCCCCAGAAAATGGCGCTCTCATAGAAGCGCCATCATCTGGCGCTGTATCCAACTCTTCCAACAGCCCTGGAGCTGGGTGGCTTGCTGGGTAATCATGAGTTAAATACTGGCTTTGTTTTACTAGCCAGTATTAAGCCAGAGATTCTTAATGTCAGGCACGTTTGACCCGGCCATTAAGAATCTCCAATAAAGGGTTAAAAAAAAGACACCACACAGAGAAAAAATACTTTAATAGAAATAAATACACAGACACATTAGAGACTCCATCTTTATTACCCCCTGTCAGCCCAATAAATCCCCAATAAACCAGCGCTGATAAGAGGTTTTTTTATTAATATTTTATACTTTTTATTGCTATCCTTGTTTTAGACACAAATTTATTCTAAACAATTCACACAATAGAACAAGGAAAAAAAAAGAAGAATAAACCACATATGGTAGAAATAAAAATAAAAGTAAAAATAAAGAATAGGTAATTGATAGTGCAGATACCAGGTGTCTGGTTGCAGTACCCCGGCCGGTAGTAGAGCAATTATTAAATCTAGTATAGTATATTAAGTGATGCTTCAAGGCATATGATATTTAATGCCAATTGAAACTATCACTGCAATATGATTTTTCAGATACCTGGAGAGTTTTTTTCAATCCATAAGCAAAAAGGTTTTTAATAGAGGCTTAAATTATAAGCAGCAATTTCAGCGTTCCAAGTGCCTTTAAATGAATTTGAAGAAACTGCACTTCAGGATTGTAGTGAGGATTGTAGTGAGGATGAGGTGCCCCAGCTCATCACTTGATGAGCTGGGGCACCTCATCCTCACTACAATGCTCACTATAATCGGGAAGCAGCGTGCAGCCTTCACTCCGTGAGAGATCAGTGCTGCTGGCTGTCAGCGGTACCAGCGGTAACGCTTACAGACGCGTTACCATAGCAACGGTGCTCTCGGAGCCGCGGTTAGCGGTGACGTCACCGCTAACTGCGTTGCTATGCAACGGTGATCTCCGTTAATGACCGGCTGTGTCAGCCGGTCCCTAACGGAACGGGGAGTCGACCGTGTGCTAGAGCATGTCGCCGGTACACGGCGATACACAAATGTGCACCGTGTACCGGAGAGATGCACTCGCAGGTCCTACATGACGCGTCATAGTCATGTGACCAGTCTGTAGCCAATGAGATAATAGCCACGTGACTGGTCACATGGCTATTTTGATGTCACGATAGGTCCTGCATCTCTGCTGGCAGTGCCGGTCACCGGGAGGATTCAGCGATCATCGGATGGAATAGCGGCAGGAGACAGAGTGCAGGAGGGATCGCGGGGACCGGTAAGTGTTATGGCAATGTTTATTAACTGTATGTGTACATTTATAATGCATTTTTATGTGTTTGTGATTGCCTCCCATTATAGCCTATTGGTTCGAGTTCGGTTCGTCGAACGTTCGACGAACCGAACTCGAACGGGAGCTCTGTTCGGCGAACCGACCTCGAGCCGAACCGCGACCGGTTCGCTCATCTCTAGTCTTAAACTCAACTGGGTGTATGGGCCGCACATAAAAAAAAAAAATGAGGGGGCCGCATTCTTTGCAGGACAAAGTGACATTTTTAATGATTCCATGTTTTTTTTTCTATACACCTTTTGGATCACTATTTTGAACATTTTTTTGCTTGATTATAACAAACCTGCACTTTTTTGTTTAGTTAAAAAAAATAAATATATAATTAATCATTTTTAATGGCAAAAAAAGTCATGGTTTAATTTGAATATTTTGTTTTACATTTAATCCCCTTCTTCTAATGTTGTTTTACAATTAGCAGCATTATCGTCATCTTAGCCAACATCTTGTAGTAATGCCCCCCATCCTGTAGTAATGTTCCCCTTGTGTCCTGTATAATATGCACGCACATCCTTGTGTCCTATAGTTATGTCCCCCATACTGTAGCAATGTCCCCATCCTTGTGCCCTGTAGTAATGTCCCCATCATGTCCCCTGTAGTAATGTCTCCCATACTTGTGCCCTATAGTGATGTACCCCTTACTCGTACCCTGAGTAATGTGCCCATCTTTGCCCTGTAGTAATGTCTCCCATCCTTGTTCCCTGTAGTATTGTGCCCATCCTTGTAGTATTGTCCATACTTGTGCCCTGTAGTATTGTGCCCATCCTTGTAGTATTGTGCCAATCCTTGTAGTATTGTCTATACTTGTGCCTTGTAGTACTGTGCCCATCCTTGTAGTACTGTGCCCATCCTTGTAGTACTGTGCTCATCCTTGTAGTACTGTGCCCATCCTTGTAGTATTGTGTTCATCCTTGTAGTATTGTGCTCATCCTTGTAGTATTGTGCTCATCCTTGTAGTATTGTGCCCATCCTTGTAGTATTGTGCTCATCCTTGTAGTATTGTGCTCATCCTTATAGTATTGTGCTCATCCTTATAGTAGTGTGCCCATCCTTGTAGTATTGTGCCCATCCTTGTAGTATTGTGCCCATCCTTGTAGTATTGTGCCCATCCTTGTAGTATTGTGCCCATCCTTGTAGTATTGTGCCCATCCTTGTAGTATTGTGCTCATCCTTGTAGTATTGTGCCCATCCTTGTAGTATTGTGCCCATCCTTGTAGTATTGTGCCCATCCTTGTAGTATTGTGCCCATCCTTGTAGTATTGTGCCCATCCTTGAAGTATTGTGCTCATCCTTGTAGTATTGTGCCCATCCTTGTAGTATTGTGCCCATCCTTGTAGTTTTGTACTCATCCTTGTAGTATTGTGCTCATCCTTATAGTATTGTGCTCATCCTTATAGTAGTGTGCCCATCCTTGTAGTATTGTGCTCATCCTTGTAGTATTGTGCCCATCCTTGTAGTATTGTGCCCATCCTTGTAGTATTGTGCCCATCCTTGTAGTATTGTGCCCATCCTTGTAGTATTGTGCTCATCCTTGTAGTATTCTGCCCATCCTTGTAGTATTGTGCCCATCCTTGTAGTTTTGTGCTCATCCTTGTAGTATTGTGCTCATCCTTGTAGTATTGTGCCCATCCTTGTAGTATTGTGCCCATCCTTGTAGTATTGTGCTCATCCTTGTAGTATTGTGCCCATCCTTGTAGTATTGTGCCCATCCTTGTAGTTTTGTGCTCATCCTTGTAGTATTGTGCTCATCCTTGTAGTATTGTGCCCATCCTTGTAGTATTGTGCTCATCCTTGTAGTATTGTGCCCATCCTTGTAGTATTGTGCCCATCCTTGTAGTTTTGTGCTCATCCTTGTAGTATTGTGCTCATCCTTGTAGTATTGTGCTCATCCTTGTAGTTTTGTGCTCATCCTTGTAGTATTGTGCCCATCCTTGTAGTTTTGTGCTCATCCTTGTAGTATTGTGCCCATCCTTGTAGTATTGTGCCCATCCTTGTAGTATTGTGTTCATCCTTGTAGTATTGTGCTCATCCTTGTAGTATTATGCTCATCCTTGTAGTATTGTGCTCATCCTTATAGTATTGTGCCCATCCTTGTAGTATTGTGCCCATCCTTGTAGTATTGTGCCCATCCTTGTAGTATTGTGCCCATCCTTGTAGTATTGTGCTCATCCTTGTAGTATTGTGCCCATCCTTGTAGTATTGTGCCCATCCTTGTAGTTTTGTGCTCATCCTTGTAGTATTGTGCTCATCCTTGTAGTATTGTGCTCATCCTTGTAGTATTGTGCCCATCCTTGTAGTATTGTGCTCATCCTTGTAGTATTGTGCCCATCCTTGTAGTATTGTGCTCATCCTTGTAGTATTGTGCCCATCCTTGTAGTATTGTGCCCATCCTTGTAGTTTTGTGCTCATCCTTGTAGTATTGTGCTCATCCTTGTAGTATTGTGCTCATCCTTGTAGTATTGTGCCCATCCTTGTAGTTTTGTGCTCATCCTTGTAGTATTGTGCTCATCCTTGTAGTATTGTGCTCATACTTATAGTATTGTGCTCATCCTTGTAGTAGTGTGCCCATCCTTGTAGTATTGTGCTCATCCTTATAGTATTGTGCTCCTCCTTGTGGTATTGTGCTCATCCTTGTAGTATTGTGCCCATCCTTGTAGTATTGTGCCCATCCTTGTAGTATTGTGCTCATCCTTGTAGTATTGTGCTCATGCTTGTAGTATTGTGCTCATCCTTGTAGCATTGTGCTCATCCTTGTAGCATTGTGCTCATCCTTATAGTATTGTGCTCATCCTTGTAGTATTGTGCTCATCCTTGTAGTATTGTGCCCATCCTTGTAGTATTGTGCCCATCCTTGTAGTATTGTGCTCATCCTTGTAGTATTGTGCTCATCCTTGTAGTATTGTGCCCATCCTTGTAGTATTGTGCCCATCCTTGTAGTTTTGTGCTCATCCTTGTAGTATTGTGCTCATCCTTGTAGTATTGTGCCCATCCTTGTAGTTTTGTGCTCATCCTTGTAGTATTGTGCCCATCCTTGTAGTATTGTGCCCATCCTTGTAGTATTGTGCTCATCCTTGTAGTATTGTGCTCATCCTTGTAGTATTGTGCTCATCCTTGTAGTATTGTGCTCATCCTTGTAGTATTGTGCTCATCCTTGTAGTATTGTGCCCATCCTTGTAGTATTGTGCTCATCCTTGTAGTATTGTGCTCATCCTTATAGTATTGTGCTCATCCTTGTAGTTTTGTACTCATCCTTGTAGTTTTGTGCTCATCCTTGTAGTATTGTGCTCATCCTTATAGTATTGTGCCCATCCTTGTAGTATTGTGCCCATCCTTGTAGTATTGTGCCCATCCTTGTAGTATTGTGCCCATCCTTGTAGTATTGTGCCCATCCTTGTAGTATTGTGCCCATCCTTGTAGTATTGTGCTCATCCTTGTAGTATTGTGCTCATCCTTGTAGTATTGTGCCCATCCTTGTAGTATTGTGCCCATCCTTGTAGTTTTGTGCTCATCCTTGTAGTATTGTGCTCATCCTTGTAGTATTGTGCTCATCCTTGTAGTATTGTGCTCATCCTTGTAGTATTGTGCTCATACTTATAGTATTGTGCTCAGCCTTGTAGTATTGTGCCCATCCTTGTAGTATTGTGCTCATCCTTATAGTATTGTGCTCCTCCTTGTGGTATTGTGCTCATCCTTGTAGTATTGTGCCCATCCTTGTAGTATTGTGCCCATCCTTGTAGTATTGTGCTCATCCTTGTAGTATTGTGCTCATGCTTGTAGTATTGTGCTCATCCTTGTAGCATTGTGCTCATCCTTGTAGCATTGTGCTCATCCTTATAGTATTGTGCTCATCCTTGTAGTATTGTGCTCATCCTTGTATTATTGTGCCCATCCTTGTAGTATTGTGCTCATCCTTGTAGTATTGTGCCCATCCTTGTAGTATTGTGCCCATCCTTGTAGTTTTGTGCTCATCCTTGTAGTATTGTGCTCATCCTTGTAGTATTGTGCCCATCCTTGTAGTTTTTGCTCATCCTTGTAGTATTGTGCCCATCCTTGTAGTATTGTGCCCATCCTTGTAGTATTGTGTTCATCCTTGTAGTATTGTGCTCATCCTTGTAGTATTGTGCTCATCCTTGTAGTATTGTGCCCATCCTTGTAGTATTGTGCTCATCCTTGTAGTATTGTGCTCATTCTTATAGTATTGTGCTCATCCTTATAGTATTGTGCCCATCCTTGTAGTATTGTGCCCATCCTTGTAGTATTGTGCCCATCCTTGTAGTATTGTGCTCATCCTTGTAGTATTGTGCTCATCCTTATAGTATTGTGCTCATCCTTGTAGTATTGTGCCCATCCTTGTAGTATTGTGCTCATCCTTATAGTATTGTGCTCCTCCTTGTGGTATTGTGCTCATCCTTGTAGTATTGTGCCCATCCTTGTAGTATTGTGCCCATCCTTGTAGTATTGTGCTCATCCTTGTAGTATTGTGCTCACGCTTGTAGTATTGTGCTCATCCTTGTAGCATTGTGCTCATCCTTGTAGCATTGTGCCCATCCTTGTAGCATTGTGCCCATCCTTGTAGTATTGTGCCCATCCTTGTAGTATTGTGCCCATCCTTGTAGTATTGTGCCCATCCTTGTAGTATTGTGCCCATCCTTGTAGTATTGTGCCCATCCTTGTAGTATTGTGCCCATCCTTGTAGTATTGTGCTCATCCTTGTAGTATTGTGCTCATCCTTGTAGTATTGTGTTCATGCTTGTAGTATTGTGCTCATCCTTGTAGCATTGTGCTCATCCTTGTAGCATTGTGCTCATCCTTGTAGTATTGTGCTCATCCTTGTAGCATTGTGCTCATCCTTGTAGCATTGTGCTCATCCTTGTAGTATTGTGCTCATCCTTGTAGTATTATGCTCATTCTTGTAGTATTGTGCCCATCCTTGTAGTATTGTGCTCATCCTTGTAGTATTGTGCTCATCCTTGTAGTATTGTGCTCATCCTTGTAGTATTGTGCTCATCCTTATAGTATTGTGCTCCTCCTTGTGGTATTGTGCTCATCCTTGTAGTATTGTGCCCATCCTTGTAGTATTGTGCCCATCCTTGTAGTATTTCACCCATTCTTGTAGTATTGTGCCCATCCTTGTAGTGTTGTGCCAATCCTTCTAGTGTTCTGCCCATTCTTGTGCCCTCATCCTTGTCCCCTATTATGCCGCTCTTTACAAGCGCAAAAAAAATCCTTCTCACCTTTCCTCCTTTCCCTCAGTGCTGCGTGCTGATCAGTGTTTGCAGTGTTTTGGAGTCCGCATGTTTCAGCTGCATCCAGAGCGCTGGGTTGTACAATACAAGCAGAGTGGATGGGATTTCTAGAAATCCCATCCACTGTGCAGTTGCGGCCACAGCAAACACTGACCTGCGGTGCGGCTTTCAGAATCGCAAGTGTCCTCCATACTGAAAAAACAGCGAGGAGACCACAGCGGTCTGAACCCTGATAGTGGGTATGAGCAGCCACTGTATGGTCTCCTGCATTCTCCTGCGGAGGAGACTCGCGGCCCCGCAGTCAGGACATGCCACGTCCAGAGCACAACGGCTCCTGATCGTGGTCACATACCTTCTGTTTGCGGCCCACAGAACCAGTGACGATCACAGCTCTATGCTGGGAGTCGGCACCAGCAGGTACAGTTGCTTGCGGTGCCGTGCAGAGGAGCTCTGAGCACTATATTAATGGCTGCCGCCGGCCATCAGATCCAAGGAGGTGACATCATACAGCGACATCACCTCCTTACATCTGATTGGCCATGCCATCCATTGGTGTAGTGCACACTGCTTCTCTGCATCGCACCACAAATGATTCAAGTGTACTGTGCCTGTCGGCGCTGGCTCCCGGCATAGAGCTGCGATCATCACCAGCGGTGGCCACGGATAAGCTTAGTGACAGCTCAGCTGATCGCGCTACTCACCTCAGTTGCTGTGTGGAGGTGTCAGGAGTGGCGGTGTCTGCTGCAGCTCCTGTCACCTCCATGCAGCAGAGCTGGAAGCGACGCTGAAGGTCCGTGGATTACGCCGGACATGGAGGGCTTTTTGGGGCTTATTAAATTGGTTACGAGGGAATTGGTTTGTGTTTTTTTATTTCTAATAAACGATTTTTTCAGGTGTGTGTGTGTTTATTTACTGTAATTTACAGATTAATCATGGAAGGTATCTCGGGGAGACGCCTGACATGATTAATCTAGGATTTAGTGGCAGCTATGGGCTGCCAATAACTCCTTATTACCCCAATTTGCCAACGCACCAGGGCAAATCGGGAAGAGCCGGGTACAGTCCCAGAACTGTCGCATCTAATGTATGCAGCAATTCTGGACGGCTGCTGACTGATATTGTTAGGCTGGGGGGCTCCCCATAACGTGGAGCTCCCCATCCTGAGAATACCAGCCTTCAGCCGTATGGCTTTATCTGGCTGGTATTAAAATTGGGGGGGCCGCACGCTGTTTTTTTTAATTATTTAATTATTTATTTCACTGCACAGTATAGACCCGCCCACCGGCTGCTGTGATTGGGTGCAGTGAGACAGCTGTCACTCAGCGTGGGGGTGTGTCTCACTGCAACCAATTATAGGCGCCGAAAAGCAGAAAAGCAGGGAATACGAGATTGTTTAATGAGCGGCCGGCTTTTTCAAAAGAGGAAAAGCCGCCGGAGTTTAGTGAACAGCTGTGCAGCGCCGCGGCAGTGATTGGGGAACGGTAAGTAAGAGAGAGGGGGGAGAATGACCGACAGACTGTGAGAGGGGGACAGACAAGACAGAGAGAGACCTACAGACAGACCGAGAGACCGACCGACGGACTGAGGGAGATAGAATGAAAAAAAAAAATGACCGACATCGCTAGTAAAAAGCACAAAACGTGCGTTTTGGACATCGGAGTGCCACACAATGTTTTCAAGTAAAATCTTTCATGTAATCTCAAAAAGTAACATACACCAGCTCTATCTCACTATTGGGTATGTGCCCTTAACATTTCCGCCATGAAAATTCATTTTGGTGTCATTTTGGAAGGTTTTCTGGTGAGTCCGTAAAAATGGCGTAAAACTCGGACAAAATTGTTCACAGCTGTGACTTTTGAGTGATAAATGCTTCAAGGGGTCTTCCCCATGCTGTTGCCATGTCATTTGAGCACTCTTCTGAGACTTTTGTGACATTTTTAGGGTTTCTACATGCTGCCGGTGGTCATTTCATAAAAATACTCAGGTCTCCCATAGGATAACATTGGGCTCGGTGCTTGGGCCGAGTACACGAGTATCTTGGGATGCTCGGCCCGAGCCTCGAGCACCCGAGCTTTTTGGTACTCGCTCATCACTAGTGAGGAGGTCTCCACGCTAGGTATTTCTATACACACAACACTTCCTAACTCAAGCCAGAAGGGGGAGCTCTAAAGCCCCATCAGTGAAGCCTGGAGAGCAGGAGATTCCAAGTTCCCTGGCCCAAAGAAAGCCCAAAGGTTAAGCAGCACAATAGAGCCCAGGGACGCAGTTACTCAGGCGGTGTCCAGGACCGGCTCGCACTACCCGCCATAAAGGAACAGACAAACAACAATTAGGAAAAGAGTCACCGTGCGACTCCATGTCACAGAGACTCACACATACATCGCAGAAAGAAAGGCATCCAACCCACCTGGCAAGGTGAATCCCCTCATTGCTTCCAGGCTTACCAGACCCATCATCTCCTGGAACAGACTCCTGGGCCTGTGTTTACAACTAGAGATGAGCGGTGTTCGAATTGAACTGTTCGCCAATCTCAAATTCGACCTGTTTTAGGCGATGTTCGAGTCGTTCATACGAGAACAATTAGCTTCAAGTTCGACAGTTCAAGATTATGTTCGATAATGGTTCGATCACCAAAAACGTAACTGGCTTTTCACAGTAATACTGTCATCCAATGTTAATACAGTGGAACCTTGGTTAACGAGAACAATCCGTTCTGGGACTGCGCTTGTTAACCAAGTTACTTGTTTAGCAAAGCAAGATTTCCCATAGGAAATCATTGCAATGCAGACAATTCCTTCAACAACTTGTTAAATGTCCCATCCTGGTCCCCTATTGTGCCATTCCACACATGCACAAACACACACAAACACACACAAACATACATGCACACACACATATTATTCTCACCTTACCTTCCGTTCAATCGCCGGCCTTCTGGGACTTGCAGTTCACCGGTACAAGATGTATATCGGGTAATCATCTCGACCTATGCCGAACTTCCACTGCCTCAAAGGCAGGAGCTGCTTGCTTCTGATTGGCCAGTGCACTGCCTTTGTCTAACGTCTGACAGAGGAAGCGATGGTTACCCGATACACATCCTGTAGCGGCAAACTACGTGTATCAGGTAACCATCGCGACGAGGGAGGAACTTCCTCTGTCAGACGCTGCTCAAAGGCAGTGCGCTGGCCAATCAGAGGCAAGCGGCTCCTGTCTTTGATGACAGCGCTGTGTCAGTGGAATTTCCGGCATCGGTCGCAATGTTTACCCGATACAGTTCTTGTACCGGCGAACTGAAAGTCCCAGGAGGCCGGCGATGGAACGGAAGGTAAGGTGAGCATAATATGTGTGTGTGCATTCATGTTTGTATGTGTTTGTGTTTGCCTGCCATTGTTTTCAATGGTGTTTGAAGGTGTTCGAAAGTGTTCAACAAACGTTTGACAAACACACCCCAAGTCCCATGAACTGAACCGAACTCGAACACTAGGGTGGTGGCTCATCTCTATTTACAACTACCAGTAAAGGTAAAGGAAAGTACAGCCTCCTGTATGGTCCAGTTATTCCCGGCATCCTCAGTCTGCACCCCGACATTAAAACATAGGCGACTACCATCACCATCATCCTCTCTGGGGCCTAGCTCTGCCTGTGGAGAGCTGAACCATTCGAGCTGCGTTGTCATCCGCCCAAGCAGAGAAGTCCCACAGCGGTGGCTAATATTGGCTGCACACCGCAGGTGGTGTCACGAAAAACTACCTCCATCATCCCCCATCCCGGTCTTTATTGACACCACTGGGGTCACGGAACTGGGCAAGGCCACCGCGGCGACCCAGCAGAAACACTGTTGCCCAGTAACGAGTAGCCCCTGACCCCGTGGACGCATCAGAACACTGAAGGGAATCCTGATGCCAATAAAGTCAATGAAAACCCTGAAGTGTTAGCACATGTGGCTTATTAGTGACTTGCAGATTTGGTGCAGAAAACAATCTACAACATGTCAATTCTTTAGGTATATGTGTCGCGGGCGGAGGAGGGGACACCGCGCCCTCCCACTGCTCGGGTCCGGCTGCTGCGGCCTGCTGCTGCCGCTGCTCGGTGGCTCGAGCGATGGGCCAGATCCCGGGGACTCGAGCGGCGCTCCTCGCCCGTGAGTGAAAGGGGATTGGGATTTGGGATTGTTTATTGTCCGTGACGCCACCCACGGTTGTGGTGATTTGTTGACACCACCGCTGCTCTGTATGGGGATCCCGGGAGTGGTGGTATGGAGCAGCCAGATGTTAATCCTCCCCTCCGTGGGTAGGGGGTTGGTTGTCCCGGGGCCCAATGATGAGGTGGGTGATGCAGGGCTCGGTGGGGTGCAGGGACGCGGGGGCAGCTCTGTGCCTTGCGGCACTGTGGTACTCACTCAGCCTGAGAGGATGACACAGTTCTCGGTAAAACACATGGCTGGAAAGACGGTTCCCACGGACGGCTGCACTTGCTTTCCCCAGTAGGTGACGGTGACGGTCCCTTTTTCCTGCACCTAAGATGATGATGGTTGCGATGGGTTCCCACCGGTAACCCGCTCCCCGGCTTGGATATGGGCCGGAGGAGCCCTACTTTGCCCGCAGGCGCTGGCCCTGAGAAACTGGTGCCCTGGCGGTGGCAGTGTCTCTCTGTTACGGTTGGACTGTTGCCTTCAATCGGGACTTGGTTGTTAGGAGACAGACGTCCCCTTCACTGACGGATTTGGCAAATTATGGCGACTCCTAGCCTTGCCGGGATCCGAAAGGCCCCTGCCCTGGTGCTGACTGTTCTTCGTATACTGCTCCAGACCGCCGGGTCACCACCCGTCCGCGGTCCTTCCAGCAACCTCCGAGCAGTCCCCCTGCAGACTATCACCGCCGTCTGCTGACCTTGCTGTCACTGTCCGGGGCACACACCCGGACCAACTTCAGGCTTTACTACTGTCACTTTTCTGTCACTTCAGCTTTTCTCTTTAGCTCCACTACTGCTTCCTTCTACTTCACTCCCCTAACTCCACTCTGTTCTCCTTCCTGTCCAAACTCTATCTGCCTGGTTCCTCCCGCCTCCAGGGCTGTGTACTCCTCGGTGGGCAGAGCCAACCGCCTGGCCCACCCCCTGGTGTGAACATCAGCCCCTGGAGGAAGGCAACAAGGATTTTTGGTAGCCTAGGTGTTCCTAACTGGGGTGTAGGGTGTGGTGGTGTTGTGACCTGTGACCCCTGGCTTGCCCAGGGCGTCACATATGCGCATGTTGAGTATTTGGTAACAGAAATTTATGCACCATTACTGCATTTTTTTTCGGGAAAAACACAGCAGCAAAAACGTGTGTTTTACTGCATTTTAGATGTGTTTTTTGAATGCTTTTCTCATCTTATCATAATCCTCACCCTGACCTTCCTTTCTTCCACATGGCAAGTCCTAGGAGAAAAGTGATCCCTCACTTGGACACTCTGAGGAGCTCTTCACAATATATTTATTGAACCTGACCTCTTGCCATGAACATTTCAAGAGAGACATGAGGAGATTGTGTGTATTGATGCCCAAATATTTAAGCACTGGCCTCATTTCCAAAAAAGCATTTGCTGCTTTTGTACAGTATTGAAGTATAGCAGTGCTGTCTGATATGGGGATGTGTAAAATCAGTGCGGGAGATGGGGACTCTGGACAGGGAGAAGCCAGAGGCACGCATTTTTTTTCCTTCACTTTACTTGTGGATGTTGCTGCAGCCAATCACAGTGCAGCAAACATCCACAAGGTTTAGACAGAAGAGCTTCTGTGATTGGCTGCATGCCAGCTGGTGAAACAAAAGCTTTTATTTACCCCATATTACTCAGCGTGCCACCCAGCACCAGGGCCGCTGGTCGAGTTGGATACAGCACCAGAAGATGGCGCTTCTATGAAAGGAGTATTCTGGGGTGGCTGCAGACTGCAATTTGCAGCAGGGGGAGCTCAGAAACCTTGGTTTATCCTGCGCTGTGGATTCCAGTCCCCAGCTGCCTAGGTGTACCTGGCTGGACTCAAAAATTGGGCAAAATCCACGTCAGTTTTTTTATTTAATTAAATTCATGCAATAATTAAAAAAAGGAATTCCTTATATTTTTGGTTCCCAGCTGGGTACAAATAGGCAGCTGGGAGTGGGGGCAGCCCATACCTGACTACTGTACCTAGATAGCATACAAAATTATGATGATGCCCATGTAATTTTTTTTTTTTTTAGTTTTTTGGCAAAAAACTTAAAATAAAGGGATTCCCTGGATTTCTATTGCCAGTGAAAGTAACACCAAGCAGTGGGGGTTAGCAGCCAGTAGCTGCTTGGGTTACCCTTAGCTAGCAAATATTTAAGCACTGGCCTCATTTCCAAAAAAACATTTGCTGCTTTTGTATAGGACTGCAGTATAGCAGCGCTGTCTGATATGGGGATGTGTAAAATCAGTGCGGGAGATGGGGACTCTGGACAGGGAGAAGCCAGAGGCACACATTTTTTTTCCTTCACTTTACTTGTGGATGTTGCTGCAGCCAATCACAGTGCAGCAAACATCCACAAGGTTTAGACAGTAGAGCTTCTGTGATTGGCTGCATGCCAGATGGTGAAACAAAAGCTTTTATTAACCCCATATTACTCAGCGTGCCACCCAGCACCAGGGCCGCTGGTCGAGTTGGATACAGCACCAGAAGATGGCGCTTCTATGAAAGAAATATTCTGGGGTGGCTGCAGACTGCAATTTGCAGCAGAGGGAGCTCAGAAACCTTGGGTTATCCTGCGCTGTGGATTCCAGTCCCCAGCTGCCTAGTTGTACCTGGCTGGACTCAAAAATTGGGCGAAGTCCATGTCAGATTTTTTATTTAATTAAATTCATGCAATAATTAAAAAAAGGGCTTCCTTATATTTTTGGTTCCCAGCTGGGTACAAATAGGCAGCTGGGGGTGGGGGCTGCCTACTGTACCTAGATAGCATACAAAATTATGATGATGCCCATGTAATTTTTTTTTTTTAATTTTTTGGCAAAAAACTTAAAATAAAGGGATTCCCTGGATTTCTATTGCCAGTGAAGGTAACACCAAGCAGTGGGGGTTAGCAGCCAGTAGCTTCTTGGGTTACCCTTAGCTAGCAATAGAAAATGCAGAGGGAGCCGACACATTTTCTTACCCCTAACCCTCAGCTTAGGGTTGTGTGTTTAGGTTTATTTTTTAATTTTTTAAAGAATTTTTTTTTAAAAAAATTGACATGGGCTTCGCCAAATTTTTGTATGCCAGCCAGGTACAGCAGGCAGGATCCAGCTGCCCCAACCCCCAGCTGCCTATTTGCACCCGGCTGGGAACCAAAAATATAGGAAAGCCCTTTATTTAATTATTTCATGAATTTCATGAAATGATTAAAAACCAAACGACATGGGCTTCGCCCAATTGTTGTGTCCAGCCAGGTACAACTAGGCAGCTGGGGTCTGGAATCCGCAGTACAGGGTGGCCCAAGCTTTCTGGACCCTTCCACTGTGAATTGCAGTTCGCAGCCGAACCCAGAAAATGGCGCGTTTATATAAGTGCCATCTTCTGGCTCTGTATCCAACTGTTTCAGCGGCCCTGGTGCCAGTTGGCTCACTGGGTAATAATAGAGTTAGAGCCAGCAGTGTATTATCAGCTGACCCTAAGCTCAAAATTCATGGTGTCTCACCAATAATAGACATGGCCACCATGAATTTTTAGTAAAACTAAAAAAAAAACACAACACAGAGAAAAATATTTTTATTAGAACTAAAACACAACACAATTAGTGACTCCATCTATATTGAACTAAAGAACCCCCCCTTCCTATGCCGTAGTCCTGGATCGAAGGTCCCATGAGGTCCAATCCAGATCCAATATCATCTGATCGCTTTGCCGGAAGGACCTTAATCAGATGACACATCAGCTGCTTGTTTAAAAGCCATTTAAACAATCAGCTGCTGCATCAGTAGAAAAGAAAAACTGTACTCACTTCTCTGTAGAAAACAACCGATCGACTCCAGGACCTGCCGGTAAGCAGCTGATGCTGTCACCTGACAGCATTATCTGATCGTTTCAGTCTAGCGGTGATAAGCCGACCAGCTTTTATGAATGATCAGCTGATGATTCATCATCAAAACCTGGCGGTAAAAAGCCAGCCTTCACCACTGGACTTAAACAATCAGGTGATGCTGTCAGGTTCCAGCATCAGCTGATTACCAGGAGGTCCTGGAGCTGATCGGACGTGACCCAAGAGTCTGCAGAGAGGCGAGTATGCTATTTTTTTTTCTACTGTTCACTTTTGGTTTTGCTTAGCAGCGAATGTACAGGTAGGGAGAAGCTGTCGCACATACGCTACTAAGCGAAAATGTATGTCACACGGGAAGAGAAACAAAGGATTCTTCCTGCCCTAATACTCAGACAACATTGCTCACAGCAGTGACCTGGGAGTCAGAGATACTTACAGGGGTCTTCCTCATGCTGCTCCCATGTCATTTGAGCACTGTTCTTATACATTTGCAACATTTTTAGGCTTTCTGCAGACCACTGGGGGTGCCACTGGAAAAATGCTCGAGTTTCCTATAGGTTAACATTGGGCTCGGTGCTTGGGTCGAGCACCCAAGCATTTCAATATGCTTGATGCGAGCATTTAACTGCTCACTCATCCCTAGTTGTGATATATAAGCCCTGTTTGATCGCTATTTAAGATAAATTATAATTTATAAAATATTTTTTATGTGATGATTTCTGTATGGTTTTCAAAAACTTCGTAAAATTCATACATGTCTATACATTGTCAATTTGTCAATCGATGAATAATGTCAGATATTCCAGGAAGACCGGACCCTTCAATCATGGCCAGAGTTACACATGACTGCAGAGAGCGGGCTACATGTACTTATCTGACTGATTGAATCATTATCAGCAAATTGAAACATCACCTAGATTTATGTAAAAATGTCTACAAAAGAAAAGACATATAAAACAGTAAACTTTTGGTTCATCAAAGATTAATAAAAATGGAAAAAAAATGAACTTCAAAATGTTGAACCCTTAAACTGTTTAACTGAAGGATTTTCCAGATGGAAGAAGACCTGCACAAATCGCCTTCCTTAGGCTTATTTTTGGGTTAAAAAATCCAGAGATGTGTCATGAGATTTTTATTTTTAAAAAAAACAAATACAGTATTGTTTTTGAAGGCATTTCTAACCAAGTAATTGATTTTTGTCCACTAAATGCCGGTGCCCGGTCAACTGCAGATGTGAGATAAAGCAAAATTAAATGTAACCAGCTACTTTAGGGGCTTGCATACACTGGCATAGAACTTTGACGAGGGCTACCTGATGTTTTATCAGATAGCACTTGCTATCCTCACCTGAGTTCAATGAGGTCAGGTTACCTGCGATCACAGGTGGAGGATTGTGAGAACCTCCAGCTGTGACCACAAATAACCTGAGTGAGCTCATTGCACTGCTCATTTTCTGCCTAAAGCTCACAGAGGGCGCTCATGTTCTATTTCCTTGCACTGTCACTTCAGATGTAGCAGAGCTTGGAATCAATGTGGGACCTTGTGTGGATTATGTTGGACCTGGGTGTTTTAGGGGTTAATAAAGAGGTGAAAGAGGGTGGTTGTTTCTTAATTTTATTTCAAATAAAGAATTTTTTCGGTGTTTGTGTCTATTTCTTTTTACTTACAGATTAATAATGGGGGTGGGGGTCTCATAGATGCCTCCCATTACTAATCTAGGGCTTAATGGCAGCTGTGAGCTGTTATTACACCTTTATTACCCCTATTCCCAGGGCACCATGGCAATCAGAATGAGCTCCAGGAATGTTGCATCTAATGGATGCGACAATCCTGGGTGGCCTGTGGGCTGCTATTTTTAGGTTGGGGGGGTCAATAACCATGGATCTCCCCAGCCTCAGAATACCTGCCCCCAGCTGTGCTGTTGGGCTATACCATGGGTGTGTATCAAAATTGGGGGATAATAATTAAAAAAAAACACATGCGGTTCCTCTTATCTTGATACACATCCAAGATAAGCGCCTGTCTGGGGGCTGTAGCCTGTAGTTTTATGCTGTATCTGTGCTGGGTATCATAACATTAGGGTATCTTACCTTAATTTTTTTAATTATTTATTTTTACACCACAACATAGACCCTCAGACAGCACGCATGTGGCACAGGGCCCTAGGTCAGGCGACCGTTTCATACGGCCTGGCAAATACCTGCACAGTGAGGGAACCTTCACGGACCTCACTGACCTACAGATTCAGGGGCAGCAGCAGTAAAGCGAGGATCAGGGATCCAGGATATAGACTGGCCCTGCGGGGTCCACACTGCCCGCCGTACGGACAAGGAGACTGCCATATAATGGAAAAAGGGGGGAAGGTCCAGCTCACCAGGGACTGACCTGCTGGTAGTAATTGGAATCCTGCGCACGGAACAAGGCTCGGCAACCATCCAATGTATAAATAGAAGAAGGAGTTTCCAGCGCCAAGGATAAAATGTAAATTCCTTTTTTATTGAATAACAAGCAATAAAAATCCAGCAGGTACCATAATAAATGTCAGAAAAAATGCAGAACAACGCGTTTCGACGCTTCAGGTCTTAGTCATGTTCTCATGACTAAGACCTGAAGCGTCGAAACGCGTTGTTCTGATGACTGGTAGACAAAGAGCGTCCGGGGATCCAGCCTGGACCCCTACCTACACGTTTTACAGATCACGCTATTTCCCTGCACTGGTCTTTCATACCAGTTCTCCATAAAGATACCACCTTGGTGAATTTTGCATATTATTGGCTTGAAATCATGCTGTGGTACAGGGTCAGAGGGTCCCTTTTCCTCGTAGCACATTACCTACATACTTTCCTGGTGTAAGACAGACAAATGTGACAAACTGTCACATGGACTTCATTCACATATCAACTCTGATCTAGAGATTGTACCATTCCCATGGATGTCCTGTACCATATAGCCCTCTAGTGCTACTAGGATCACAGATATTGTCTTACACATATCCCATACAGACTAAGGATATAGTCTTTCCAAGTCTTGTATGCACTTCCCATTGGTGCAACATAATCAATAATCTTTGATATCTAGTCTGACTTTAGTCCTTGAGAAAAGTCCATCAAGGACTGAAACGTTGGGACAGACTTGTTCAAAATTCCTTTATGTAAATAAAACACTGATTTTTGCACCATCCCGGATTTTGTTTTTCTCGTTCTTATGGTGTGCCGGAGCTACTTTTCTATTATTAGAACTCAGGTAGTGCCCCTTGGTGCTCCCAGTGACCTGAGCTCCCAGGTGCAGCAGCTGAGCAAAGACGGGGCCAGGATACTAGAGGTGATGCAGCTCCAGCCAGAGATCAAGCCGGCAGAGAAGATCCAGCTAGCTGACTGCCCTGAGGATGTTCCCTGGATGCAAGGAGGAAGGACCCCAGCGATTAGAGGGAGGAACAGTGACCGCTAGTGTGCCGCCCCCGTACCAGCAGCCAGCGCTGCTCAGATCCGGGGCTTACGGTACGGCTCGAGGGGTGCCCCGGACCCGGCGGTCGCGCGGACACTCCGAATGAAAGGGGGAATGTATTTGTACGGGGTTGATTGTAGAATGTCTGTGACTCCACCCACGGTGTGTGGTGAAGTGGGACACCACCGCTGCTGTTGTGGGATACACGGGGGAGATGTAATGGCAGCCGGATGTTAACCCCTCCGTGGGTATGGATGGTTGCCTCGGGGTCCAGTGTCTCTGTGCA
This sequence comes from Anomaloglossus baeobatrachus, assembly GCF_048569485.1. NCBI lineage: Eukaryota > Metazoa > Chordata > Amphibia > Anura > Aromobatidae > Anomaloglossus > Anomaloglossus baeobatrachus. The sequence continues at coordinate 18,887,031 of NC_134353.1, forward strand.
GGGTATGGCAATGGCAGGGGCTTGCATGCCCGGATGGACCAGGGGAGAGTTGGTTACTCACGATTGAATGAATCACACAAGTCTTTTGGTAAACCAAATTGCTGGTGGCTGGCCGCCGCGGCTGGTTGTACTGTGGTCCCCCACCCGGGCTAGTGGTCACTGTCCTTTCCTCTGCTCTGTTTTTGTGTATTGTGGACTACCTAGTCTGGAACTCAGGAGTCCGCTCCCGGCTGGTTGTGGGCCTAAGGAGCCGTGCCTGCTGACACTGACCCGTGAGATCTATGGGCCCTGGCGGTTGCCCTATCCCTCTCTGTGGGTGGTTGTCTGCTTTTGGGACTTTGATTGGGACAGGACCTGTAAGCCTGCCCTCAATCGGTTAATTAGCTAGGCCGCTGGTTTCGGTCCTGGCTTCAGGGTCTGATTACCCCCTTTGTGCAGTTTCTGGTCAAGAGTCTACGGATTCGGTACCGGCGGGCTCCAACCCTGCTCCGGTCCTCCTCAGATCTGCCAAGCCGTCTTCCCGCTTCCTGCTGATGGAGACCACCATCTGCCACCTAGCCAAAGTACCAGTGCTCCGACCCTGGCACCGTTAAACTTTAGCTTCTCCTCCTGCTGGAGCTACACCTAGCCCCCAGCCTCCACTCCTCTCAACTTGAACTCCAAACTCAATCTACACTTAATATGCTGGATTTCCCGCCCTGGGCTGTCTAGAACCCTAGGTGGGCATTCCCTAACCGCCTGGTCCCGCCCACTGGTGTGCCTGTCTTGCCCTAAGGGGGGGTGACTAGGGTTTCAGGTTGGCTGAATGTCACCTAGGTGAGGGATGGTGTTCTGCCGGGGCCTATGTGAGACTACTTGGTTTTGCCAGGGCGTCACATTCCCCCTCGGTTTAATACAGATCGTTCGCGGGCTGTCCGACCACCAACATTTATTTAACAGGAACTGTAGAGAAAAAGGTAGAAAACCTATTACAATTATAATAACATATGTACATTGAAGTATATTCTCATTCATCCCTTACTGGAGGCACTTTTCTTAAACGTTACGCATGCAAAACCGGGACGGGATGGACCGGGTCTTTCTCACCACAACCCCACCTAAAACAACCTAAACCTTGATGCCACCACTAAAGCACAGGTTGGCACCCCTTTTCCCCAGTCCGGGAACGGGTCTGGATCGTGCCCATACGGGCAGGGTAAAAAGTTCTTTACCCGGCAGTCTATCTCAGGGGTCCCACGTCCAGGGGACCCCTGACCCAGAGGGTAGTCACCGGTTTCCTTGGTGACAGGACCTCGGCCTACTCTACCGCAGGCCCTTCCTCCAACCAGCCTCTCCAGAGACTGAGGCAAGTGAGAAAGTGTGTCAGGGGTTATTTACAAAACCAAAAGGTTTTTGGATTAGCTTTCCAGTCCAAAGCCATGGTCCATGAACTGTAACGGGAACTGTAAACAGCAGGCGGTCCCAATGGGGACTTTCTTAACAGGGGTAGCCGGGAACCACTACCTTAACATTCAATCAGGTGAAATATTCGGTCAATTGGCATTCATGGACACACACACAAGACTATGTACACAGCAAGCGGGCCCACTCACTAAATGTCAGTTTCCCTATATCTGAGAGGTGGCTGTCCCAGGTTGGGACATGTGGACCGTCTTAGCTCCCTGCCCTCACTAATGGGTTAGAGCGAATGATGGGTTCCCCTACCCTAATGTCATGTACAGCTGGCAGGGATCTACGTGGGCGTGGTGAAGGTGCAAGGGCTTCCCTGGGTGCAGGTGGTGGTGGTGTATTGTCGACTGGCCTCTCCGGCTCCATACAGTGATGGCCAAAAGTATTGGCACCCCTGCAATTCTGTCAGATAATACTCAGCCAATATCCAAACAAGTTCAAGCTGCCCTGCAGTCCGAGGGTACAACAGTGTCAACCCGTACAATCCATCGGCGTCTGAATGAAAAGGGACTGTATGGTAGGATACCCAGGAAGACCCCACTTCTTTCCCCGAGACATAAAAAAGCCAGGCTGGAGTTTGCCAAAACTTACCTGAGAAAGCCTAAAACATTTTGGAAGAATGTTCTCTGGTCAGATGAGACAAAAGTAGAGCTTTTTGGGAAAAAGTCATCAACATAAGAGTTTACAGGAAAAAAAAAGAGGCATTCAAAGAAAAGAACACGGTCTCTACAGTCAAACATGGCGAAGGTTCCCTGATGTTTTGGGGTTGCTTTGCTGCCTCTGGCACTGCACTGCTTGACCGTGTGCATGGCATTATGAAGTCTGAAGACTACCAACAAATTTTGCAGCATAATGTAGGGCCCAGTGTGAGAAAGCTGGGTCTTCCTCAGAGGCCATGGGTCTTCCAGCAGCACAATGACCCAAAACACACTTCAAAAAGCACTAGAAAATGGTTTGATAGAAAGCACTGGAGACTACTAAAGTGGCCAGCAATGAGTCCAGACCTGAGTCCCATAGAACACCTGTGGAGAGATCTCAAAATAGCAGTTTGGAGAAGGCCCCCTTCAAATCTCAGGGACCTGGAGCAGTTTGCCAAAGAAGAATGGTCTAAAATTCCAGCAGAGCATTGTAAACTCATTGATGGTTATCGGAAGTGGTTGTTTGCAGTAATTTTGGCTAAAGGTTGTGCAACCAAGTATTAGGCTAAGGGTGCCCAAATTTTGTCTGACCCATTTTTGGAGTTTTGTGTGAAATGATCAATGATTTCATTTTTGTTTCATTCTCTTTTGTGTTTTTTCATTGCAAGCAAAATAAATGAAGATAATAATACCAAAGAATGTGTGATTGCAATCATTTTCAAGAAAAACTGAGCATTATCTGACAGAATTGCAGGAGTGCCAATACTTTTGGCCAGCACTGTATCTTCCACGGGTTGTGGGAACATTATCACAGGAACAATCACCGCTCCATTCTGCATAGGCCAATCAGCCGGGAAGTCACCCATGACAGTGTGGATCACCCCCTTCGCTTTTTCCACGTCCTGTGTGGGAGCGAGAGCCTTCTCCGCCTCCTTCAGGGGTTCGGGGCACTTCTTCAGGGAGTCCCTGGAAACAGTGGTCGTAGTCTTCCCCTGGTCACGACTGACGAGATACGTTTTCTAATCCCCCCCCATCCAGTTGGTTGGACCACATAGGGGGTCTTTTCCCACTGGTCATCCAGCTTGTGCAGCCTTCTCTTCCTCTTTAGCACTACATCTCCGGGTTCGAAGGGGGCAGCCTGGGCTCATCTGTTGAAACGCCGCTCCTGCTTCTCTCTGCTCTGGCACAGGTTCCTCTCTACGTACTCTTGTATTTGCCGGCATCCCAATTGGCAGTTAGGGAAATGGCCTCAGGCACTTCAACATGCAATTCCAGATCTATTGGCAATCTCCCGGGCCTTGCCCTCATCAAGTATGCAGGTGTACACTTAGTGGAACTGCTACGAATATTGTTTTACATGTCCACCAAGTCAGGCAGCTTTTCGGGCCACAGGTTCCGCTCCTCGAGGGGCAGAGTCTTGAGAAGATTGAGGACCAGATGGTTCATTTTCTCGCACATTCCGTTAGTCTGGGCATGATAGGGCGTGGTCCGGATCTTCTTACACCCGTACAAGTTGCAGAATTCTTGGAAGATCTCCGCTTCAAAGCTTGCTGACAAGAAAATCAAAGAAGCTGCTCTCATGAAAGTGGAAGAATCTGAATGCTATATGGTTATGGGCACCACCAGAGTACAAAAGAAGATACTGCAGGGATTAGCCTTAGCTGCACCGGAAGACCCTAGAGACTAGATAAATGTCGTCAGGATGCCAATGGATCGGCTCAGGACAGAACAAAGTCTAGTAGACAGAGAAGAACTTCAGGCCTGGAAGAGAGAGGAAGCAAAACTGGATGGTAGAATCTGGAAGGTAAATAAGTTTGCCTCCCTAGAAGAATGTATGCAGCCATACCTGTATGGGGACATGGCCCCACCCGTATGGGTAAGAATCAGAGTCTTTAAGTTATACGCAAATTCTTTTATGCTCCTGGTAACTCGACCGTGTTAGTAGCTTACAATAGAAGTTGTCACATTTGCCAGACCTATAACATGGGAAGAACGGAAGAAGTCCCACCCAAGCACCTGACCAAGCCCCTCTATCCGTTCTAGAGAATTCAAGTAGATCATATCCAACTACCTAAATGTGGAAGATACGAGTACTGTCTGGTAGTGGTGGATGTCTTCTCCAGCTGGCCGGAAGCTTTCTCAGTGACCAACATGACGGCTAAAGCAACGGTTAAGAAATTGATTGCTGAAGTAGTATGCAGATATGGAGTACCAGAAATAATCGAGAGTGACCAAGGACTCGCCTTCGTGGCAATGGTATATCAAGAATAATTGACTGTAGTGGGGTCCCAAGTGGCCTTACATACTCCCTACCATCCACAGTCCAGTGGGAACGTTGAGAGAATGAATGGCACACTTAAGAGGAAACTAACTAAAATGATGCAGGAGTCAGCACAGGAATGGCCGGATCTACTCCCGGTTTCTTTGTACCATGTGGGAACGACCCCATTGGCTAGACACAGGTTGTCCCCTTAAGAGATTTTGTTTGCATCAATTTCCCCGATTGCAAGGTTCAGCCCCCAGGAATTGTCAGAATCAAATGATAAGGTTGTGCAGCTTGAGGTTAATCTCACTAAGGAACTAACTAACACACATGCTATTGTTTCTTCCTCTCTCCCAGACTCTACAGGAGATGACACTTGCCACCGTTTGAAGCCATTGCCTAGAGCCACTGTATGACGGTCCCTACCAAGTACTGCTGGTGACATCTGTCAAATTGGAAGGAATAAATACCTTGATCAACACCTCCCATTGCAAACTTGTTCCAGCTAAACAATGAAGATACAGTGGAACCTTGCTTAACGAGAACAATCCGTTCAGGGACTGTGCTTGTTAATCAAGTTACTCGTTCAGCAGAGCAAGATTTCCCATAGGAAATCATTGCAATGCTGACAATTCGTTCCACAATGTGTTAAATGTCCCATCCTGGTCCCCTATTCTATCATTCCACACATGCACAAACGCACACATACAGTTAGGTCCAGAAATATTTGGACAGTGACACAATTTTCGCCAGTTGGGCTCTGCACGCCACCACATTGGATTTGAAATGAAACCTCTACAACAGAATTCAAGTGCAGATTGTAACGTTTAATTTGAAGGTTTGAACAAAAATATCTGATAGAAATTGTAGGAATTGTACACATTTTTTTACAAACACTCCACATTTTAGGAGGTCAAAAGTAATTGGACAAATAAACCAAACCCAAACAAAATATTTTTATTTTCAATATTTTGTTGCGAATCCTTTGGAGGCAATCACTGCCTTAAGTCTGGAACCCATGGACATCACCAAACGCTGGGTTTCCTCCTTCTTAATGCTTTGCCAGGCCTTTACAGCCGCAGCCTTCAGGTCTTGCTTGTTTGTGGGTCTTTCCGTCTTAAGTCTGGATTTGAGCAAGTGAAATGCATGCTCAATTGGGTTAAGATCTGGTGATTGACTTGGCCATTGCAGAATGTTCTACTTTTTTGCACTCATGAACTCCTGGGTAGCTTTGGCTGTATGCTTGGGGTCATTGTCCATCTGTACTATGAAGCGCCGTCCGATCAACTTTGCGGCATTTGGCTGAATCTGGGCTGAAAGTATATCCCGGTACACTTCAGAATTCATCCGGCTACTCTTGTCTGCTGTTATGTCATCAATAAACACAAGTTACCCAGTGCCATTGAAAGCCATGCATGCCCATGCCATCACGTTGCCTCCACCATGTTTTACAGAGGATGTGGTGTGCCTTGGATCATGTGCCGTTCCCTTTCTTCTCCAAACTTTTTTCTTCCCATCATTCTGGTACAGGTTGATCTTTGTCTCATCTGTCCATAGAATACTTTTCCAGAACTGAGTTGGCTTCATGAGGTGTTTTTCAGCAAATTTAACTCTGGTCTGTCTATTTTTGGAATTGATGAATGGTTTGCATCTAGATGTGAACCCTTTGTATTTACTTTCATGGAGTCTTCTCTTTACTGTTGACTTAGAGACAGATACACCTACTTCACTGAGAGTGTTCTGGACTTCAGTTGATGTTGTGAACGGGTTCTTCTTCACCAAAGAAAGTATGCGGCGATCATCCACCACTGTTGTCATCTGTGGACGCCCAGGCCTTTTTGAGTTCCCAAGCTCACCAGTCAATTCCTTATTTCTCAGAATGTACCCGACTGTTGATTTTGCTACTCCAAGCATGTCTGCTATCTCTCTGATGGATTTTTTCTTTTTTTTCAGCCTCAGGATGTTCTGCTTCACCTCAATTGAGAGTTCCTTAGACCGCATGTTGTCTGGTCACAGCAACAGCTTCCAAATGCAAAACCACACACCTGTAATCAACCCCAGACCTTTTAACTACTTCATTGATTACAGGTTAACGAGGGAGACGCCTTCAGAGTTAATTGCAGCCCTTAGAGTCTCTTGTCCAATTACTTTTGGTCCCTTGAAAAAGAGGAGGCTATGCATTACAGAGCTATGATTCCTAAACCCTTTCTCCGATTTGGATGTGAAAACTCTCAGATTGCAGCTGGGAGTGTGCACTTTCAGCCCATATTATATATATAATTGTATTTTTGAACATGTTTTTGTAAGCAGCTAAAATAACAAAACTTGTGTCACTGTCCAAATATTTCTGGACCTAACTGTACATGTACAAACACACACAAACTCACACAAACACACACAAATACACAAGCACAGATGCACACGCACATATTATATGCTCACCTTACCTTCCGCTCCATTGCCGGTCTCCTGGGACTTGCTGTTCTCCGGTGCGGGCCGTGTATCGGGTAACTGTGGTGCCCTGGACAAGCCAGGTAGCCACATGAATAACATTCGCACCCCCACACCCCCGGACAGAAACATACGTCAAACACAAAACCCTTGTTGCCTCCCTCCAGGGGATGATGTCCACACCAGGTGGGGTGGAGCCAGGCGGTTGGCCCCACCCACTGAGGAGTTCACAGTCCTAGAGGCGGGAAAACAGAGCAGAAGAGTTTAGAGAGTGAGAGTGTGAGGAGCAAGACTGGTGTCTGGGTCGGAGCCCGGACACGTACAGCAAGGTTGGCAGATGGTGGTGGCCGTCTGCAGGAGTTAGTGGAGCTCCGCAGAGCCGAAAGGACCGGGGTCGGGCGTCGGGACGCCGGTTCCGGAACGGGGAACGGAGTGAAACTAAGCACACACAGGCAGGGCCATCGGACCCCGACCAGGCTTGGAGCCGCCGGTAATTGTCAAATCCAACTGTGACGGGAACCCCAGGGGTTTCCCAACTACCAAGTCCCATTTGAAGGCAACCGTCCGCACCGTGCGGGTATACAGCCACCACCAAAGGCTAGAAACCCAAGGGCCAGCGCCTGCGGGCAAACCGGGCTCCTACGGCACCTATACGCCGGGGAGCGGACCACCGTTGGGAAGCCATCGGAGTCAAAAGCAAACTACTAAGGTGCAGGGAAAGACAGCCACCATCACCTGTCCGGGGAGAGAGACACTGCGGCCAGCCGCGGGAACCGTTCATCCAGCCGTTTGGTTTACCGGAGACTCTTGTGACTTTCTATTGCTGAGTGAGTACACCAGTGCCGTCCGGCACCGCGCCGCGCCGTCCCAGCGACCCTGCACCTCGCCAGCCCTGCCTCCCCGTCACCTCACCGGGCCCCGGGACCACCAGCCCCTACCCCCGGAGGGGGAAAACAACATCCCAGCTGCTCCCTAACAACGCTTCCGGGATGCCCACCTTCACCACAAATCGTGGCTGGCGTCACAGACTCAATCCCCAAACAATCCTCCCCTTTTCACTCACGGGTCGAGGAGCGCCGCTCGAGTCCCCGGATCCGGCCCACCGCTCAAGCCACCGAGCAGCAGCAGCAACAGCGGACGGACCCAAGCATCAGCGTTAAGTCGAGCAGCGCCCCGCCACCCGCGACAACTTGGCGTCACGAACAGGATCCTTACCGTTCTACCAGCTGGTAGAAGTGCGCCTTGTAGTCCCGCCGGCGGTGTCTGGCCGAAAAATTTCAGATTCCGCCATCTTGGGCGCGAAAAGCAATGTCCCGCCCCTAAAGAGGGAGTGCCAATCGAGTACCAAGGGGGGACGGAAGAAGATGTCTGCGCCTGACAGAGCCGTTGGAGATGCGGCGGTTGAAGCCGTAGCGGCGCCCCCAGGAGCGGGGGGGGCATGGGTCCAGCGGTCGCCCAGGTTATGCCGTTCTCTCTGCCTTATGTGCCCGGCGCTACCTGGCTACCGCAATATGATGGGAAACCTGATGCTCTGCAGGTGTTCCGGAAAAAGCTTGGCCCGGTCCTCGATTTATACCCCTTGACAGACAGCCGACAGCCCGGAGGACGTCCCCTGGATGCAGCGGAGAAGGAACAATGACTCACGGTATGGACCTCCTATCAGTTACAGGTGCAGCTAGCCTGGCCACTACTCCAGGCGGTGCCCGTTAAACGAGCAACCCCTGGGGCCAAGGGCCAATCCTCAGGAGTAGAACCCAGTGGCCCCTCTGACTGGTGAGACCGGTATATTGGAGCTCGACCTATCATCCCCCTGGCAGTGGATGGCGTCCCGATCATGGCCCTCCTGGACACTGGATCACAGGTAACCACTATGCCATATACATTGTATCAGCGGTAGAGTTGAGCGCGGTTCGTGGTTCGAGGTTCTCCAGTTCTAGGCTCGAGTGATTTTGGGGCCTGTTCTAGATCGAACTAGAACTCGAGCTTTTTGCAAAAGCTCGATAGTTCTAGAAACGTTCGAGAACGGTTCTAGCAGCAAAAAAACAGCTAAATCCTAGCTTGGTTTCTGCTGTAATAGTGTAAGTCACTCTGTGAATCACAATATTATGACATTTCAGTGTATAGTGTGCGTGAACAGCGCCTTAAGATCACTGCTGTTTCTATAATGGCGATCGCCATTTTTTTTTTTTTTCCTTGTCTTCCTTCCCTAAGCGCGCGTGTAGTGGGGCGGGCCAGCATGTCAGCCAATCCCAGACACACGCACAGCTAAGTGGACTTTTAGCCAGAGAAGCAACGGCATGTGTGATAGGATGTCCATGTCACATGTCCCTGCATTATAAAACCGGACATTTTCCTCCAGGACGCCATTATCTCTTCTGCGTCTTTGGTGTCAGACATCACTGTCGCAGCTCCGTCCTCCTGAGTCCTATCGCCGATACAGCTGTATGCGCTCCATACACAGCGCTGGACAGCTTAGGGAGAGCACTTTCTAGCAGTCCTTTTAAGGGCTCAAACCGGCAGGGTCAGAGTTAAGGTGACAGGTCCTGAAAACAGCGACAGCGTCTGTGTAGCCAAGGTCAGGAATTTCCTCCCTGCATTTCCCTATTAGGAGGGAATAGAAAGCCAGGCTTCCATTCCTCTACCCAGAGCCCCACAATCCTGGCACTGTACCCTCCTGTCCTCTGCACACTCCAACTCATTATAACTAAGCCATTATACTAGCAAACACTCAGTGTACCTAGTGGCATCCTATACGTGGCTATTGGACTTTGCTATAGTCCCACTAGTGCAAAGACATTTGCAGAGCGCGTCTGCCTGCATTGCACACTCCAACTCATTATAACTAAGCCATTATACTAGCAAACACTCAGTGTACCTAGTGGCATCCTATACGTGGCTATTGGACTTTGCTATAGTCCCACTAGTGCAAAGACATTTGCAGAGCGCGTCTGCCTGCATTGCACACTCCAACTCATTATAACTAAGCCATTATACTAGCAAACACTCAGTGTACCTAGTGGCATCCTAAACGTGGCTATTGGACTTTGCTATAGTCCCACTAGTGCAAAGACATTTGCAGAGCGCGTCTGCCTGCATTGCACACTCCAACTCATTATAACTAAGCCATTATACTAGCAAACACTCAGTGTACCTAGTGGCATCCTATACGTGGCTATTGGACTTTGCTATAGTCCCACTAGTGCAAAGACATTTGCAGAGCGTGTCTGCCTGCATTGCACACTCCAACTCATTATAACTAAGCCATTATACTAGCAAACACTCAGTGTACCTAGTGGCATCCTATACGTGGCTATTGGACTTTGCTATAGTCCCACTAGTGCAAAGACATTTGCAGAGCGTGTCTGCCTGCGTTGCACACTCCAACTAATTATAACTAAGCCATTATACTAGCAAACACTCAGTGTACCTAGTGGCATCCTATACGTGGCTATTGGACTTTGCTATAGTCACACTAGTGCAAAGACATTTGCAGCACCTCTGCCTGCATTGCACACTCCAACTCATTATAACTAAGTCATTATACTAGCAATTTTTGCTGCCAGTTTAAGGGCCGTAGTTGCATTGTCAGGGATATTTATTCTTTATTATTCTGCTGTTAATAAAGCTAGACCACCGCTGCAATCTACACCACCTCTCAATTTTTACTACCACATTTTCAGTCCACAATCTTGTCGCAATCAACATGAGTGGCAAAATGACAGATGCTGGTGGAAAGGGGAAGAGGCGTGGTGGAAAAGGAAAAAAAGGTTTTGTCCGTGGGGAAGGTGGCAAAGCTCCATTATCATCTGCTGAAGATAGAGCATCTACCAGCAAAAGTAAGATGTCTACTACTTACCGTGGACAATCCGATGTGCTCCCTTTTTCACAGACACGAACAACAGGAACAAAGGTAGATGATGGGCAAAAAAGGAAAATGCTTGAATGGATCTCAAGTGGTCCAACAAGTGCCCTCTCAGCCACTTCAAGTACCGCATCCAAAAAACACCAGTCCTCTGAGTTGTCATCCCAATCAAACTTGATTTCTCCCAGCTCTGAAGTCTCCATCAGCCCTGCACAGTATGGTGGAACTGAGATGGCTGAGTCTGCAGAGCTGTTCAGTCACACTATAGCCTGCGAATCAGAGGTCTGCTCCCAAGCTACAGTGAGTACAGAACAGGAAATGGTCTGCAGTGATGCCCAGAACCTTTGTGACTCTGATTCAGGCCGTGAGGACAAAGTTTCGGAGCATAATGTTGACCCTTTGTCACAAACTGTAACACCTGTGGTTATAGACAATGAGGAACATACTGATGAAGATGAGACTCAGATACCCGATTGGGATGACAACTTAAATATTCGGTCAGGGCAAGAAGAGGCTCGGTCAGAGGGGGAGGGGAGTGCAAACACAACAATTGATGATGAAGTTCTAGATCCCACCTACTGTCAACCCACAGTCAGGCACTCGAGGAGGTCAACAGAGGTGGTGGAGGAGGATGCAACTGATGACGAAGTTACCTTGCGCCTTCCTGGACAGAGTCGGAGTACTGGTAGCACGTCTACAACTGCATCCTCAGCCACCACTCTGCCTCTGAGCATTATTCGGGGTGGATCATCAGGTCGCATGGCCTCTAAGCCTTGCCTAGCCTGGTCCTTTTTTGACATAGAAAAAGATCGCCCAAATTATGTGATCTGTAAAATTTGTCATGGTTCTCTTAGTAGAGGTCAAAACCTCAGCAGTTTGACAACTTCTTCCATGAATCGTCACATGAATAAATATCATATGGCCCGGTGGGAAGCTCACCGTGCTGCAATGCGGCCTAGCGGAGCGAACCATCCACCGCCTGCCCCTTCCAGTGCATCCGCGCGCTCGTCGTCTTCTAGGACTGTGGGGACAGCTGTCACACCTGTTTTTCCACCCACAACTTCCACCACTGTAACCGCAACAGGCAGTTTGCTTGGTAGGTCGTCAGTTGTTTTGGAAGGGGAAACAAGTGAGTGTGTACAGCTGTCTCAGACATCGATAGCACCAACTTTGGATGAAGGCAACATCATGTCTCCGCCTGCACTTTCCTCACAAACCTGCATTTTTCCAGGGACACCCTACTCAACACCGTCTACACACAGCAGCCAGATCTCTGTCCCTCAGATGTGGACAAATAAAAGGCCATTTCCTGCGACCCATGACAAAGCTAAGAGGTTGACTCTATCCCTCTGTAAGCTGTTGGCTACAGAAATTCTGCCTTTCTGCCTAGTGGACACACAGGATTTTAGAGACCTTATGTCTGTCGCTGTGCCCCAGTGTTACGAACCGGCGCCGCCATAGCCGCAAGCAGCCTGCTGCGGTTCCTGTTGCGCCCAGGTGCCGGCTGCCGTTCTTGGCCGTGCCTCGGGTCGTCCAGTTGGCTGTTCCTTCCACCACGTCTAAGTGTGGAGAGGCGGCTAGTGCGCATGCGTGCGCCGATTTACCCCAGCCAGAGTCTAAGCCCAGTGTTTTGCCTAGTGAGCATGCTCAGCCTGTTTATGTTATGTCTGAGACTAAGTCCTCAGTTCAGGCTACTGAGCATGCTCCCACAATTAACCCTAACAGCCTCTTTGCACAGGTACTTGGACTTCGTGCTGTGTCTAAGTTCTGGGATGTGCCTACTGAGCATGCTCAAACTGATAGTCTGCTTTCTAAGCCTGTGGCTCAGGCTACTGAGCATGCTCAGGCACTTAGTGCATCAGAGGCTAGGTCCGGTAAGGACCTCACTGAGCATGTCCGTGAGGTGGCAGGCCCTGATAGGGCAGAGGGTGTCAGGTGTCCTGATGACGTGGCAACTCCGGACTGGCTCGCAGAGGCCCGCCCCTATGATCTGGCACCTCAGTATTGGTCATCAGACGATGACTGGTGAAGTGTTTGGGGCATGGCTGCCATGAGGTCATCAATGACGTGGCGGTTCCGGATAGGTCGCATGTGACGTCACTGATGACATGGCACTCTGCTATTGGACCTTGGTGGTTCCACCCTGGGTTTGGGGCGGACCCAGGTTATAAAAGGGGCTGGAGACAACATGGAGGGGCGCAGTCTTCACTTTTGCTCAGTCAGAGCACACCTCCATGTTATAGCCTCATTGCGGCATAAGCCTATGTTGGGAAGCGGTAGGTAGGGTTAGGCGAACGGTGCCTGTCACGCCAAGATTCGTGGCTCGGCACATCAGGGTCAGGCGCCGTGCTTCCCTCCTGCCGTTCCAGTCTTGCTATAGCAGCCCAGTGGTGTTAACTGGGCTGCGGCTGCTGTGCTTCCTGTCTGATTGTGCTCCCTACGCACACGGACAACGCAACTGCTGCGCCACCTGTCCGATTGTGCCCCCTACGCACACGGACAACGCACCTGCTGCGCCACCTGTCCAATTGTGCCCCCTACGCACACGGACAACGCACCTGCTGCGCCACCTGTCCGGTTGTGCCCCCTACGCGCACGGACAGCGTACTCCAGGACCCCTGTGGAGTTAACAGGGTGTTCCTTATTTTCTTCGGCTTCCCGGTCAACGCTACTGGTGTACCCATCTGGTCTGACGTGTCCTACACACACGTGGCCAGTCGAGAGGTGGCCAGAAACGCTAATCGGAGGACCGCTCGGCCTGACGTGTCCTACACACGTGGCCGACAGGGCGCTTTCGTGGCGGTCTTCCGGTCAACGCTACCTGGTTACCACCCGGCCTGACGTGTTTCCTGCACACGTGGTTGGTGTAGCGCTAGGTGCACCAAAACGCTAATCGGGTTGTCGTCCGGTCTGACGTGTCCCAACACACGTGACCGGTTCCCAGAGTTCCTGGGTTATCTCAGAGCCATCCAGCTCTATAGTCTCCGCCTAACCCTCAGGTGCCAGCAGCTCCTTTGTCATCTGGAGCACGGTGGGCCCCGACTGGCGATTAGGATATATACCCCCTGGTCCTAATCTGCCGGTTCCCCCGTAACAGTAAGACTGCGCCAGGGTCTGGCTGGCATGGCGGAGATGGAGCAGCTACGTCAGTTCATGCTGCAGCTTGATGCCAGAGTGAGGTCTCTGGAGAAGTCTGCTCTTGCTGCTGATATGGATGATGTGGTGGCTCAAGCGGCTGCAATAGTGTCCGTCACCAAGCCTACTCCAACCCTCCCTCACCTCTCGCTGCCCAACAAGTTTACGGGGAACAGCAAAGCATGTAGGGGATTTGTGAACCAGTGCTCAGTCCATCTAGAGCTGTTGGCTGCACGGTTTCCTACAGAGAGGTCGAAGGTGGGGTTTATCATCTCCTTGCTCTCCGATAGAGCACTGGAGTGGGCTACACCATTGTGGGAGAGGAATGACCCCGTAGTACAGGACTCTAAGGAGTTTTTGGAGTCCTTGCGACAAGTGTTCCTGGGGCCTCAGGTCACTCACGACTCGGCCATACAGCTACTGACTTTGGAGCAGGGGCGTACCTCCTCAAGTCAATATGCTGTGAGTTTCCGGACACTTGCTGCAGAACTGGGGTGGTCAGAGAGGACTCTCATTCCACTGTTCTGGAGGGGATTAGCCTCGCATGTGAAGGACGCATTAGCGTCGCGTGAGGTACCAACTACCCTTGAGGGCCTCATGACTCTGGCTACCCGCATTGACCTGCGGACCTCCGAACGTCAGCTGGAGCGCAGGTCAGAGGGTCGTTCAGCCACTGTAGTGGTCTCTCCTACTGCACCTCCCTTAGAGGACATCTCTGTCCCTATGGACATCTCTAGGGTTGGTGTTGCTAGGTCTTCGAGTCGCAAGGGCATTTCCTGTTTCGCTTGTGGGCAGTATGGTCATTATGCCAACCGTTGCCCAAAGCGTCAGGATAAGCGACCACGATTGGTGACCATAGCTGGAAGTAGACTGGACTCTGCGTCATCCATTAGGGTGACGTTTCCCGCGTCCATTTCCTTTAAGGGGTCAACATGGTCAACAAGGGCAAGTGTGGACACAGGTGCTGGGGATAGTTTCATCTCCTCCTCTTTTGCCCCGCGGCATGCCATCCCGCTGGTGCAAATGCCAAGGCCAGTGAGAGTCTGTGTGGTGGATGGGTCCTTGTTGCCCAAGGTAATTCAGCAGCGGACAGTGCCCATTACCCTTGCCATGTCATCTGGGCATAGGGAGACCATTTCATTTCTGGTTCTCTCTAAGGGTGCAGATGATATTCTGCTGGGTATTCCTTGGTTGAAGCGGCATTCCCCACATATCGACTGGTCGTCTGGGGTGATTACGCGGTGGAGCGAGTCTTGTAGCTCCCACTGCATGTCTCCATCTTACGCCCGTCGCTCAGTGGTATCTGTGGCGACTATAGACCATTCGAGTGGGAGGGCCGCTAGAGGGGGGGGTACTGTTACGAACCGGTGCCGCCATAGCCGTAAGCAGCCTGCTGCGGTTCCTGTTGCGCCCAGGCGCCGGCTGCCGTTCTTGGCCGTGCCTCGGGTCGTCCAGTTGGCTGTTCCTTCCACCACGTCTAAGTGTGGAGAGGCGGCTAGTGCGCATGCGTGCGCCGATTTACCCCAGCCAGAGTCTAAGCCCAGTGTTTTGCCTAGTGAGCATGCTCAGCCTGTTTATGTTATGTCTGAAACTAAGTCCTCAGTTCAGGCTACTGAGCATGCTCCCACAATTAACCCTAACAGCCTCTTTGCACAGGTACTTGGACTTCGTGCTGTGTCTAAGTTCTGGGATGTGCCTACTGAGCATGCTCAAACTGATAGTCTGCTTTCTAAGCCTGTGGCTCAGGCTACTGAGCATGCTCAGGCACTTAGTGCATCAGAGGCTAGGTCCGGTAAGGACCTCACTGAGCATGTCCGTGAGGTGGCAGGCCCTGATAGGGCAGAGGGTGTCAGGTGTCCTGATGACGTGGCAACTCCGGACTGGCTCGCAGAGGCCCGCCCCTATGATCTGGCACCTCAGTATTGGTCGTCAGACGATGACTGGTGAAGTGTTTGGGGCATGGCTGCCATGAGGTCATCAATGACGTGGCGGTTCCGGATAGGTCGCATGTGACGTCACTGATGACATGGCACTCTGCTATTGGACCTTGGTGGTTCCACCCTGGGTTTGGGGCGGACCCAGGTTATAAAAGGGGCTGGAGACAACATGGAGGGGCGCAGTCTTCACTTTTGCTCAGTCAGAGCACACCTCCATGTTATAGCCTCATTGCGGCATAAGCCTATGTTGGGAAGCGGTAGGTAGGGTTAGGCGAACGGTGCCTGTCACGCCAAGATTCGTGGCTCGGCACATCAGGGTCAGGCGCCGTGCTTCCCTCCTGCCGTTCCAGTCTTGCTATAGCAGCCCAGTGGTGTTAACTGGGCTGCGGCTGCTGTGCTTCCTGTCTGATTGTGCTCCCTACGCACACGGACAACGCAACTGCTGCGCCACCTGTCCGATTGTGCCCCCTACGCACACGGACAACGCACCTGCTGCGCCACCTGTCCAATTGTGCCCCCTACGCACACGGACAACGCACCTGCTGCGCCACCTGTCCGGTTGTGCCCCCTACGCGCACGGACAGCGTACTCCAGGACCCCTGTGGAGTTAACAGGGTGTTCCTTATTTTCTTCGGCTTCCCGGTCAACGCTACTGGTGTACCCATCTGGTCTGACGTGTCCTACACACACGTGGCCAGTCGAGAGGTGGCCAGAAACGCTAATCGGAGGACCGCTCGGCCTGACGTGTCATACACACGTGGCCGACAGAGCGCTTTCGTGGCGGTCTTCCGGTCAACGCTACCTGGTTACCACCCGGCCTGACGTGTTTCCTGCACACGTGGTTGGTGTAGCGCTAGGTGCACCAAAACGCTAATCGGGTTGTCGTCCGGTCTGACGTGTCCCAACACACGTGACCGGTTCCCAGAGTTCCTGGGTTATCTCAGAGCCATCCAGCTCTATAGTCTCCGCCTAACCCTCAGGTGCCAGCAGCTCCTTTGTCATCTGGAGCACGGTGGGCCCCGACTGGCGATTAGGATATATACCCCCTGGTCCTAATCTGCCGGTTCCCCCGTAACACCCAGTACCAGATGCCTAGTCGCCACTACTTCTCTAAGAAAGGTGTGCCCGCGCTACACCAGCATGTCGCACACAACATTACCGCTTCCTTGAGAAACTCTGTGTGTGAACGGGTGCATTTCACCACCGATACTTGGACCAGTAAGCATGGACAGGGACGTTACATGTCGCTGACTGGGCACTGGGTAACTATGGTGATAGATGGTGAAGAGTCTGCTGCACAAGTCTTACCGTCCCCACGACTTGTGTGTCAATCCTCTGTCTGTCCAAGTTCCGCCACTGCTTCTGCATCCTCCACCTCATCTGGGTCCTCCACCTCCGCCCCAAGCCTGCCTGGTCAGGCCACCAGCGTTCTCACTGCGCAGAAGGAATCACGCACCCCTCATTACTATGCTGGCAGCAGAGCGCAACGGCATCAGGCGGTCTTTAGCTTGACATGTCTTGGGAATAAGAGTCACACAGCTGAGGAGTTGTGGTCAGCTCTGCGGTCCGAGTTTAATAAATGGTTGTCTCCACTCAACCTGCAGCCTGGTAAGGCCGTGTACGACAATGCTGCAAACCTGGGTGCGGCCCTTCGCCTGGGCAAGGTGACACACGTACCTTGTATGGCTCACGTGTTGAACCTTGTCGTGCAGCAATTTTTAACACAGTATCCCGGCCTAAATGGCCTTCTGAACAGGGCACGAAAACTGTCTGCTCACTTCCGCCATTCAAGCGCTGCAGCTGAGCGACTTGCATCGCTCCAGAAGTCTTTCGGCCTGCCAGTTCATCGCCTGAAATGCGATGTGGCGACACGCTGGAATTCAACTCTCCACATGTTACAGCGACTGTGGCAGCACCGCCGTGCCCTGGTGCAATACGTCATGACGTATAGCCTGGGCCAACGAGATGCAGAGGTGGGTCAGATCACCCTGATGGAGTGGTCTCAGATCAAGGACCTATGCACCCTTCTGCACAGTTTCGACATGGCGACGAATATGTTTAGCGTTGACAATGCCATTATCAGCATGACGATTCCAGTCATTTACATGCTGGAACACACGCTAAACACTATTCGGAGTCAGGGGGTGGGACAACAGGAAGGGGATGAACTACAGGAGGATTCATATGCGCAAGACACAACAACATCACCAAGGTCCAGACGTTCATCATCACCAAGGCGCCAGGCATGGGAGCATGGGGTACAGGGATCAACAAGGGCGCATGGTAGCAGGCGAGATGTTGAGGAAGGTGCAGGAGGACATGAAGAAATGGAGGACGAATTGTCCATGGACATGGAAGACTCAGCAGATGAGGGAGACCTTGGTCAAATTTCAGTTGAAAGAGGTTGGGGGGAGATGTCAGAGGAAGAAAGAACGGTTAGCACCTCTATGCCACAAACACAGCGTGGACTTGGTCCGCATGGCTGCGCAAGACACATGAGTGCCTTCTTGTTGCACTACCTCCAACATGACCCTCGTATTGTCAAAATTAGAAGTGATGATGACTACTGGCTTGCCACACTATTAGATCCCCGGTACAAGTCTAAATTTTGTGACATAATTCCAGCCATAGAAAGGGACGCACGTATGCAGGAGTATCAGCAGAAGCTGTTACTCGATCTTAGATCCGCTTTTCCACCAAACAACCGTGCAGGTGCAGGGAGTGAATCTCCCAGTTGTAACTTGACAAACATGGGACGGTCTCGTCATCTTCAACAGTCTACACGTACCAGTAGGACCGTATCTGGTGCTGGTAACAGCAATTTTATGGAATCTTTTCATAATTTTTTTAGACCCTCCTTTGCAAGGCCACCAGAGACAACAAGTCTGACACATAGTCAAAGGCTGGAGAGGATGATACAGGAGTATCTCCAAATGAACATCGATGCCATGACTGTGCAACTGGAGCCTTGCTCCTTTTGGGCTTCAAACCTAGAAAAATGGCCAGAGCTCGCAACTTACGCCTTGGAGATTTTGTCGTGTCCAGCTGCCAGCATTGTCTCTGAACGTGTCTTCAGTGCTGCTGGGTGTGTGCTGACAGATAAGCGCACGCGTCTGTCCAGTGACAATGTGGACAGACTAACGTTCATCAAAATGAACAAGTCATGGATCCAGAAGGAATTTACAACCCCTGTGTCATCCTGGGGAGAGTAAATGCTTGTGGATTTGGAATGTGCTTGATGCAAATCTAGCTGTGAAGTGTACAACTAGGGCACAAGTGCTGCCACTGAATGGGTGGGTGTGTGTGGGGCACAATTTTTGGAAAAAAGGGAGACTCCGCTTGGAGTAACCCTTGCTTACATTGTTTTTAAAAGAAGCCAAGATGAACAAGTCATGGTTCAGCAAAGACTTTATCTACCTACCCCGGTGTCATGCTGGGGACGGTTAATTATGGCGTATTTTTGAATGTGCTTGATGCAAATCTAGCTGTGAAGTGTACAACTAGGGCACAAGTGCTGCCACTGAAGGGGTGGGTGTGTGTGGGGCACAATTTTTGGAAAAAAGGGAGACTCCGCTTGGAGTAACCCTTGCTTACATGGTTTTAAAAGAAGCCAAGATGAACAAGTCATGGTTCAGCAAAGACTTTATCTACCTACCCCGGTGTCATGCTGGGGACGGTTAATTATGGCGTATTTTTGAATGTGCTTGATGCAAATCTAGCTGTGAAGTGTACAACTAGGGCACAAGTGCTGCCACTGAAGGGGTGGGTGTGTGTGGGGCACAATTTTTGGAAAAAAAGGGAGACTACGCTTGGAGTAACCCTTGCTTAAATTGTTTTTAAAAGAAGCCAAGATGAACAGAGCTGGGATCAGGAAAGACTTTGCTACCTACCCCGGTGTCATCCTGCGGACGGTTAATTATGGCGTATTTTTGAATGTGCTTGATGCAAATCTAGCTGTGAAGTGTACAACTAGGGCACAAGTGCTGCCACTGAATGGGTGGGTGTGTGTGGGGCACAATTTTTGGAAAAAAAGGGAGACTACGCTTGGAGTCACCTTGCGGTGTTTTACATGACTTTAGAAGGGCGTGCCATGCCTATATCTGTGTCTCCTCCTCTTTTTCTTTGTCCAGCTCTTTTGTTTTTGCATAAGTATATGTCCTTGTCACTTTCCCATGTGTTTGTGTTGTGTTGTGAGTTGTTTGTCACCTTTTGGACACCTTTGAGGGTGTTTTCTAGGTGTTTTTCTGTGTTTGTGATTGCCTGCCATTGTTTCCTATTGGCTCGAGTTCGGTTCGTCGAACGTTCGACGAGCCGAACTCGAACGGGACCTCCGTTCGGCGAACCGACCTCGAGCCGAACCGGGACCGGTTCGCTCATCTCTAATCAGCGGTACTGGGGGACTGATGAACTCGCACCCCCTGATGATAGCCTGACCCTTGTTGCGGCCAATGGACTTCCTCTGACCCAAGTGGGGTACAAACAAGTGGCCATGACTGTGGGACGGGCTGAACTGCAACATTTCACAATCGATCATACCGGCCCCCGTCCTTTTTGCGTCACGGGCAAATCGCTGCCCCTGGCGCACAAAGTCGGTAACCCCCCGTCACACGTACTTACCTCCCGTCCGACCTCGCTGTGGGCGGCGAACGTCCACTTCCTGGAGTGGGAGGGACGTTCGGCGTCACAGCGACGTCACACAGCCGCCAGCCAATAGAAGCGGAGGGGCGGAGATGAGCGGGATGTAAACATCCCGCCCACCTCCTTCCTTCCACACAGCCGGCGAGAGCCGCGGGTCGCAGGTAAGCGATGTTAATCGTTCCGGGGGTGTCACACGGAGCGGCGTGTGCTACCCCGGGAACGATGAACAATTAAATTAAACGATATTATGAAACCTAGCGACCAGTACACGACTCACGATTTGTGAGCGATACTGCGTCGCTAGGAGGTGTCACACAGGCCGGCATCGCAAGCGATGCCGGATGTGCGTCACAAAAACCGTGACCCCCGACGATCTATCGCACGATAGATCTTCTGGTGTAAAGCAGCCTTAACTCTCTGCTGTGCAAAGATACTATGGTGAAATGCGGGGGGTGGGAGGGGACAATTGATGCCACTGTCCTGCTGTCTGCTGGAAATGTTATCAAATCTCAAGACTCCATGATGGGTCTCAAGTTGTCTCCTGTCTGTACTGGCAGGGGTGTGGGAGCACCAGCTCTATACCTTTATCTCATCCATCTCAATATTTCTTATGTCAATAATGTAGGATGCTAATGCCTCTGCCAAAACAGTGGTGCTGCATTGTAAAACATTTTTACTGTTTTGGAAGCTTTTCAACCCCACGTAAAGGTGTTTTCTCTGCCATAGTTTTGGCCTCCCATTCAATCCAATGCGGTTTAAAAGGTTCAGGGTTTGGTTTGGCAAAAGAAGTGGTTGTTCGTCAAGACTCGGCAAACTGAACTTTAAAAGGTTTGCCCATCTCTAGTCTAGAGCATGTGGAGATTTTGATCTTTTTACACACAAATTCAGTCGGTGTACTCAGAGTACTATGAGATTTTTCACTGACAGCTCTCAGACCGAAAATATGATTGTGTGAACTGACCCATGAAAAGTAAGAAAACCCCCTTTTTTGATCAATGAAACTTGAAAAACTTCCTACATAAATTACTGTTATGTTATGAGTAATGAATGAAGCGTCCTCTTACTTGGTCATTTTTCCATACGATCTTTTTCAGGTCAATATTCAGCACTTTTTCTTTTGGTTGATATCCTTTAAAGGTTTCCAGGGATGTTATATATATGTCAGAATACTTCACAACTTTATGGAAGTAAATGTTTTTTAAAATCCATGTGTTAGTCAGTTCTCCTTTCTCATCAAAGTAATCTTCTGTATAATCATTATTGAAATATTTCACATATTTTACAGCTTTTGCCAGCTGTGGGAAAGCAATAAAAGTTGTCACATTAGATTTGACTTTTGATGCAAACTATTTTAACATGCAAAGTATAAAACATCAATGTCATCTGTAACCCCTTGGTGATGGAGGTAATTCTGACCTTAGTGACTGAGCCTCATTTTTCACATCTGACATGTGTCACTCTATGGGGTAATAACCCTGGATACTTCTATATATCCCAGTGATCCTGAGAATGTTTTTCATTACACATTGTCATTTACGTTAGTAGTGATGAGTAAGCCCATGGATATTCACATTTGCCAAACCAGCAGGGGCTGAAAAAAAAATTGGGTTTGGCAGCCAAACTTGACCCTGAATGAGACCCCGGACACCAAACTCCATATAAGCCTAAGTGTCCCGAACTTATATGTTACACACTGGTGCTAGTAAGGGCTGGGGGGGGGGGGGGGGCTGTTAAAAAAATAAAATAAGGAATAAAGCAGGAGTTATCCTTACCAACCTTCCCTGCTGCTATAACACTGTTTCTGAGTTGGATGATTAGCTCTCATGCATATTCACTGCTTCCCCCGCCCACCGTCAGTCCCGACATGAGTGATTGGTTGCAGTCAGACCATGCCCCCACCCTCTGTGACAACATCTGCGATTGGTTGGAATCACCCATGCTGCCTGCTTCTCTATAGTGAGGTAAAAATAAATAAATACAATGGCGTAGGGTCCCCCATTTTGTGTTACCAAGATCAAGCTATGTGTGTTATCTTGCCTGTGTATCAAAATATGAGAGACCATTAGCGGCTTTTTTAATTAGTCAAATAAATAAATAAACAAAATGATGTGTGGTCTCACCCAATTTTGATGTCAAGCCAAAATAAAGCCAAGAGCTGTGGTTGGTATTCTCATCCTTGGGAATCCCCCCAAAAAATAGCAGTTTGCAGCAGCCCAAAATTGTTACATCCATTAGATGCGACAATTCTGGCGCCTTACTTGGCTCATCCTCATTGCCCTAGGGTGGTGGCAGTCGGGGTAATATAAGGGGTTAATAACTTGGCTTAGTAATGGGGAGGGGTCTGTGATACCCCCTCATTACTAATTCTGTAAGTAAAAAGAACTAAACACAAATACACAAAAATCCTTTATTAAAAAAAAAAACCCAAAACACCCTCTTCCTGCAATTTAATCCCCAGTTAAAAGTAAGTTTAGGATTGAAATATCCGGAGTTTGTTTTAGGCAAAGAATTTGATGATATTTTAGATAATTTTCCAACCTTTAAAATTTGAATGCTTATCTTCTTAAAAGGCCTCCGTCAGCACAAAATACTGATTAACCAAGTCCAGGCGCTCGTGCATCACGGCAGCCAGACATTTAAATGCACCTTCTCGCCTGCTTGTTTTCCTTCTATCTCCACCTTCACTCTTCTTTGATTGTTATCTCTGGCTTCAAAGAGCAACGGATTAGAGATAAGTAGAGATCAAACCGGTGGGGACGTGCACTTAAATGTTTGGCTGTGCCATGATGCACCAAGTGCCTGTATTTAGTTTTAAAATTAATTTGGTGCCGACAGACGCTCTCTAACATCTTATCGAAAAATGACATACTGTCTGTCATATGTCAGATCCTTCACTTTGATGCCCACAAAGTCCGCATCTTTGCCAGCAGATGATGGCTGTGATAATCAGCCATCATGTGCCTCTAACAACCATGGGTGGAATAGAGCTCCTCCTGCAGGTGTTAACCTATTAAATGCTACTATCATTCTGATCTATGACAGTGGCATTTACAGTGTGCCAACAGGGAATGAAGTATTCTAATAGAGCTCTCATAGAACGATCATGAGACACTGATAGCTCGCCATGACAGCAGGAGGTCTGCTGAAGACCCCTGTGCCTGTCATGATTGTGCTCCTGTGAATGCCAGCCTATGCAGGGCATTTGTAGGAGACAGTGGGTTTTGTATATAATATATTATAATATATATAATAATATATTAATATGTACGGATCTTTTCTGCTTTTAATAATTGCTTATCTCCTTGACAATATAGCTTAAAACCTATAATTGCAATCAGAATCAGGGAAATGTTTGATTTTGTATGATTCTTTAAAAAACTTGATATAGGTCTGTCAATCAATATAGCAAAAAGATACAGTTGAAACCAAACGTTTCCCTTCATTCTCTGTAAAGACACATCTGCAGGTTTTTCTCACTATCTGACATGAAATCAGAATAAACCTTTCCCGTTTTAGGTAAATTAGGAACCAAAATTATTTCTATTTTCCAAATGCCAGCACTGGGTATAGCTTTCAGAAAAAAAAAAAAAGATAAATAAAAAAAACAAACAATTTATTCTCCAAATTTATTAAAATATACAAAAATAGTTTTGTATCATCTAAGGATGAGCCAATTTAAAGAATGTAACATTTCTCAGATTCCCTCAAATCAGGTCTGTAGCTTCAATCTGCATTAAACTATTTAATGTGCATTAAACAGCATAATTATGCCATGAAGTCTCTCCAAACACATAGTATAATGACCGTGGGTAAAACACTATCAACTAAATTATACTCACCATGAAGAAAATAAAGATTTTGAGACCCGACCTACACTTCCCAAAATTGAAATTGCTACATAAAAGGACAAGCCATAAGGTTATGAAAGTCGAGGAAGTCGCAGATGCCAAAGAAATGCAAAGGATCCCATTTTCAAGCGTCCATCCGCAATCTGTGGCATACTGTATGTCAGGTACATAAAAGCCTGATTGAAAGCAATTTTTTCTTAATTCACATGAAATGCAGAAACCGGATTAAGTGTCGTAGTGTGGCGCCCAGGGAAGGGGGTACTCGGTCCCGGGCAGTTTGCAGATGGGAATGTCACTTTGGTGGCCGTTGCCCGATCCCATGCCCTGGGGCTTCTTTTGTAAAGGGAATATTTACAGGGGTAATAGAGTTAATGTACGTGACGCCACCTGCTGGTTGTGGTTAAAGGGGATAGAACCGCCGCTGCTGAATGTGGGTACTCCCAGGGCTGGTGGTAGTTGCAGCAATGATGTTGGGCCCTCCGCAGGTAGGTCCGTGCCTGGGAGATATTAGGGCAATCACGAAGACCACACAAGGTTGTAATGAACAGTCTCCACTTACTCCGTACCGTGGACCACTGGTTCAGGTCCCTTGGAGTATCAGTGCCAATGTAGTGACCGAGGTTGCTCTGTCCCCGGCACTCTCAGTTGGTTGGATCCCGTAGCCTGAAGCGTTTGGGGCCCAACTGTCCCTTTTGGGGAATCAGTCTCCTTCTCCATACGGCGGGCAGTGCGGACCCTGTGGGGAGGTAAGTGTCCAAACCCGGATCCTAGTTTACTGCTGATGCACCTGGATAATTTGGGTTTTGTGAAGTCCATATAGGTGTCCCACCATGCAGGTGTTTATCAGGCTGTATAGAACTGGCGCCTGATCTAGGGCCCTGTTCCCCGTGCGTGCTCCGGTCCCAGCGGTACTTGCCCATACCCGCCCTGGCGACCTCTCTCCCGTGCCCCCGGGTCACCATTGCACAGACCCAGCTCAGGCAGGTCCGCACACCTTTCTGTGTGCCACAGAACTCCTAACTGACTGACCCCTCCTACCGGGTTGACTAATCACTGGACTCGTTCCTATCTCTAGGCGACCATCCCCTTACAGATTAACCCTGTGTTCCCAGTGTGGAGTGGAAAACTAGGATTTTGGTTGTGCTTTGGTTGTATCGGCACTAATACTCCAGGTTCCAGGGGGTAGGTCCTGCATCCCCTTGAGGATGCAGTTCCTTGTAGTGACCTGAATGACTCAGGGGTGTTACATTCCCCCTTTGTTAAACACAGCATGTCCTCGGGCTGTAAGCAAAGTAGAGGTTTATTAAACCGGAATGAAAAAGAATAATTTAATTAAATACACAACATTCTTCTAACACAGGGGAGGCTCATGATTTAAACGTTGTAGTAATTCCCCCCATCAACCCACCACCCAAAAAGGTCCTGGCCCCCAGAACCCTCTAAGGAGGCAGGTCATTGGTCCTTTTGGTGACCAGGTCTGGGCCATCTCTATCCCAGAACTTTCCTCCAACCTTCCTCTCCTTGGTGATGGTATCAGTGTCCTGATGGTAAGATGGAATTACTCTGGAAGGCACGCTTGGGGCAACTATTCACAAGACACAAGTTTGTGTTGGCTGCTGCCAGTCCTGCAGCCAAGGTTCATTTTTATCAACCATTATTCATTAATTTGCAGAAAATCAGCATCCTGCTTGCCACCTCCCACCAGGTTCCGGTGCCTCCTGAGTCTCTGATGTCCTTTTTCAGCCATAACTTAACATAAAAGGAAAAGGTTCAACGGAGATGGCAAAGTCAGGATTAAACTTTCAAGGGATCATTCATTAGCAGCAACATTTGATTTTTTTTTTTAAATATCACTTTTCATTTTCAAAGCATTATGCAGACACTATTTGAATTTTTGCAGCAGATTTTCAAAGGAAATAACAAACAAACATAACTCCACAGCGTGGAGGACCTTGAAAACGGTGGAGAAGTAGGAGGATCTGGCAGGGACAGATCACAGATCTTCTGCACATCCAAAGCATACCAGCCCCTCTCTCCGTGGTGTCTGGTATACGTGACCACGTCACCCAGGTGCAGGTCACGGTCTGGATGTCCCTGTTTCAGGTGGTCCAGCACATCTCTGCGGGACTTGAATATGCCAGCGTGCATACCAGGCTCCTTTATGAAGCCCCAACCTTTTTGTTGGTCAAATTTGTCAACGGTGCCCTGGTATCGTACCCCATGGGCACTCCAGGTGGGAACCTCCTGTGCAGGCTTTGTTTCTAATGCAGATCACGGGATTTCACCTGCTTCTTTTTGGCAGCCCGGGCCTGCTGCTCCTGGTTCAGCTGCCAAATGGTAGCTTAGCAGGCCTCCTCATCCACTGCTGCCCTCTGTGCCGCAGCAGCCATTCCGGACTCCCTCTCGAACTTTATGCTCCCCGATCCCGAATAACCCACATCTGGATCACCGTTAGCAGATTTCAGGTCGGGCTGGTCACCGGCGCCTTCTCTTGTGGTCGTTGGGTCTTCCAGGGCTGCATCCCGCAGCCTAGCCATGTCTGGTCTGGTTGTGGTCGGTGGCATTGCGGCCTGGTCTTTTTCTGGCCGATGATGGAGGGGGTGCGGCCTGGTCTGGTCTGGCTGTGAGCAGAGGCGCTGCGGCCTGGTCTGGTCTGGCCATGGACAGAAGCTCCGGAGATACCGGCAGGTCAGCGGGCAGTGGTATTACAGGTTCCGCTGCTATGGGAATGAGCGGGGCAGAGGAGGTTCCCACGCTTATCGACTCCTTATGCCATTCCTTGTGCGGAGCCCGTTCTGCTTGGATCTGCACAGCCACCACCATCCCCATCATCTCCGTGCACCAGTCAATGATCTGCTGGATCATCTTCAGCCACATCCGGAGACACAGCCAGTCCAGCCCTGCTTCGAGCCAGGGCATGGTTCCGCGGGCCGGAGGAGTGGACATCCTGGCTTTTGCAGACTCACAGATTTAGTGCTGCAGAGCTGGCATTCTGCCGGCCTCCTTTCAGCTTCCTGTGACTCGTTTCACTTTTGCATTTTGCCACTCCCAGGGGGCAGGGTTGGCTTTTTCGCGCTCTTTTGCCACAGTGATGGCACACCCAGTTTAATCAAAGATGGCAGCAGTCAGTTTATACAAACAGTCCATTAAATGTAATCTTTAAGGCACATGTTACCCGAGTTAACGTGCCTTGTTTGTATCCTGTTCGTGACGCCAGGAAAAGAAGCTGTGGCGCCCAGGGGAGGGGGTACTCGGTCCCGGGTGGTTTGCAGATGGGAATGTCACTTTGGTGGCCGTTGCCAGATCCCATGCCCTGGAGCTTCTTTTGTAAAGGGAATATTTACAGGGGAAATAGAGTTAGTGTACGTGACGCCACCTGCTGGTTGCGTTTAAAGGGGATAGAACCGCCGCTGCTGATTGTGGGTACTCCCAGGGCTCGTGGTAGTTGCAGCAATGATGTTGGGCCCTCCGCAGGTAAGGCCGTGCCTGGGAATTATTTGGGCAATGACGGAGATCACAAAAGGTTGTAATGAACAGTCTCTACTCACTCCGTTATGTGGACCACTGGTTCAGGTCCCTTGGAGTATCGGTGCCAATGTAGTGACCGATGTTGCTCTGTCCCCGGCACTCTCTGCTGGTTGGGTCTCACAGCCTGAAACGTTTGGGGTCCGACTGTCCCTTTTGGGGAATCAGTCTCCTTCTCCGTATGGCGGGCAGTGCAGACCCTGTGGGGAGGTAAGTGTCCAAACCCCAATTCTAGTTTACTGCTGATGCACCCGGAATATTTGGGTTTGGTGAAGTCCATAAAGGTGTCCCACCGTGCAGGTGTTTATCA
Source organism: Anomaloglossus baeobatrachus (assembly GCF_048569485.1). Classification (NCBI taxonomy): domain Eukaryota; kingdom Metazoa; phylum Chordata; class Amphibia; order Anura; family Aromobatidae; genus Anomaloglossus; species Anomaloglossus baeobatrachus. The sequence continues at coordinate 18,915,087 of NC_134353.1, forward strand.
GGTCGTATAAAACTGGCGCCTGATCTAGGGCCATGTGCCCCGTGTGTGCTCCGGTCCCAGCGGTGCTTGCCCATATTCTCCCTGGCGACCTCTCTCCCGTGCCCCCGGGGTCACCATTGCATGGACCCAGCTCAGGCACGTCCGCACACCTCTCTGTGTGCCACAGAACTCCTAACTGACTGACCCCTCCCACCGGGCTGGCTAATTACTGTACTCGTTCCTATCTCTAGGCGACCATTCCCTTACAGATTAACCCTGTGTGCCCAGTGTGGAGTGGAGAACTAGGATTTTGGTTGTGCTTTGGTGGTATCGGCACTAATACTCCAGGTCCCAGGGGGTCAGTCCTGCATCTCCTAGAGGATGCAGTTCCTTGTAGTGCCCTGAATGTCTCAGTGGTGCTACAGTACCATTATTGTGTGATGTCTCCTGTTTGTCAGCATGCTGAGAGACAGATTCCTTAAACTGAGAGACCATGGTTTATCACTCTGCTTGATCACTCAGCGTGTAGTCAGACATGTCAATGCTGTTGAGTACCCCAGTGGTTCAGAGGATAATGATGAACTGGAATGACAGCAAGAGGTTCTCAGAAGTGAACCTCTGCATGGACGGATCATCAGCTTAAAAGCATAATGAGTAGAAATTAGCGAAACCGTAGATATACAGGTTCGGTAGGTCCAGTTGAACTTTGAAAAACATCCAGTCCAGGACTGGATATGAACTCGAATATCTGCCAGAACCCAAACTCCATACAAATCTATGGGGACCTGAGTATTGCGCTGTTAAATGGTGGTAGAAAGGGATAAGGTAGATTAGAGCAAGACTGTAATACTTACCGAGTCTCCAGTGGGGCTGTAACACTACTTGCAGTTTTGCTCATGAACCCTCATACATATTCACTGCTTCCCCCACCCACTGGCAGTCCTGGCATCTGTGATTGGTTGCTGTCATACATCACCTCCACCCTGTGTGACAGCATCTTTGATTGGTTGGAGTTACACACAATGTCTGTATAGTGGTAAAGGAAATTAATACATATATTGTCTTAGGGTTCCCTTATATTATGATGCCCAGCACAGATAAAGCATAAGGCTACATGATGCAGCCTCAAGCCATGTGCTTATCTTGGCTGTGCATCAAAATATGAGTGACCCTATATGGTCCCCCTAATTTTGATACCCAGCTATGATAAAGCTAACAACTAGGGACTGGTATTCTCAGGCTGGTGAGTAGAGATGAGCGAACTGGTCCCGGTTCGGCTCGAGGCGGTTCGCCGAACGGAGGTCCCGTTCGAGTTCAGTTCGTCGAACGTTCGACGAACCGAACTCGAACGTATAGGCTATAATGGGAGGCAATAACAAACACATAAAAATGCATGATAAATGTACACAAACAGTTAATAAACATTGCCATAACACTTACCGGTCCCCGCGATCCCTTCTGCACTCTGTCTCCTGCCGCTATTCCATCCGATGATCGCTGAATCCTCCCGGCGACCGGCACTGCCAGCAGAGATGCAGGACCTATCGTGACGTCAAAATAGCCATGTGACCAGTCACGTGGCTATTATCTCATTGGCTACAGACTGGTCACATGACTATGACACGTCATGTAGGACCTGCGAGTGCATCTCTCCGGTACACGGTGCACATATGTGTATCGCCGTGTACCAGCGACATGCTCTACCACACGGTCGACTCCCCGTTCCGTTAGGGACCGGCTGACACAGCCGGTCATTAACGGAGATCACCGTTGCCATAGCAACGCAGTTAGCGGTGACGTCACCGCTAACCGCGGCTCCGAGAGCACCATTGCTATGGTAACGCGTCTGTCAGCGGTACCGCTGTTACCGCTGACAGCCAGCACTGTTCACTCACGGAGTGAAGGCTGCACGATTGTAGTGAGCATTGTAGTGAGGATGAGGTTCCCCAGCCCCAAGTGATGAGCTGGTGAACCTCATCCTTCCTCACTACAATCGTCACTACTACTCCACTAGAAAGAAGACAGAAGAGCAGGATCGTGGAGGGCTGACAGGGGGTAATAAAGATGGAGTCTCTAATGTGTCTGTGTATTTATTTCTATTAAAGTATTTTTTCTCTGTGTGGTGTTTTTTTTAACCCTTTATTGGAGATTCTTAATGGCCGGGTCAAACGTGCCTGACATTAAGAATCTCTGGCTTAATACTGGCTAGTAAAACAAAGCCAGTATTAACTCATGATTACCCAACAAGCCACCCGGCTCCAGGGCTGTTGGAAGAGTTGGATACAGCGCCAGATGATGGCGCTTCTATGAGAGCGCCATTTTCTGGGACGGCTGCGGACTGAAATCCGCAGCAGAGGCGCCCAGAAACCTCGGGTTAGCCTGTGCTGCGGATTCCAATCCCCAGCTGCCTAGTTGTACCCGGCTGGACACAAAAATGGGGCGAAGCCCACGTCATTTGTTTTTTAATTATTTCATGAAATAAGTGAAATAATTAAAAAAAAACGGGTTTCCCTATATTTTTGGTTCCCAGCCGGGTACAAATAGGCAACTGGGGGTTGGAGGCAGCCCGTGGCTGCCTGCTGTACCTGGCTAGCATACAAAAATATGGCGAAGCCCACGTCATTTTTTTGGTGGGCAAAAAAATTCTGCATACAGTCCTGGATGGAGTATGCTGAGCCTTGTAGTTCTGCAGCTGCTGTCTGCTCTTCTCCAGACAGACAGCAGCTGCAGAACTACAAGGCTCAGCGTACTCCATCCAGGACTGTATGCAGAAGTTTTTTGCCCCCTGAAAAAATTATGTGGGCTTCGCCATATTTTTGTATGCTAGCCAGGTACAGCAGGCAGGTACGGCTGCCCCCAACCCCCAGTTGGCTATTTGTACCCGGCTGAGAACCAAAAATAAAGGGAAGCCCTTTTTTTATTATTTCATGAATTTCACAACTAGGCAGCTGGGGATTGGAATCCGCAGCACAGGTTGGCCTGAGCTTTCTGGGCCCCACTGCTGCGAATTGCAGTCTGCAGCTGCCTCAGAAAATGGCATTTTCATAGAAGCGCCATCTTCTGGCACTGTATCCAACTCTTCCAGCACCTGCCTGCTATACCTGGCTAGCATACAAAAATATGGCGAAGCTCACGTCCTTTTCTTGTAGTTTTTTGGCAAAAAAAATAAAAAATGCTTCCCTGGATTTTCCATTGCCATTGAAGGTAACATCAAGCAGTGAGGGTTAGCAGCCAGTAGCTGCTTGGATTACCCTTAGCTAGCAATACAAAAAATGCAGCAGGAGCCCATATATATTTTTTTTAATTATTTATTTAAATAACTAAAAACAAAATGGGCTTCCCTGTATTTTGATTGCTGGACATCACAGTGCTATAAAAATAAATCTTTAAAAAAATGACGTAGCGCTCCGCGGTATTTTTGATTCTCAGCGCAGATAAAGCAGACAGCTATGGGTTGCCACCCCAGTCTGCCTGCCGATACCTTGGTTGGCAATCAAAATACAGGGAAGCCCATTAATTTTTTCTATTTAAAAAATAGTTAAAAAAAAAAATGACGTTGGGTCCCCCCATTTTTGATAGCCAGCTAGGGTAAAGCAGACGGCTGTAGCCTGAAAACCACAGCTGGCAGCTTTACCGTGGTTGGGGATCCAATGTGGAGGTCCCCTCAGGCTCTTTTTTATAATTATTTTATAAATATTAATAATTACACAATAAAAGTAGGGTCCCCCCCAAATTGGATCACCAGCCAAGGTAAAGCGGACAGCTGTGGTCTGGTATTCTCAGGGTGGGAAGGTCCATAGTTATTGGGCCTTCACAGCCTAAAAATAGCAGGCCGCAGGCACCCCAGACGTGGCGCATCCACTAGATGCGCCAATCCTGGCGCTTCACCCCAGCTCATCCCGTGCCCTGGTGCAGTGGCAAACGGGGTAATAAATCGGGTTGATACTAGCTGTAAAGTCACCTGAGATCAAGCCCAGCAGTTTGTGATGTCATGGCGTCTATTAGATACCCAACATCATAAACTGTCAGTACTAACAAAAAAAAAAAAAAAATCGACAAAAGAAATTTATTTGAAAAAACAGTCCCCAAAACATTTCCTCTTTCACCAATTTATTGTAAGAAAAAAAATAAAGGGGTCCCACGACGACTCTGGACCGTCTAGAATATGGGGGGGAGACACTCAGGGAACGTATCCCCCATTTTTTAGGAGTGCGGACCCTTCATGTGAGGAGTGTGGGTGCAATGAATCTGCACTCACTCTTCTCGGGTCCACAGCAGCAGAGTCCATGTCGTAATGGTTGCTACCAAAGCTGCAATGCCCTGCTCATGAGGTAAGGGCATGCCTAATCAGGAGAACTACTGTAGAGGAAGCTCTGCTCACTGGTATATAGGTGCTCAGAGGAAATAATAGATAAAATTAGTGATTAACCTCGGCACTCTAAATCTCCCAGACTAAGTCAGTAAGTCACAACGGATAGTAATGCAAAATCACTCTTTATTGGTCGGTATTAAGAAAAAAAATTTTTCATAAGCATATATGTTTTTGTCCAAAACAAGTTACAAATGACGTTTCGGCCTGAGCCTTCGTCAGATTGGACTTATCTGCATGTAATCATGAAAAATGACAATAATCAGTATCACATAAGAGTGAGAGAACAATAACATAAACTCGAACAATGTAGAGGTACAATTGGGATGCAGCAAAAAAATTGCAACACAGCAAGGAATGAAACACATGATACAAATGTCATAATACAGTACAAGGACAATATAGTAATGACAAATATGGGGTCAGAGTAGGCTTAGACAGCTCTGGTACGAAAGAGATGTCAATCATAAAGTAACATGTGCAGTAGGTGTAGAGCTACAGTATGCATGGCAGAGCTAATGGGTAGACCGACCATAGAAAAAGTAGAGAAAAAGTGGAGAAAAAATGTAGAAAAAGTGGAGAAAAAGTGGAGAAAAAGTGGAGAAAAAGTGGAGAAAAAGTGGAGAAAAAATGTAGAAAAAGTGGAGAAAAAGTGGAGAAAAAATGTAGAAAAAGTGGAGAAAAAGTGGAGAAAAAATGGAGAAAAAGTGGAGAAAAAATGTAGAAAAAGTGGAGAAAAAGTGGAGAAAAAATGTAGAAAAAGTGGAGAAAAAGTGGAGAAAAAATGTAGAAAAAATGTAGAAAAAGTGGAGAAAAAGTGGAGAAAAAGTGGAGAAAAAATGTAGAAAAAGTGGAGAAAAAGTGGAGAAAAAGTGGAGAATAAGTGGAGAAAAAGTGGAGAAAAAGTGGAGAAAAAGTGGAGAAAAAATGTAGAAAAAGTGGAGAAAAAGTGGAGAAAAAATGGAGAATAAGTTGAGAAAAAGTGGAGAAAAAGTGGAGAAAAAGTGGAGAAAAAGTGGAGTAAAAATGTAGAAAAAGTGGAGAAAAAATGTAGAAAAAGTGGAGAAAAAGTGGAGAAAAAGTGGAGAAAAAGTGGAGAATAAGTGGAGAAAAAATGGAGAAAAAAATGGAGAAAAAGTGGAGAAAAAGTGGAGGAAAAAGTGGAGAATAAGTGGAGAAAAAGTGGAGAATAAGTGGAGAAAAAGTGGAGAAAAAGTGGAGAATAAGTGGAGAAAAAGTGGAGAAAAAGTGGAGAATAAGTGGAGAAAAAATGGAGAAAAAAATGGAGAAAAAGTGGAGAAAAAGTGGAGAAAAAGTGGAGAAGAAGTGGAGAAAAAATGGAGAAAAAAATGGAGAAAAAGTGGAGAAAAAGTGGAGAAAAAGTGGAGTAAAAATGTAGAAAAAATGTAGAAAAAGTGGAGAAAAAATGTAGAAAAAGTGGAGAAAAAGTGGAGAAAAAGTGGAGAAAAAGTGGAGAAAAAGTGGAGTAAAAATGTAGGAATAGTGGAGAAAAACTGTAGAAAAAGTGGAGAAAAAGTGGAGAAAAAGTGGAGAAAAAGTGGAGAATAAGTGGAGAAGAAGTGGAGAATAAATGGAGAAAAAATGGAGAAAAAAATGGAGAAAAAGTGGAGAAAAAGTGGAGGAAAAAGTGGAGAATAAGTGGAGAAAAAGTGGAGAAAAAGTGGAGAATAAGTGGAGAAAAAAATGGAGAAAAAGTGGAGAAAAAGTGGAGAAAAAGGGGAGAAGAAGTGGAGAAAAAATGTAGAAAAAGTGGAGAAAAAGTGGAGAAAAAGTGGAGAAAAAGTGGAGTAAAAATGTAGAAAAAGTGGAGAAAAAGTGGAGAAAAAATGGAGAAAAAGTGGAGAAAAAGTGGAGAAAAAATGGAGAAAAAGTGGAGAAAAAGTGGAGAAAAAGTGGAGAAAAAGTGGAGAAAAAGTGGAGAAAAAGTGGAGAAAAAGTGGAGAATAAGTGGAGAAAAAAATGGAGAAAAAGTGGAGAAAAAGTGGAGCATCCTTTGGTGCCTTTCATGTGACACTAAGGGGTGCTTAGCTTTGTATTCAGCCAAAAAAAATGAAAAAAAAAATGACGTAGGATTCCCCCTAGTTTTGTAGCCAGCTAGGGTAAAGCAGACGGCTGCAGTCTGCAGACCACAGCTGGCAACCTCACCTTGGCTGGTAATCCAAAACTGAGGGCACCCCACGCTGTTATTTTAAATTAAATAAATAATTTAAAAAAAAAACACGTAGGGGTCCCCCCAAAATTGGATCACCAGCCAAGGTAAAGCAGACAGCTGGGGCCTGATATTCTCAGACTAGGGAGGTCCATGGCTATTGGACTCTCCCCAGCCTAAAAATAGCAGGCCGCAGCCGCCCCAGAAGTGGCGCATCCATTAGATGCGCCAATCCTGGTGCTTCGCCCCAGCTCATCCCGCGCCCTGGTGCGGTGGCAAACGGGGTAATATATGGGGTTAATACCAGATTTGTAAGTCACCTGGCATCAAGCCCTGGGGTTGGTGAGGTCAGGCGTCTATCAGATACCCGACATCACCAACCCAGTCAGTAATAAAAAAAAATAGACGACAAACACATTTTTATTTGAAAAAACACTCCCCAAAACATTCCCTCTTTAACCAATTTATTAGAAAAAAAAACAAATCCAGGTCTGGTGTAATCCAAGGGGTTGCCATGACGATCCACACTGTCCCAGTCAATGAAGAGCAGGATGTTCCCCATTGGCTGGGAGAGCAATGCAGTGACCTGAGCTAACATCAATGGGTCAGCCCAGGTCACTGCAGGGGGATGACAAGTGCTGCTGTCAGGAGCGAGGTACATTACCTGCGCTGATCTCCAGCACACTGACAGCCCCTGTCACTGAGTTCAATGACCGGAGCCTTCACACCAAGTCTCGCGAGAGGCCCGTGACGTCACCGCTAGTCAGTCTCGGGTCGGAAGCAAGAGGTGATGTGACAAGCGGCGGCCATGGAGGACAGTGACAGCGCTGAGGTCGGGATGGCGGGACTTCATCACCGCAGGTAAGCCAAGCGGGACCATGTGTGCAGAGTGTGTGTGTGTGTGTGTGTGTGTGTGTGTGTGTACATGCCGCGGGCAGGAGGGGGCGGAGCGAGCTGAGCGGGGAAGTGTGGGCTTCCTGCACGTAACTAGGATAAACATCGGGTTACTAACCAAAGCGCTTTGGTTGGATACCCGATGTTTATCTTGGTTACCAGCTTGTGGCAGGCTGCCAGCTATGGCTCCTGCTCACTGTAGCTGTAAAAAGCCCTGCTTTTTGCTGCTAGAACCGTTCTCGAACGTTTCTAGAACTATCGAGCTTTTGCAAAAAAGCTCGAGTTCTAGTTCGATCTAGAACACCCCCAAAATCACTCGAGCCGCGAACTGGAGAACCACGAACCGCGAACCGCGCTCAACTCTACTGGTGAGGCCCATGCTTATTGGGCCCACCAGCCTAAAAATAGCAGTCAGCAGCCGCCGAGAATTGTCACATCCATCAGATGCGTCAATCCCGATATTTTACTTAGATCATCCCGATTGCCCTGGTGCACTGTCAATCAGGAAAATGTAAGGGATTAATGACAGCTCACAAGCTCTAGTTTAGTAATGGGAGGCGTCTATGAGACCCCCCAATACTAATACTGTAAGTAAATAGATATAAACACAAACACTGAAAAGATCCTTTATTTGAAATAAAATACAAAAAAACACTCACTTTCTCAAATTTATTAACCCATAACCCCCATTTTTTACGTAATCCACACAAGGTCCCATGACAATCCCAACTCTGCTATATACTGAAGTCACACCGCGTGGGCACAGTACATAACTGCCCACTGTGGTTTCAGGCACAGACTGACTAAGCTATAGCTTTGAGCAGTGATGTCACTCAGTATATCTGCGGTCACATCTGGAGATTCACGTGGTATCCCATCTGTGACCGCAGGTAAACTGACCTCAGGTGACCTCATTGAACTTAGTGACCTCACCTCAGGTGAACTCATTCAGTTCAATGAAACCTGCATCTCTTGCCAGAAAACCACATTTTTTTGCCATGCCAAAAAATGCAACATGGTGCTGAAATTTAAACATCAAAGTCCTGCACCAATACTGCATCCACTGGGAAAATGTGATGTAGTTTTGAAGTGATATTCTGCCAAGAGATTGAGATTTTTCTACTGAAATTTATACATCAAATTCCTGCACCAAATCTGCATCTTTTGGCAAAAAAACAGCATCTAAATGAGATGTGGTTTTGCTGCAATACTGAGGAGTTATTTTGCCAGAAGATGCAGACTTGGTGTATGAATTTGATGTATAAATTTCAGCACCAATCAGAAATCTGGTGCAGACATTTCAGCACCAAATTAGAATTTCTTGGCAGAAAACCACACTGTAATGGCGTCAGAACCGTTTTTGTGCTTCTTTTTTTAACGAGATGCAGATTTTGTGATGACATTTAACAAAAAAAAAGCATCACAACGTGATGTGGTATTGATGTGATATTTTTTTGCCAGGAGATACAGTTTTGATGAAGTAATTTATACACCAAATTTCTGCACCAAATCTGCATCTTCTGGCAAAAAACGCATCAATAGTTCATCAAAACTGTATTGCTTTTATAAGATTTTTTTTGCCAGAAGATAAAGATTTGGTGCATAAATTTCAGCTCCATATCTTCATCTTTTTGGAATAAAATGTTTTTCTGCCATAAGGTACAGGTCTGAATAAAATCAGTTCACCTAAGGTGAGGTCACAGAGTAGAATGAGATAATCTGTAGTCAGTTTACCTGTGGTCACAGGTGGGGTACCATGGAAACTTCCATCTGTGACCCCAGAAAAAATGAGTCCCGTCTCTGCTCACAGCTGTAGCTCAGTCAGTCTCTGCCAGAAGACAAAACGTAAGTAGTAGAGATGAGCGATGTTCGAGGTTCGCCAATTCCATGTTCGAGTGATTTTGGGGGGTGTTTGAGACGTTCAACGAACTCGAGCCTTTTGCTCAAAGTTCAATAGTTCGAGTAACGTTCGAGAATGGTTCGATCAGCAAAAGCGTGGCTTTTCACGGCTATGTGTGCAGGGAGCCCTCGCTGGCAGCCTACGGTAAGCTGGTAACCAGGGTAAATATCGGGTATCCAAACAAAGATCTTTGCTTAGTAACTCTAACTACGTGTGCAAAAGTCCCCGAAAGCCACACAGAAGCACTTCCGTCGGATGCCGCTGCAGTCTGTGTCCCGCTCCAGCCCCACGGCTGCCCGCTCAGCAGTGTCCGCAGCTGCCCGCACTGTACGGTGTCCGCAGCTGCCCACACTGCTGTGACAGCAGCCGCGGGGATGACAAGCGCTGCCGTAAGGAGATTAGTAAAGTTCCTTACCTACGGTGATGAAGTCCTACCCTCCTGACATCAGCGCTGTCACTGTATTCCATGGCCGCCGCTTGTCACATCTCCTCTCGCTGCCGATCAGAGACTGTCACTAGCGGTGACGTCATAGGCTCTCGCGATACTTGGTTGTGAAGGTGGCGGTCATTGAAGTCAGTGCCAGCGCTGCTGTCAGGAGTGATCACCGAAGATAATGTACCTCGCTAACCTCCTGACAGCAGCGCTCGTCATGCCCTGCAGTGACAGCTCTGCTATCAGGAGTGCAGCGATCACTGCAGGTAATTTACCTCACTAACCTCCTGACAGCAGCGCTCGTCATGCCCTGCAGTGACAGCTCTGCTATCAGGAGTGCAGCGATCACTGCAGGTAATTTACCTCACTAACCTCCTGACAGCACTGCTCGTCATGCCCTGCAGTGATCTGGGCTGACCTATTGATGTTAGCTCAGGTCACTGCATTGCTCTCCAAGCCAATATGGAACATTCTGTTCTTCATTGACTGGGACATTGACTATGGTATGGATTGTTGTGGGACCCCCTTAGATTACGCCGGACCTGGATTTGTTTTTATTTCTAATAAATTGGTGAAAGAGGGAATGTGTTAAGGAGTGTTTTTTCAAATAAAAATGTGTTTGTCGTTAATTTTTTTTTTATTACTGACTGGGTTGGTGTGGCGGGTATCTGATAGACGCCTGACATCACGAACCCCAGGGCTTGATGCCAGGTGACATTACACATCTAGTATTAACCTCATATATTACCCTGTTTGCCACCGCGCCAGGGCACGTGATGAGCTGGAGCGAAGCACCTGGCTGCGGCCTGCTATTTTTAGGCTGGGGAGAGTCCAATAATCATGGACCTCCCTAGTCTGAGAATATCAGGCCCCAGCTGTCCGCTTTACCTTGGCTGGTGATCCAATTTTGGGGAGACCCCCAAGTGTTTTTTTTTTAAATTATTTATTTAATTTAAAATAACAGCGTGGGGTGCCCTCAGTTTTGGATTACCAGCCAAGGTGAAGCTGCCAGCTGTGGTCTGCAGGCTGCAGCCGTCTGCTTTACCCTAGCTGGCTATCAAAAATAGGGGAACCCCACGTCATTTTTTTTTAAAATGTATTTATTTTTTGGCTAAATACAAGGCTAAGCACCCCTTAGCGCCACATGAAAGGCACCAAAGGGTGTAAAATTACAAAATGCAGGAGAGTGGGACATTATGTGTCTTTCTGCCATTATAATGACAGAAAAGACTGATATGAAGTGTACAAGCACAGGAAAATCACCAGAGCACTCTACGCTGTGAAAAGCAGTAGAAAATGGCACTGGAGTGAACATGTGACCGTCTCATGTAGGATGAAGCTATGGATCCTGGGTAAATTTATGTATTTTCCCTCTTTAAGTTTTTTTGCGATACGCAAAAAAAACGGAAGGCACACGGATGACAAACGGATGACATACGGACCCTATACGGAACGGAACAGAAAAGGATGCCACATGGATGCATTCGTGAAAAAAATGGATCATTTTTTGCGGACCGCAAAAACAGATCAATCATGTGAATGCAGCCTTAGGCGGGCTTTGCACGTTGCGACATCGCAAGCCGATGCTGCGATGTCGCACGCGATAGTCCCTGCCCCCGTCGCAGGTACGATATCGTGATAGCTGGCGTAGCGAAAATTATCGCTACGCCAGCTTCACATGCACTCACCTGCCGTGCGTCCATCGCTCTGGCCGGCGACCCGCCTCCTTCCTAAGGGGGCGGGTCGTGCGGCGACATAGCGACGTCACATGGCAGGCGGCCAATAGCGGCGGAGGGGCGGAGATGAGCAGGATGTAAACATCCCGCCCACCTCCTTCCTTCCGCATTGTGGCCGGCGGCAGGTAAGGAGATGTTCCTCGCTCCTGCAGCTTCACACACAGCGATGTGTGCTGCCGCAGGAGCGAGGAACAACATCGTACCTGTCGCGGCACCGGCATTATGGAAATGTCGGAGGCTGCAACGATGATACGATAACGACGCTTTTGCGCTCGTTCATCGTATCATCTAGGATTTACACACTACGACATCGCAAGTGACGCCGGATGTGCGTCATTTTCGATTAGACCCCACCGACATCGCACCTGCGATGTCGTAGTGTGCAAATCCGCCCTTATTCTGATCTGCCGTTTATAAACAGCAGGCAGAAATAAGTGAATAGAGCCCCACAGCGTCAGAAAATCTCTGGGGTTTCAGGGCTAGCTGAGACCCTGGAGATCATGATTCAGGCCGGTTTTTCCGGTCCCCGCTCACGTGATCACAGGTATACACCGTATACCAATGATCACGTTACAGTAAATGACAGCGCCGGTAAAAAATTATTTATCTCCCATCTGGCATGAACAAACATCTCAGATGGGAGATAAATCTCCTCCCCGGTCCCCTCCAGTCCCCCGGTGTCGCCAAAGTGCCCCCCCCTGACACCCTCCTGGAAATCCAAGATGGCCGCGCGCACAGCAGCGCGCCAGCTGCATTCCCCCTAGTCCTCTGATTTCTGTCGCATGTACCATGACACATGCGACTACTCCCCAGGCACTGCCAGGTCACCCCCTATAACCCCACCGGTGTTCCCCGGTGTCCCACAGTACCTGTGCAACATTGATCCCCCGTAGCCCCCTCCTTCACAATAGACTCTGCCGCATGCACAGAGCGGCTGTCAGCTCAGCTTCCTGTGTTTAGACACAGTGAGTGGAGGTAACCATGCATCTGTAAGCTACTGCAATGCCCTGCTCATGAGGTAAGGAACATAGTTGATCAGGAGAGCTATATACTACATTTCCAAATGGAGGTATTTGATTTTATAGTTGCCCTGCTGAACGACTACCAATCATGAGAGTCCATTATACGCCACAAGAAAACATATCTAAATAGCGAGCTCTGTTGTTTCGTATTTATTCAGCAGGATAACTGGACTTAAGGTTTCCGACACACATCCGTGAAAATGCACGCACGTGTGTTATGGTCCGTTTTTCGGGTCCATGTCCCGTTTTTGTGTCCGTTTTTATGGTCCGTGTGGCATTTGTGTGACCGGCGTATGCTAGCCCTGTATGCGTGTGTAATGCCGTGTGTGCGTGAGATTTGTAACTGATGTGTGAATGTTTTTTTCCGTGTGAAATGTTCCATGTTTAATGTAAAATGTCGTGTTTGATTACCCGCAGACAGAGTCACGCGCTGAGAATGAACTCGGGTGACCTTCACCCGACTTCATTGTCATACCGTGGCTCTGTCTGTGTCGCATACTGATTAGCAGTCACCCATGAAGGATTCATGGGTGACCGCTAATCCCCTGAGTGACTGCAGTGAGCAGCGCGATTAGCGCTACCGTCACTCAGGTTACCCGCGGCTAGCTGGATCCTCCACCCGTGACCGCAACTCACCTGTGATGTCATCGCTGTCACTCGGGCGACTTGCTGTCACAGGTGGAGGATCCAGTGGTGGCCGCGAGTAACCTGAGTGACATCATCGCTGATCGCGTGGCTCACCTCAGTTGCTGTGTGGAGCTGTCCGGAGCGGCGGTGTTCTTCTGCTGCTCCTGTCACCTTCATGTAGCAGAGCTGGAAGCGACGCGGGACCTCCGTGGATTACGCCGGACATGGATGGGTATTTGGGGCTTAATAAATTGGTGAACAAGGTTTTTTTTTTAGTGTTTATTATTTCAAATAAAGGATTTTTCGTTGTGTGTGTTTATTTACTGTAACGTACAGATTAATCATGGAAGGTATCTCGTGGAGGTGCCGGACATGATTAATCTTGGACTTAGTGGCAGCTATGGGCTGCCATTAACTCTTTATTACCCCGATTGCAAACGCACCAAGGCAATTCGGGAAGAGTCGGGTAGAGTCCCAGAACTGTCGCATCTAATGGATGCGGCATTTCTGGGCGGCTGCTGGCTGATATTGTTAGGCTGCGGGGCTCCCCATAACGTGGAGCTCCCCATCCTGAGAATACCAGCCTTCAGCCGTTTTACTTTACCCTGGCTGGTATCAAAATGGGGGGGAACCGCACGTCGTTTTTTTTTAATTATTTATTTTTTTATTTTACTGCACAGTATAGACCAGCCCACCGGTGGCTGTGATTGGTTGCAGTGAGACAGCTGTCACTCAGCGTAAGGGCGTTTCTCACTGCAACCAATCATAGGCGCCGGTGGGTGGGGAAAGCAGGGAATACGAGATTGATTAATCAATTTTTCAAAATAGTAAAAGCCGCCGGAGCAGTGTGAACGCCGTGCAGCGCCGCGCCAGTGATCGGTAAGTATGAGAGAGGGGGGAGACTGACCGACAGACAGAGAGAGGGACAGACAAGACAGAGAGAGAGAGACCAACCGACAGAGAGAGACCGACCGATGGACTGAGGGAGATTGACCGACATAGACAGAAAAAGAAAGAATAGCCGCTACAAAAAAGTACAAAACGTACACGGAGCATACAGAGATGCATCCGTGTCACGTACTTGTGCGCACCAAACCATTGACTTTCATGGTGTCCATCTGTGCGTGTTCCGTGCAGGAAACGAACATGCTGCCGTGCAAAACGGACACACATATGGATCACGGACATGATGAAAAACGCAAGTTTGACCACAAACATAGATTAACATTGGTGCACGTTTATCCGTGTCTCCGGTATATACGGAAACGGACAAAACACGCACGTTTTTAACGGATGTGTGTCGGAGGCCTAAAGGGGTATTCCATCTCCAAGATCCTTTCACCAATATATAGTAGGTGGAATAGCAATAATATCAGGACATACCTTTATTAGCAAATTTAGTATAGTTCTCCTGATTAGGCATGTCCTTACCTCATGAGCAGGGCATTGCCGCTTTGGTAGCAACAGTTACGACATGGACTGTGGACCCGGGGAGAGTGGGTGCAGATTCATTGCACCCAAACTCCTCACATGGAGGGTCTGCACTCCTAGAAAATGGGGGATACTTTCCCTGAACGTGTCCCCCCATATTCTAGACGGTCCAGAGTCGTCGTGGGACCCCCTTATTTTTTATCCCTTACAATAAATTGGTGAAAGAGGCAATGTTTTGGGGAGTGTTTTTTCAAATACATTTTTTTTGGCTATGTTTTTTGTTAGTACTGACAGTTTGTGATGTCGGGTATCTGATAGACGCCATGACATCACAAACTGCTGGGCTTGATGTCAGGTGACCTTACAGTTAGGTGCCACCCACGTGCCAGCAGCCGTCGCTGCTCAGGTCCGGACCTTCCAGTGGCTGGCTCGAGGGTCTCCGGACCCGGGGGTCTTGCGGACACGCCGAATAAAAGGGGGGGATGGAGATGTACGGGCTAGGCCGTGATAGGTTCGTGACGCCACCCATGGTGTGTGGTGAAGTGGGACACCAACGCTGCTGTTACGGAGCACCCTGGGGAAATGTTGCGCAGCAAGTTGTTAACCCCTCCGTGGGCAGAGATGGTGGCCCCGGGACCCGGTGGACGTTGGTGCAGGGAGATGGGCGACCGCAGGGTGCTGGTGTACTCACTATGAAACAACATATGAGTCTCTGGAAACCAAGGTGATGGTGGTCGGTGCCCACAGCCGGCTGCGTTCTGGTCCCCCACCCAGCTGGTGGTCTCTGTCTTTCACCTGCACCTTTTTAGAACGGTGGACTGCCTGTGCCTGAAACTTCAGGAGTCCGCTCCCGGCTGCATGTGGCCTAAGGAACCCTTGCCCACAGACGCTGGCCCGTGGGATCTCTGAGCCTTGGCGGTGACTTTCTATCCCCCTTGTTGGGCTATTGTCTTCTATTAGGGACTTTGGGTGGGACAGAACCTCTAGTCCTGGCCTCAATTGGTTAATTTGCTGATACCAGTTGCTTCTGGTCCCAGCCTCAGGGTCCGAGTACCCCCCTCTGTGCTCCGGTTTCCGATTCGGTTCCGCGGGTCAGTACCGGCGGGCTACGACCCTGTCCTGGTCCACCTCAGTTCCATCGAGCCGTCTTCCCGGCTCCTGCAGACGGAGACCGCCGTCTGCCTCCTAGCCAATGGCACCAGGGCTCCAACCCTGGTACCGGTCAGTCAGTTCCAGACCTGACACACAGGCCTGCTCCTCACTCCTCTGCCCTTGAACTTGACTGACACTCAACGCTTTACTGCGGTTTGTCCCGCCCCGGGCTGTCTAGACCCCTGGGTGGGCATGCACCAACTGCCTGGTCACACCCACTGGTGTGTCCTCTAGCCCTAAGGGGGGGTGACTAGGGTTTGTGTGTTTGGCTGATGTTACCTATGGGGAACGGTGTTCTGCAGGGGCCTATTTGTGACTAATTGGCCCGGCCAGGGCGTCACATTATTATTTATAAAATATTCATAAAAAAGAGCCTGGGGTGACTGACCTCACATTGGATCACCAACCACGGTAAAGCTGCCAGCTGTGGTTTTCAGGCTACAGCCGTTCTGCTTTACCCTAGCTGGCTATCAAAAATAGGGGGACCCCACGTAATTTTTTTTTTTAACTATTTTTTTTAAATAAAAAAAATTAATGGGCTTCCCTGTATTTTGATTGCCAGCCAAGGTAACACCAGGCAGATAGGGGTGGCAACCCGTAGCTGTCTGCTTTATCTGCGCTGAGAATCAAAAATACCGTGGAGCAATACGTCATTTTTTTAAATGATTTATTTTTACAGCACTGTGATGTCAGGCAATCAAAATACAGGGAAGCCCATTTTTTTTTTTTGTAGTTATTTAAATAAATAATTAAAAAAAAAATATATGGGCTCCCACTGCATTTTTTGTATTGCTAGCTAAGGGTAATCCAAGCAGCTACTGGCTGCTAACCCCCACTGCTTGGTGTTACCTTCACTGGCAATGGAAAATCCAGAGAAGCATTTTTTATTTTTTTTGCCAAAAAACTAAAAAAAAAAAAATGACGTGGGCTTTGCCATATTTTTGTATGCTAGCCAGGTACAGCAGGCAGGTACAGCTGCCCCCAACCCCCAGCTGCCTATTTGTACCCGGCTGGGAACTAAAAATGTAGGGAAGCCCTTTTTTTAATTATTTCATGAATTTCATGAAATAATTAAAAAAAAAACGGCATGGGCTTTGCCCCATTTTTGTGTCCAGCCAGGTAAAACTAGGCAGCTGGGGATAGGAATCCGCAGCACAGATTGGTCCGAGCTTTCTGGGCCCTTCTGCTGTGAACTGTAGTCCGCAGCCGCCCCAGGAAATGGCGCTTTCATAGAAGCGCCATCATTAGGCGCTGTATCCAACTCTTCCAGCTGCCCTGAAGCCGGGTGGCTCGCTGGTTAATAATGAGTTAATACTAGCTTTGTTTTACTAGCTAGTATTAAGCCAGAGATTCTTAATGTCAGGCAAGTTTGACCCGGCCATTAAGAATCTCCAATAAAGGTTTAAAAAAAAAAAAGACACCACACAGAGAAAAAATACTTTAATAGAAATAAATACACAGACACATTAGAGACTCCATGTTTATTAACCCCTGTCATCCCTCCATGATCCTGCTCTTATGTCTTCTTTCTCCTTCAACCCATGCAGCTCTGCTACATCAGATAGCACTGCATGGGAGGAAGAACGCTGCTGCTCCCGTGCAGTCTAATCACTCAGTGAGAGTGAGCACAGGCTGCCGGCTGTAAGCGGTGATGTCACCACTGACAGGCATGTTACCATTGCAATGGTGCTCCGATCACGTGATTCCCGATGCCGCTATTCACCGGCTGTGGCATCTAGTCCCTGCATGTGGCTGACTCTGTAAAGAGCGCTGACATGCATGGACGGGGAAGCCGACGATGTGCCAGAGCATCTCGCCGGTAAACGGACATGCTCAAACGAGCACCGCTTACCGTAGAGATGCACGGACAGGACCTAGGACTGGCATGACATCATAGCCATGTGACCAGTCTGTAGCCAATGAGATAAAAGACACGTGACTGGTCACATGGCTATTTTGACGTCACGGAAGGGCCTATCATCAGTGCTGGTTACCAGGAGGATGCAGCAATTATCGGAAGGAAAAGCGGCGGGAGACAGAGTGCAGGACGCGTCACGGGGACCTGTAAGTGTAATAGCAATGTTTATTAACTGTATGTGTACATGTATAATGTGTTTTTATGTGTTTGTGTTTGCCTCCTATTGTTTTCAATGGGGTTAGAGAGGTTCGTCGAATGGTTCGTCGAACTTTCGCCAAACCAGCCTTCCGTTCGATGAACCAAACTCGAGCCTTCAGAGGTTCGCTCATCTCTAGTAAGTAGCAGAACCAGGAACGTCGGACCTAGGTGTTTGGGGTTAATAAAATGGAGAAAGAGTTTGTGTTTGTGTTTATTTCTTTTCACTGACAGTATTAGTAATGGGGGGGTGTTGTGAATGTTAGTTATGTATTGGCTGCTGGGAGGCTCCCTCTGGTGGCCAGGAATGGTTTGGACCAGGTGTGTTGTGCAGTGGGTGTTTCCTTTGCTAACTCTCTGCTTATTTAAGTCCTGGTCTGATTGCAGGCTGTTGCCGGATGTCAGTTGTTCTTTGTATCTCCAGCCTGCTTCATCCTGCTCTACACCACATCTACCTCAGATAAGTGCTTGCTCTTTATTTATTGTCTGGTTCTTTGCTTATCTGGGTTTGTCATTTGTTGTGGTTGGTTTCAGTTTATTTGCTTGCAGGGATTTTCCCCCTCAGTGGATTGTTGAGGAACTCCCTGCAGTTCTGTGTGGAGTATAGCTCCTTTGAGTACATGTGTTTGTGGCTTGTTGAATTTATTATAATTCTTGTTTTCTGTTCATTGGTATGACAAGGGCACCTGGTATAGGACGGAGTTCAGATCGAGCGATCTGAGGGCCTTTTTGTACTATCAGGAAGTTGGTATTTTCCAGGGTTTTTCTCTGGCAACCATCAGTCCCTTTCCTGTCCTTTCCTATTTTAGTCAGCGGGGGCCTCACCTTTTGCTAATCCTGTCATCTACCTGTGTATTGTGTTTTTCCTATATCACCGCAGTTTTTGAATGTGGGGGGCTTGCTATTCTTGTCTATTTTCTGAGGCAGAGAGTTATTCATCTTTCCTTCCTTTAGGATAGTTAGTTCTCCGGCTGGGTTCGCGGTGCACAGGATGTTAGTTCACCCCTCGGCTACTTCTAGTTGTGATGGTTAGTAAGGGGATGGCGGCCAGATTAGTTGCCAATGCTCTTGTCACCTTTTGCCAATGATTTGTGGTGGTCTTCCATGGTTCCGGATCATAACAGTACATCCGGTCAGCAAATTTAAAGGGTACTCTTAAGAAGGGGGAAAAAAAAAAAAAAGCTGCTGAGAAAATTTTTTTTTTTTTTTTTTTTTTGTTTTTCCTCTTCTTCTTTGGGTTCTGTGGAAGATTTCTTTTTCTAGCATGGATGAATTGGGTGAGCGTGTTGCTCATCTTGATGCTAAGGTTCGTCATATAGAGTCTTATCTTGCACAGACTCCCCTTGCAGAGCCTAAGATTCCTGTTCCTGAATTTTTTTCGGGAGATAGGGCGAGATTTTTGAGCTTCAAAAATAATTGTAAATTATTTTTTGACCTGCGCCCTAAGTCCTCAGGGAATCCCGTACAGCAGGTTAAGATTGTTATCTCCTTGCTGCGTGGTGACCCTCAGGACTGGGCCTTCTCTTTAGCGTCTGATGATCCGATTCTCAATGATGTGGACTCCTTTTTTCAGGCCTTGGGATTATTATATGACGAACCCAATATTGTGGACCAAGCAGACAAGGTCTTGTTGTCCTTATCTCAGGGTTTGGATTCTGCAGAAACGTTTTGTCAGAAATTTCGAAAGTGGGCGGTCCTTACCAAATGGAATGATGATGCGCTCGCGGCTCTTTTCGCAAGGGTATTGCTGATGCTGTGAAGGATGTAATGGTAGGATTTCCCGTCCCTTCTGGTCTTGATGCCTCTATGAACTTGGCCATTCAGATTGATAGGCGTTTACGTGAGCGCAGGAAGATACCTGCTAGTTTTGTGCCTGTGGCACAGCCTTTGGAGCCTATGGAGTGTGATAGGGTCCTTTCTAATGCTAGTCGGCAGGGGTTCAGATGGAAGAATAGACTGTGCTTCTATTGTGGAAACGCTTCTCATAACATCTCTGTCTGCCCTAAACGTGAAAGGAGATTGGCTACTTCTGTTACTGTGGGTTCTTTGCAACCAAAGTTTCTTTTGTCTGTCACATTGATTTGCTCATTGTCTTCCTTTTCTGCACTGGCCTTTGTGGACTCAGGGGCAGCGCTCAATTTGATGGACTTTGGGTTTGCTAGGGATTGTGGTTTCCCCATGTTTCCTTTGCAAACTCCTATTCCTTTAAAGGGCATTGATGCTTCCCCTTTCGCAGAACATAAACCCCAATTTTGGACCCAGGTGCCTATGAGTGTTGCACCAGCGCATCAGGAAACTTGTACATTTTTAGTATTGCATAATCTACAGGATACCTTGGTACTGGGATTTCGGTGGTTGCAGACCCATAATCCGGTTCTTGACTGGAGATCCTTGTCGGTAGCTAGTTGGGGTTGTCAAGGTGTGCATCAGGACCTCTCCATGTCGTCCACGTCTGCTCAGGCAGTTGATGTTCCGGCCTTCTTGTCTGATTTCCGTGATGTATTTAATGACCAGGAATCTGATTCTCTGCCCCCACACCGGGACTGTGACTGTGCCATTGAATTGGTGCCTGGTTGTAAATTTCCCAAGGGGCGGATTTTCAACTTGTCTGTGCCCGAACATGATGCCATGCGGTCATACATCAGGGAATCATTGGAGAAGGGGCACATTCGGCCCTCATCTTCCCCTTTGGGTGCCGGCTTCTTCTTTGTTGCTAAGAAAGATGGTACGTTGAGGCCTTGTATTGATTACCGTCTTCTTAATAAAATTACGGTTAAATATCTGTACCCTTTGCCTCTGATGTCTGATCTGTTCTCTAGAGTGAAGAGTGCCAAATGGTTTACGAAACTGGATCTCAAGGGTGCGTATAATCTCATCCGTATTAAGGAGGGGGATGAATGGAAGACGGCTTTTAATACTCCTGAGGGGCATTTTGAGTACCTAGTGATGCCTTTTGGGCTCACTAATGCACCCTCCGTCTTCCAGGCCTTCATGAATGATATTTTTCGGGACCTTATTGGTAAATTTTTGATTGTGTATTTGGATGACATCTTGATTTTTTCTGATGATTGGGACTCTCATGTTGGGCAAGTACAGGATGTTTTTTAGATACTTAAGGATAATGCACTGTACGCTAAGGGGTCAAAGTGCATCTTTGGGGTGCAAAGGATTTCCTTTTTGGGCTTCATCCTGTCTCCCTCCGCTATCAAAATGGACCCGGTTAAGGTTCAGGCTATTTACGACTGGGTGCAACCGACTTCTCTAAAATCCCTGCAGCGGTTTTTGGGGTTTGCTAATTTTTACCGTAAATTTATAGCCAATTTTTCTGCCATTGTCAAACCTCTGACGGATTTGACAAAGAAGGGAGCTGATGCGGAGCATTGGACCCCTGAGGCTATTGTGGCCTTCCAGGAGCTTAAAAGGCGATTCACTTCTGCCCCAGTTCTGCAGCAACCTGATGTGTCTCGCCCATTTCAAGTTGAGATCGATGCCTCAGAGATCGGAGCAGGTGCTGTTCTGTCTCAACGAGACGCTACTTCGGGTAAACTTAAGCCCTGGGCCTTTTTCTCTCGGAAGTTTGCTCCTTCTGAATGGAATTATGATGTAGGGAACCGGGAATTATTGGCTATGAAGTGGGCATTTGAAGAGTGGAGGCATTGGTTGGAGGGGGCTAGGCATCAAGTTGTGGTGCTTACGGACCACAAGAATCTCATTTATCTGGAATCGGCCAAGAGGTTGAATCCTCGGCAGGCCAGGTGGGCTTTGTTTTTTACCCGGTTTAATTTTGTGGTCTCTTTTTTGCCGGGCACCAAGAATGTTAAGGCCGATGCCCTTTCCAGGAGTTTCTGCGCTTACTCTTTGGAGGTTGTCGAACCGTCTACTATCCTGAATGATGGTATAGTTTTCTCGGCTATTTCGCCTGATCTGCGGTTGGCACTGGCGGAATTTCAGGGGGATAAACCTGAGATGTCCTACAAGGAAACTGTTTGTCCCAGACCAATGGAGAGACCGAGTTGTCTCTGAGGTTCATTGCTCTGTTTTGGCGGGTCATCCTGGCATTTTTGGTACTCTGGATCTTGTGAGACGCTCTTTTTGGTGGCCTTTCCTGTCCCGAGATGTCCGTCGTTTTGTACAGTCGTGTGGAGTTTGTTCTAGGTCCAAGCCCTGTTGTTCACGTTCTAGTGGGCTATTATTGCCTTTGCCTGTACCTAAGAAACCTTGGACGTACATCTCTATGGATTTTATTTCAGAGCTTCCCGTCTCTCAGAAAATCAATGTGATTTGGGTGATCTGTGACAGATTCTCCAAGATGGTCCACTTGGTTCCCCTATCTAAGTTGCCGTCTTCATCAGAGTTGGTGCCTTTGTTTTTCCAACATGTTGTTCGTTTGCATGGTATTCCCGAAAACATTGTTTCTGACAGAGGAGTGCAATTTGTTTCCAGGTTTTGGAGGATTTTTTGCTCCAAATTGGGTGTTCAGCTGTCTTTCTCCTCGGCGTTTCATCCTCAGACCAACGGTCAGACTGAAAGGGCTAACCAGACCCTAGAGACCTATTTACGGTGTTTTTGTTTCTGCGGATCAGGATGACTGGGTTTCGTTTTTGCCTTTGGCTGAATTTGCCCTTAACAATAGAGCTAGCTCTACCACATTGGTGTCCCCCTTTTTCTGCAATTTTGGGTATCACCCTAGGTTCCTCTCGGGGCAGCTTGAGGCGTCTGACTGTCTGGGGGTGGATTCGGTGGTCAATAGAATGCAGCAGATTTGGGGGCAGGTAGTGGATAAATTATTTCAGTCCCAAGAAACTGCCCAAAAGTTTGCCAACCGGCGTCGGACTGTTGGTCCCCGGTTTAAAGTAGGGGACATGGTGTGGTTGTCCTCTAAAAATATTCCTATGAGAGTTCCATCTCCTAAATTTCAGCCCAGATTTATTGGACCTTATAAGATTTCGGAGATTATTAACCCTGTATCTTTCTCTTTGACTCTGCCTGCGTCATTTAAGATTCACAATGTCTTCCATAAGTCCTTGTTGAAGAAACATGTGGAGCCAGCAGTTCCTGCAGCAGCGCCTCCTGACCCTGTTTTGGTACAAGGAGATCTGGAGTATGAGGTTGAAAAAATTCTGGATTCCCGTCACAGTAGGCGTCAGCTTCAGTACCTTGTGAAATGGAAGGGTTATGGGCAGGAGGATAACTCTTGGGTTGTGGCTTCAGACATTCATGCGGACAGGTTGGTTCGCGCCTTCCATCATGCTCATCCCGAGCGACCCGGTTGCGTGGGAGAGGGTTCGGTGACCCCTCCTCAAGGGGGGGGTACTGTTGTGAATGTTAGTTATGTTTTGGCTGCTGGGAGGCTCCCTCTGGTGGCCAGGAATGGTTTGGACTTGGACCAGGTGTGTTGTGCAGTGGGTGTTTCCTTTGCTAACTCTCTGCTTATTTAAGTCCTGGTCTGATTGCAGGCTGTTGCCGGATGTCAGTTGTTCTTTGTATCTCCAGCCTGCTTTATCCTGCTTTACACCACATCTACTCCAGATAAGTGCTTGCTCTTTATTTATTGTCTGGTTCTTTTGCTTATCTGGGTTTGTCATTTGTTGTGGTTGGTTTCAGTTTATTTCCTTCCAGGGGTTTTCCCCCTCAGTGGATTGTTGAGGAACTCCCTGCAGTTCTGTGTGGAGTATAGCTCCTTTGGGCCCATGTGTTTGTGGCTTGTTGAATTTGTTATAATTCTTGTTTTCTCTTCATTGGTATGACAAGGGCACCTGGTATAGGACGGAGTTCAGATCGAGCGATCTGAGGGCCTTTTTGTATTATCAGGAAGTTGGTATTTTGCAGGGTTTTTCTCTGGTCACCATCAGTTCCTTTCCTGTCCTTTCCTATTTTAGTCAGCGGGGGCCTCACCTTTTGCTAATCCTGTCATCTACCTGTGTATTGTGTTTTTCCTATATCACCGCAGTCTTTGAATGTTGGGGGCTTGCTATTCTTGTCTATTTTCTGAGGCAGAGAGTTATTCATCTTTCCTACCTTTTAGGATAGTTAGTTCTCCGGCTGGGTTCGCGGTGCACAGGATGTTAGTTCACCCCTCGGCTACTTCTAGTTGTGATGGTTAGTAAGGGGATGACGGCCAGATTAGTTGCCAATGCTCTTGTCACCTTTTGCCAATGATTTGTGGTGGTATTCCATGGTTCCGGATCATAACAGGGGGGTCTTATAGACACCTCCCATTACTAATCTAGGGCTTAGTGGCAGCTGTTTGCTGTCATTAAACCCTTATGTTATCCCAATTGCCACCGCTCTAAAGCAATCGGGATAAGCTGGGTAAAGTGCCAGGATTGTTGCATCTAAAGGATGTGTAAGAGAACAGAATCCATTTTGCTCCTATAATGTCCATCTTGTCTTATATCTACTGATATCATAGGGCTCAGCTAACACTGATTAGCGTGGATATTTCACATTTTTGTTCATGCCCCTGGTGCTCCTATTGGTGCATAGTTCAGAGGGAACTCTTCCTTTTTCTTTGGCGCTACATAAACTGGTCACATGTATTAATAAAGGAGAATTCTTTGCGTACACCGTACTAAAGGGTGTTTTACACACTGCACAATAGCACCCGCCCGCGTTGCTGTTTCGTCATGGGGGTGATCGCTGCTGTAGCGAACAATATCGCTACGGCAGCGTCACACGCACATACCTGCTTAGCAACGTCGCTGGAGACACCGAACAATCTCTCCGTTAAGGGGGAGTTTCATTCGGCGTCACAGCGGCGTCACTATGCAGCCGCCGAATAGCAGAGGAGGGGCGGAGATGAACAGCCGGAACATCCCGCCTACCTCATTCCTTCCTCATTGCCGGTGGACATAGGTAAGGAGATGTTCGTCGTTCCTGCAGTGTCACACATAACGATGTGTGATGCCGCAGAAACGAGGAACAACCAGCGGCATGCACCACCAACGATATTATGAAAAGGAGCGACTTGTCAATGATCAACGTTTTTTGACGTTTTTGTGATCGTTGATAGTCGCTCCTTTTAGTTACATACAACAATATCGCTAACAGCGTTGGATGTGCGTCACGAACAACATGACCTTGACGATATATCGTTAGCGATATCGTTGTGTGTAAAGTACCCTTAAGTATGTGCTGTACTGATTTCTGGAGTGCTTGTAAAACAAATCTTATTAATTTGGAGTTCAAGAGGCATAGAAGGAGTGTATTTCACTTACAGATATGACAATTCTGGGCAACTGCAGACTAGTATTTTATGGCTGGAGGAGCCTTATAACTATGGGCCTCCCTAGCCTGAGAATACCAACTCCCAGCTTTCAGCTTTATCATGGCTGGGTATCAAAATAAGAAGAAGCGCATGCGTCTTTTTTTAATTATTTAAATAAATTATTTAATAAAACAGCGTTCATCCCCCCAGATGCAAGGGGGGAGAGAATGCACCACAATAGCAAAATAAATCAATAAAGGGGGTGCTGATAATGCAATGGAACACGTAATGGGTAAAGAGGGAGGAAAGACATTGCATATAACGCACAACCCACAATGAAATATACAAGAACCTTTATTAGCAGTACAAAAATACAATTTAAAAACAATTAAAACATGTAGAAAAAACAAGATCCTGTACCCACAAGTGTATAATAATTATCATAATTCAACAGATTACACTAGTGAAGCCAAGCCACAAATAGGAAATCAATTGCGAACTGGTAGAATATATATATACAAAAGGCCAAAAGACCAGGAGTATCACATGCAGTCAGGATGAAAAATGACTACAATCAGTCCTGGAAACAATAGCCAGAAACCATGCAATTTAAATAGCTCTATATAAGGCTAAATCACCTATAATACCTCTGGACCTGCAGAATAAATCATTGTATGATCATAAGGGCATCATAGCCCTGCTGGGCAAGAAGCACAGGGCCCACAAGTTCCTGGCAAACCAAGGTTGAAACCTGTTCCCTGGGAAGGGAGGGAGGAGGGCTAACCTAAATAAAGCCCAAGGGAGTAAGAAGTGGAAAAACCTGTGCATGCCAATGGAGCAGCATAAGAGTATAGAAGATTGCTGCAGAGTCCAGTGGAGGAGAGCATAAACAGTGTGGCAAGGCACACAAGGGGTACAGGGATCACCCCACGCGTATCGCCGCCGCTGCGGCTTCGTCAGGGAAGTAGAGAGCACTGCAGCCCAGGTTCATATATAAAGGAGAGAAACGAGGGTTACTCACAATCAGGTGTGTGTTGTTGCTGGCGCGTGGTCCGGACCAAGTGTTTAAAGGCGCAGGCGCGCGCACGTGCGCAGTGTGTCCCAGCAGAGAGAAAACATCATGACAGCGTCTAGTTGTCATGGACGCAGGCGCATGCGCAGAAGAGGATATAGCGAGGCAGGAGGCTCAAAAAGGTGTAAGGCGTTTATAAGCACAATATTGAAGTGCAGGAAAAAAAAAAAAAAAAAACTCTGCACTGACGGCAGTATAGTCATGTGGATGCATGACAACAATTAGCGCCGAGGGAAAGGGAAAGCTCCAGCTATAGTAAACAACTGTAGTGTATATAAGGCCTGGAGAACAGAGAGGTGGGAAGGGAGGGGGAGGGGGCGCAGCAAGGCGATGGAGCATAGCAGCCCAACATAGTGCAGGAATATGCATAATATTTAATATTAAATGTTTCATGCATAGTCCAATTAGACCCGAAACAGCAAATAAATAAACACAAGGTGCACGTATGGAATATCCAACCACATCTGTATGTGTATCTAAAGTACATGTCCCCATAAGTATGGTTAAATCCAAAACAGCAAACACTGGCGAAAAGAGGTTCCACCATGCAGTAATACATGTATATGATGTCCACATATGTTAATGTGTGAGGGACAAGGGGGGCCGGGAAAGGGGGGGGGGGGAAGGGGATGGGGAGGGGAATGAGGGGGGGTGTGGGATGATGTAAACCAGGAAAAATCCATGAATCATAATGTATGCAGAACCTGGAAAAGGACATTATAACATGGTACATGCAGGAGCGGAGACTGTCTTATGTATGACCATGAATAATCACGTAGAGGCAACCTCAATACAATTCGAGCCAAAGAGTATCCGGAAATGGACGGTATACATGCAAGGATGGCCCAAGGCCAAGGCCGCAACCGTTTGGACCCATATTGTATATCGTATATTGATGGCAATGTTAGACAAATAACAAATATCCCAAGGACCAAAAAGATGTTCAAAAAATAATTAAAAAAAAAAAAAAAAATTTAAATAAAAATCAAACCCAACAGCAGAAAGTCGCTGTGGATCAAGAGCATGCCAAAAGTAGTGGCCCAGGACCAAGGTCACGGCCTGTGAGGGCAATGTTACATATCATATTGCAATATAACCGTAATGAACACTCAGAGAAAACTCAGAGATGTGCCAATAGGCACCAAGGTTTGAAGGACCCAGATGGAGTAGTTAGCTTGAAGAACATACCAAGGCTACCACATAGTAGAGTCCTACACAGAAAAACCATGGTAGTCCATCCGTCATAATCCAATAGTCTTCGCCAGAAAAAAACAATTAGAGGCGAGCCCGGCAGGAAATTTAACAGGATACAGAGCAGCCATGGTCAAAGATGAAAGATAAAGCGGGTCAAAAAGTCCAAAGGCAGTTGCAAGACCACCACCGAAGGCCCACAGCAATAGGGTGTCGACGTGCTCCAACAAAAGTAGGGTCCATTCATGTATGATGTATCAAAATGACCATCAACCAGGTCTATAAGGTTCGCAAGTCACTATCATCCGAGAAATCCGGTGAATAGGAGCTCCTCGTTGAGGCCAAAGGGTGAGACACTGTGCAGGTTGAAAATCCATTTGGACTCTTGTTGCAGAAGCCATTTGGAACAGGTGCCCCCTCTACCATGACCAACGAATTTCTGTAAACCCACGACGCGTGTATTGGTTGTCTGTCCACGATGGTGTCTCAAATAGTGGGTGGCCACGGGAGTGATAGACTTTCCCTTCCTGAGGTCTGCGGAAGCAAGATTAATAGTTGAAAAGTGTTTTTGAACCCTTTTACGGAGTTCCTGTGTTGTTTGTCCCACATACACAAGGTCACAGGGACATATCAAACAATAAACCACATTTCTAGTTTTACAGTTTATATAGTTGGAAAGAGTGTAGTTCTTAGCATCCTGTGGATTAAAAAAGTGGTTGGCTGTAGGATGCATGGAGCTACAAACGTTACACTCACCGCAGGGGAAAGAACCCCTCATGAGTGTACCCCTATTCAATCTGGTCGTAGGTCTTACAAAGTGGCTCCTAGTAACCAGGTCCCTCAGATTCGGGGCCCGTGGTGCTGTGATCTGCGGGGTTGGGTTGACTATGTCTGCAGTTTGCATGTCCAGAGTTAATGTTGACCAGCGATTCTGCAGTATATCCCTGATCCTGCCCCACTGATCATTGTACGTGGTGATGAATCTCACCTTACTGTCGGTCCATTTGGGGGTCGGCGTGATCAGAGAAGCTTGTGATTCAGATCGCGCTCTTTGGTAAGCCTTTGACAGGACCCTCCTGGGATAACCGCGGGCTCGAAACCTGTTGGTAAGAGATTTAGCCTGATGTTGAAAATCATGGTCATCAGAACAATTTCGTCGGATCCGAAGAAACTGACCCATGGGTACTCCGTTCTTAACATGTTGAGGGTGGAAGCTCTGATATTCCAGAAGGCTATTAGTCGCCGTGTGTTTCCGAAATAGTGTCGTCGTCAAGTGGTCCCCCCTAATAGAGATGGAAAGATCCAAAAAGGGCAAAGTTGTAATTGAGATGTTGTGGGTCAAGAAAATATTAAGAGAATTCATATTGAGAGATGCAATAAACTCATCACATTCGTCTTTGGTTCCTGCCCATATGAAAAAAACATCATCAATATAGCGATACCAATGACTGACCCTATCCTTGAAGGTGGTTAAGGGGAAAACCTGGGTGGCCTCCCACCAACCTAAAAATAGGTTGGCGAAAGCCGGCGCACAACGAGCCCCCATGGCTACGCCAGAGGTTTGCCTGTAGAATTTTCTGTCAAACAGGAAGTAATTATGTCGTAGCAAGAAATCCAGAAGGTCTATAAGAAAGGAATCATGCATCCGATCGGACCCTCCCTGCTTGTCCAGAAAGTACTCCACTGCGTGCATACCGTCCTCGTGCCTGATATTGGAGTACAAAGACTCCACATCGCAGGTAACCAGAAGTGCCTGCGAGGGGAGCTTAACACTTCTACAGATATGAATAAAATTTGAAGTGTCCTGCACAAAGGAAGGTAGTCTAGTGACCATAGGCTGGAGAAAAAAGTCAACATAAATATTAGCCTTCTCACAGAGGCTCCCAATACTCGCCACAATGGGTCTTCCGGGTGGTTGGGTGGTAGATTTGTGGACCTTAGGTAACATATAAAAGGTGGGAATAATCGGATGTTCAACCCACATAAATTTCTTTTCATCAGTAGAGATAACACCAACCTGGTGTGCAGAATCCAGAAGGCGACGAAATCTATTCATGAAGGCAGTGGTCGGATCCGAGGGCAACCTGCTATAATTAACAGAGTTATTAAGTTGCCTATAGGCCTCCTCCAAATACATATTGGTGGGCCAGACAACCACGTTGCCGCCTTTGTCGGCTTCTTTGATGATCAGATTCCCGTTGGATCTGAGGCTACTTATTGCTTTTTTCTCTTGGATGGTAAGATTAGGAGCCCTAGGATTACCCATAGTCAGTTTCAAAAAATCAGCCTTGACTTGTTCAAAAAATAGTCTAATGGCTGGTACAATAGAAAAGGAGGGAGCCACACAAGATTTATTTTTATGGGGGAACTTACCCCTATTGGTGGCCGTTTCATTTTCTTGTAGCAGATCTAACAAGTCACGAAAGACCTGCTGTTCAACCGGTTCCAATGAATCGATGACCTCAGGTCTTTTGTATAGAGCTTTAAGGGTAAGACGTCTGCAAAAAAGGTAAAGGTCTTTAATCAAAGTAAATTTATCCAACCCGTGTGATGGTGAAAAAGTGAGTCCCCTCTTTAAAACAGAGATCTCGTGGGGGGACAAGACATAGTCAGAAAGGTTAATTACCTGTAATGCATCATCGCCCTCCTGGGTCGACCCCTCCGGCAGAGTACCTAGTTGCGCTGTTTCGGCCTCGTGCCGTGTCTGTAGTAGTTCGTCTGTTTGCGGGCTCTGGTGGTTCTTCTTGTAAACGCTCCTGTTGCGGCCCCCTCGTCTCGTCCGATGTCTGTGTCGCTTCCGGTAGTAGATAAAAAATCGCTAGAGCTAGCCTCCCTAGAGTTGGTGTGGCCCTCTTGGTTAGTGGAAAATAACCTATTAGGCTTGGCATTGCGGCCGTTGCCCCTATGTCTCCATTTAAAGATGGTTTTGTTGTCAAAATCCATGCGATCCCTCTGGAATTTTTTACGTTTTTTATCGATAATTTCTTGCTCGTACCGATCCATAGAATCTTTGAGTCTGCTCTGAAACGCAGCGACCTCTGCAAAGTTATCCAATTTACCAAGCTTAGATTCAAGATCTTTAATATTCGTTTTGGTAGTAGCCAATAAAGTCCTGTCATGCTCTAAGAGCATGTTTATTAAGATGTTAGAACACTTGAGTAACCCTTGTTCCCAGGTGTCCTGGAATGCCAGGGAGGGTTCCCAAGCAGGAAAGATAGAAACACGCAAACCACGGGGGACAATGCCGGCCCTGAGGTATTCCTCCAGGCTGCGTATATTCCACCATAATCTCACGCCAGTCCTATGGGCCGAGGTCAGATCGGAGGTAAGTAAAGAAAATTCATCTGTTGGCTGGGTGGATGGCCCACCTGACAGAAACACACTGCCTGAACGTGCCTGCCACGTAGCTTCACGTGAGTCCCAATCCATGGGGACTCAACCAACAACACACACAATTTATATAAACAATATAATAAATACAACCACCACAATCGGCGGTGTGCAAACTCAGAAATACTGCCCAAGGCGGGGCAATAAGGAGTAACAGCAGCAAGGGGGGAGAGAATGCACCACAATAGCAAAATAAATCAATAAAGGGGGTGCTGATAATGCAATGGAACACGTAATGGGTAAAGAGGGAGGAAAGACATTGCATATAACGCACAACCCACAATGAAATATACAAAAACCTTTATTAGCAGTACAAAAATACAATTTAAAAACAATTAAAACATGTAGAAAAAACAAGATCCTGTACCCACAAGTGTATAATAATTATCATAATTCAACAGATTACACTAGTGAAGCCAAGCCACAAATAGGAAATCAATTGCGAACTGGTAGAATATATATATACAAAAGGCCAAAAGACCAGGAGTATCACATGCAGTCAGGATGAAAAATGACTACAATCAGTCCTGGAAACAATAGCCAGAAACCATGCAATTTAAATAGCTCTATATAAGGCTAAATCACCTATAATACCTCTGGACCTGCAGAATAAATCATTGTATGATCATAAGGGCATCATAGCCCTGCTGGGCAAGAAGCACAGGGCCCACAAGTTCCTGGCAAACCAAGGTTGAAACCTGTTCCCTGGGAAGGGAGGGAGGAGGGCTAACCTAAATAAAGCCCAAGGGAGTAAGAAGTGGAAAAACCTGTGCATGCCAATGGAGCAGCATAAAAGTATAGAAGATTGCTGCAGAGTCCAGTGGAGGAGAGCATAAACAGTGTGGCAAGGCACACAAGGGGTACAGGGATCACCAGGACTCCAGGACTGATTGTAGTCATTTTTCATCCTGACTGCATGTGATACTCCTGGTCTTTTGACCTTTTGTATATATATATTCTACCAGTTCGCAATTGATTTCCTATTTGTGGCTTGGCTTCACTAGTGTACTCTGTTGAATTATGATAATTATTATACACTTGTGGGTACAGGATCTTGTTTTTTCTACATGTTTTAATTGTTTTTAAATTGTATTTTTGTACTGCTAATAAAGGTTCTTGTATATTTCATTGTGGGTTGTGCGTTATATGCAATGTCTTTCCTCCCTCTTTACCCATCCCCCCAGATGGACTCTGTTTTTTTACATAATTTATTTAAATAAAAAAAAAAAGCCGCATGCAGTTCCTCTTATTTTAATACACAGCCAAGATAAGCGCACGGCTTGGGGCTGCAGCCTACATCCATGTGCTTAATTTGTGCTGGGTATCATAATATGGGGGGACCCTATGCCAATTTATTTATTTTTACACTATAGGTATGCAGTGTGTGTGATTCCAAACAATTACAGATGCTGTTACACAGGGTGGAAGCGTGGTCTGACTGCAACCAGAGATGGCGGGCCTGCCAGTGGGGAGGAAAGCAATGAATACGTATGATGGTTAATGAGCAGACCGGGAAGTAGTTAAACTCTCGAGAGAGGCTCAGTAATCATAACGCTCCTGCTTTATTCCAATTTCTTTCCTTTTCCTTTATTTCTTTTTTAATTTTCTGGGTTTTCAAATACGAACAGTTACACAGAGTTGTCAGATTACTCCGCATTCGTGGCTCGTGCACGTACACTAGGTATCCGGTATGGACCCTGTAGTAGTGATTCATTCTCTTCTGCAAATTAAATTTGACCACAGCCTAAGAAGTCAACTGTGCTTACACAAACAGAGGACATTTGTTCGATATTGACCCACAAGCTCGACATTCACCCACAGCTGTTTCTTTCATCTCATGCCACCACTCTCAAAAGCTATCATTGCGCAGAGCAAAATTACTAAAGGAATTGAGGTCTGTCCTCTAAAGCAATGAGTTTGGCTTTTGTCTTGGATACTATGATAGCCATACATTGGTCTGGAGACCATATGTACTTTACGGCAAAGTGTCCTTACTTCTGGGATTATGGAGTTTGGTGGCATAATGTACGTTAGCAGGACCCCTCTTGTCTTATTTCCAAATGCACTAACAAATTAAGATTATTGATTTCGTCAAGTATAAATAGTGCAGACATTTCTTCAAAGTGCCCCAAGAGCTGTTTTTCAACAACCCTTATAGTGCATGCTATAAGAAGCTTCCTTGGCCTAAACATACTCCCATAGCTGTACCATCTCCAGACTTGTCTCCCACTGAGCACACCTTGGACATCATTAGTCGGCAAGTGTGAAAACAGCTGCCAGTAGTGGATGTTGATAATTTAAATACCAAAAATTTGTGGTGCCCCTGAGGCTTCAGTCGCCACAGAGGTACTGCACCACAGCCAGAGGTGTCGTATGCCATCTTGGGTAAGGAGGAGGTCAACACCGGTTCATACAAAAGCAAGCCACCCAAGCTCACAAACACCTCATCAGACATGACAAAGGGCGTGATTATACCTGAAGCCAGGCTGGGGGGGTGGAGTCTTAGGAGTGGGAACACATTAGTACAAAGTGGGAACACAGTGCGAAGTGTGGAGTTAAGTCAGAGGAGCAGTGGAGGAACTAAGACCCACGGCTGAAGCAGGTACCGCTCGGCCTGGGTACTGACTGAAGGGGTCTTAGAGACCGCGGGAGCCCAACTTCCATGGCCTTGTTCCACATATAATCTTCAGGTGGAAGGACTTGGCTGCAACACGGATACTGGTCCCCAGGCTAGGGGAGTATAACCTACGGGCTCAACTAGCAAAACCAGCGGCTGAGGTGGCTCCACACACCAAAGCTACCACTGCACACAAATTCACTGGAAGGTGACTCTCAAGGACCAAGGGATAGAGCTTCATGCCACCCCATAGGGTTTATGGGTATTGATACAGGGTTCAGTGAGCGAAGGCGCAACGCAGGACGGAGAAGCAAGCGCAGGAGTCGGCCAGGAAAGGGTACACTTTAGAAAGGTGCACCAGACTCAACCTCTTAACTACCTGGGATCGGCTGGAGCCCATCGTAGTGAATCCCGGCATTCCAAAGGTGGTCACTGGCATGTGTGTAACCGGCTACAGTGAGTAAACACCTTGAGACTGCACCCCCTGTGTCACTCTGTTTTTTCCCTGCACCCACATGTATAGACTACTAGTACCACTCCCATCTGCCCTGGGGCCCAGCTCTACCTGTGAAGAGCTATACCATTCCAGCTGCATCACCATCTGTCCCAGAGGTTCCTATCCCGCAGTGGCGGCACCAAACTTGCCGCATACCACAGGTAGCATCATGAATCAACCATAATCCCCTATATCTTTATTAAACGACACCGCCAGGGTCACGGAACCGGACCTAGCCACTGCGGCGTCCCAGCAGCAGAAGAACCGCGGCTCGGTAATGAGTCTCCCCAGGCCCCGGTGGGCGCGTAAAATTCAGCATGTAAAAACATTCAGACAACCATTAACAACTTCATTGATAGCAGCCAAGGTATGCAAGTGTACCGTCCCAGCGCCAGCAGCCGGGCTGCTGCTCGGATCTGGATCCGCAGCGGCTCGAGGGGACTCTGGATCCGAGAAGGGTTGCGCAGATACCCGGAATAAAAGGAGGCGTATTTACTAGAGATGAGCGAACCGGTCCCAGTTCGGCTCGAGGTCGGTTCGCCGAACGGAGCTCCCGTTCGAGTTCGGTTCGTCGAACGTTCGACGAACCGAACTCGAACCGCATAGGAAACAATGGCAGGCAATCACAAACACAGAAAAACACCTAGAAAACACCCTCAAAGGTGTCCAAAAGGTGATAAACAACTCACAACACAACACAAACACATGGGAAAGTGACAAGGACATATACACATGCGAAAACAAAAGAGCTGGACAAGGAAAAAGAGGAGGAGACACATATATGAGTATATGCAAGGAAACATCGATGCCATTACTGTGCAACTTGAGCCCTGCTCATTTTAGGCTTCAAATCTGGATAAATTGCCTGAGCTCGACACGTACGCCTTGGGGATCTTGTCGTGTCCTGCAGCCAGCGTTCTCTCGGAACCTGTTTTCAGTGCTGCTGGGGGTCTGCTGGCAGATAAGCACACGTGTCTGTCCACTGACAATGTGGACATGGCTCTCAGAGGACTTTTCTTCCCCTGGGTCAGCCAGGGGACGGGAAAGGCACGCGTATTTTTGAGAGTGCTTCATGCAAAGCATCTTTTTCATCTTGAAAATTGGGTCAACTGATGCCAGTCAAGTGGGGTGTGTGTGGCCCAATTAGTGGAAACGAGGGAGACTGTGGTTGGAGTCCCCTCGCTGTGTTTCTAAAAGAACCAAGATGAACAAGTCATGGCTCTCAGAGGACTTTTCTTCCCCTGGGTCAGCCAGGGGACGGGAAAGGCACGCGTATTTTTGAGAGTGCTTCATGCAAAGCATCTTTTTCATCTTGAAAATTGGGTCAACTGATGCCAGTCAAGTGGGGTGTGTGTGGCCCAGTTAGTGGAAACGAGGGAGACTGTAGTTGGAGTCCCCTCGCTGTGTTTTACATGCTTTTAGAAGGGCATGACATGGCTTGGAGGTTGACTTTCAGCATCTGCAAACTGTTGGCTACCAAAATGCTGCCTTTCCAACCTTTTTAACCGAGGATTTTCGAGACCTTATGCCCATCGCAGTGCCCCAAGAGCCGATGCCCAGGCGCCACTCCTTCTCCAACAAAGGCGTGCACGCGCTACACCAGCATGTCGCACTAAACATCACTGATTCCTTGAGAAACTCTGTGTGACAGGGTGCATTTCACCACAGATAATTGGCCCAGTAAGCATGGACAGGGGCGTTACATGTCGCTGACTGGGCAATGGGTTACTGTGGGGAGAGATGGAGAAGGGTCTGCTGTACAAGTCTTGCCGTCCCCACGAGTTGTGTCAATCCTTCTTCTGTATGTAGAAGTTAATACACTGCTTCTGCCTCTTCAACCTTGTGTGGGTCCTCCACCTTGGCCCAAACCCTGTGTGGTCAGGCCACCCTTCCTTGTAACTGCGCACAAGGAATACCACACACCTCCTTACTATGCTGGCAGCAGAGCTCAATGCCATCAGGCGGTCAAAGGTTTACTTTGAAATGTATGGGAAATGTGAGTCACACCGCTGAGAAGTTGTGGACGGTTAGCTCTGGAAACGGAGTTTCATCAATGGTTGTCTCCACTCAACCAGCAGCCAGGGAAGGCCGGGTGTGACAATGATGCAAACATGGGTGCGGCCCTTCGCTATGACAATGTGACACACGTGCCTTGTGTGGCTCACGTGTTGAACCTGGTTGTCCAGCAATTTTTAAAGCACTATCCTGGCCCACATGGCCTTCTGCAAAGAGCACGGTGTAACGCCTTCCTTGATCCACACACTCACATGGGCTGTAAATGATAGGCTAGAGGGAAGCCACTCACCAAGCAGGACCTCCAGAACCCTGAAACCCTTTAACCCCTATACAGGGATTAGGAATTACACAGGGCCCAAGGTGATCAATACCTGTGGAAGGCTGCAGTTCCAGAGAATAGTAGTCAGGCAGGGTCAAAACATTAATTGAGGAACAGGAACAGAATGGGACGGCCAGGACTTAATCAGAAAACAAGCAGAGGTGAAATGCGGATCGGCCAACAAGGTACATAAACAGCAAGCAGGAAACGTAGTCAGGTAACAAGCACACAAAATCATAAAACTGAACTGGGGGTAAAAGTAACCAGAGGTTCATAGCTATGTCTGGCAGTGGTCTGCAGACAGGATGGGCATAAAAAAGGGTGTCTTCCCATTGGTTGTAGCTGAATGATGGTACTTCATCTGTGAGATACCCACCACCTACATTCAGCCAGAGATTCTGCATCTGTCAAGGTAATGCAGCCCAGTGGGTGAGCATAACCTGCGTCCACCTGCGCCGCTGGCATCGACTCCTCTCCCATCATCAGCACTATGCATGAAAGGAACACGTTGTCACCTGGCGACCAGAGTACAAATTGACGGAGCGGACTCCGTTGGTGACTTAACAGCCGTGTGCGGCAATGATGCAAACCTGGCTGCGGGCCATCGTCAGGGCAATGTGACACACGTGCCTTGTATGGCTCACGTGTTGAACCTAATTCTCCAGCAATTTTTTAAAACACCATCCCGGCCTAAATGGCCTTGTGCAGCGGGCACGCTCGCTATGTGCTCACTTCCATCGTGCGCACACAGCAGCTCAACAACTTTCGTCGCTACAGAAGTCTTTAGGTCTGGTGGTTAAACGCCTGAAATGCGATGTGCCGACACGCAGGAATTTGAATCTGCACATGTTGCAGCGTTTGTGGCAGCACCGCCGAACCCTGCTGCAATACGTTATGACATATAGCCTGGGATAACTTGATCCAGAGGTGGTGCAGATCACGCTGCTGGAGTGGTGTCAGATCAAGGACCTATGCACCCTTCTACACAGTTTACAAATGTCGACGAAGATGTTTAGCACTGGCAATGCCATTCTCAGCGTGACAATTCTGGTCATCTACAAGATGGAGCACACTGTAAGCATTATTCGGAGTCAGGTGTTGGGACAAGAGGAAGGGGAGGAAGTACAGGAGGAGTCATATGCGGAAGGGATAACAAGATCTACGAGGTCCAGATGGTCAGCGGCACCTAGGCGGCAGTCATGGTGAGGGAGAGGGATTAACAAGGGCGCATAGTATCAGCAAAAATTGTTGAGGAAGGTGCAGGAGCCCATGAAGAAATGGAGGACGAACTGGCGATGGGCATGGAAGACTCAGCAGATGAGTGAGAGCTTGCTCACATTTCGGCTGTGCGAGGTTGTGGGGAGAGGGCAGAGGAAGGAGGCATGATTCTCACCTCTCTGCCACCAACACATCTATATGGGACCCCCACATCAGGGGCAGGGCCAAAGAGTTCATTACCGGACCTAGTCTCTGATGCAGTAAGTGCCTGAGCATGCTCAGTAGCATGAAATACAGTCTCTGAAAAAAGACTATCAGCTTTAGCATGGTGTCTAGGCACAAAACAGGACTTATACCCGGCACGGAATGCAAGTACCTGTGCAAAGAAGCTTTTTGCACTAAGTGTGGGAGCATGCGCTGTATCCCGAAATGAAGACTTAACCTTAGCAATGGCACAGTCAGGCAGAGCATACTCACTAGGCGAAACACTGTAGTTAGGCTGCGGCTGGGGTAAATCGGCACACGCATGCGCACTAGCTGCCTCTCCACACTTAGACGTGGAGGAGAAAGTAGCCAGCTGGACAACCCAAGGCACAGCCCTAAATGGCAGCTGACGCCTGGGCGCAAATGAAACCAAAGCAGGCTTCAAGTTACAGGTTTTGTAACAACAAATACCATCCAAAAGAACAGGTGTACTTCTTCCCATGGATAATCTGATATGATCCTTTTTTTCACTGACACAACCATCGCTAACAAATGTAGATGAGGCCAAAACAGCAGCTGCTTCAATGGATCTCAAGTGCTCCATAAAGTGGCCTCTCCTCCACCCCAATTTCAAGATCCCAAATACTTCATTCCTCTGTGGTGTCAATCCAATCGCACTTGCTTCCTAACAGCTCTCAAGTTTCCACCAGCCCTGCTGAGTATGGGGTAACAGAGATGGTTGAGTTTGCATAGCTGTTCAGTCACACTATAGCCTGGGAATCAGAGGTCTGCTCCAAAGCTGCAATGAGTACAGACAAGGAAGTTATTATTATTTTTATTATTATTGATTTATAGAGCACCATTGATTCCATGGTGCTGTACATGAGAAGGGGGTTACATACAGAATACATATACAAGTAACTATAGACAGACTGGTACAGAGGGAAGAGGGCTCTGCCCTTGCGGGATTACATTCTAAAGGATTTTTGGTAGGAGACAGTAGGAGTGATGTAGGTTGAGCGTCAAGTACGTATGGTGGTGGTGTCATTGAAGGTTATAGTCATTTCTGAACAGATGAATTTTCAGATTCAGTTTGAAGCTTGCGGGTGTAGCAGATAATCTGACGTGTTGAGGTAGCGAGTTCCATGAGACAGGGGAAATGATCTGCGCAGATGGCCAGAAGCTTTGTGAGTGGGATCCAGGCCCCGATGAAGAAGGTGCTGAGCCTAATCTACACCCTCATTTCCAAAAAGTCAATCCTCCTGGTGGAGACAATGGGGAACATGATGAGGAGCACAGATACCTGATTGGAAGGACAACTTTACTATTCGGTCAGGGCAGGAAGAGGTTGTCTCGGAGGACTCAGGACGAGGGGAATGAAAACACACAGGGTTATTGATGAGGTTGGAGACCACACTTACTGTCAAACCAAAGTCAGCCAGTCAATGAGGTCAGCAGAGGAGGTGGAGGAGGATGCTACTGACGACGAGGTTACGTTGCGTCTTCCTGGCCAGAGACAAAGTACTGGAAGCACGTCAACAACTGAATCCTGGACCACAACTTTGACTCTGAGCAGAAGTCGTGTTGGCTATGCAGGTCGCATGGGCTGTAAGCCTTGCCTAGCCTGTGAATTTATGGACATCGCAAAGGATCACCCAAATCATGGAATCTGTAAGATTTGTCAACAATCTGTAAGTAGAAGGCAAAAACTCACACCTTTGAGTAGTTCCTCCATGAAGTGTCACATGGATATGAATTGATAGCGTGAAGGTGTATTGCTCAGCTTTAGCCACTGTCAATGCAACATGCTAATTTGCAATTGCATGCATTGTTGCAGACTACACACAAGGGGCTGCTGTTATTTTGGATCTGCCTTTGTTTGGTCACTATAGCAATATCAAATTGCTCTTCGGGTGTGGACTTGGAGATGCTGTCTATGAACAGAAGGAAAAGCTAAAGGTGTGTATTACAGCAAGGAGCCACCGCGGAAACACTTCGTTCAATTGTGAGGGGAGTCATGTTGAACTTTGATGATGAGCCCCGTAACGCCAGTGAGCAGCATCCTGTGCCACAGACCAACATTCTTACAGTGCTGTCTATACTGTTTACCGTGAGAGGAGCGTAAAGTCTGTATTTCTGGCAACTGGACATCAGAGTACCCGGGTACGGTAGGCTGTGCCCAGACAATAATGCGGGCACGCAACACTTTGTTTTATTAGCAAAACACATATCTGTTCTGGTTAGGCCGACTATTTATAGACAATAAGACTTGTTGCCTCTGCACTGTCAAATTGTCACATACAGTTTAAATCATAGAGGGACAGCAACACATGTTTGCATTGACTGTTGCTTTTCAAGATTTCCATGACTGTGTTGCAGAGCTGTGTGGTTTGCATTCACACTGTTATCATCTGCATTATCTGTGAGGCTTCAGCTAACAAGGGTATTCAGGGGGGGTAATGTGTTTTGTCTATGTTTAGATAGGTAACTTGGAAGCTCTTGTGATGCGCCACTGGTAAGTCGTGTTCGCACACCCACACACACACACACGCACAAACACACAATTACTGCTACACAGAGGGATTAGCAGGTAGTAGGCAACAGAATAGATTGTTCAATTATTTAAATTGTATGCATGGTTCTTATTGTTTTTTTTGGTAAATTTAAACAATCATTTATCAACCCAACTGCCTAGAGTCCTTTTCCTGTTGCCTGGTTTTGCTGCATACTGGGGAGCCCACCCTGTACACGACTTAAAATGAAGCATAAGTCGCAATGTGAATTTCACTGTGCTACAATGCGGCCTAGCGTGCCTGTGCAACCACCGCCTGCCCCATCAAGTGCATCTGCGTGCTCTTCATCCTCTGTGACTGTGGGGACAGCAGTCACACATGGTTTTTCACACTGAACTTCCACTCCTTTACCCGCAACAGGGAGTGTGATTGGCAGGTCATCACTTGTTTTGGAAGTGGAAACAGAAGGTATTGTTGAGCTGTCAGACATCGAGAGAACCATCATTGGATGCAGGCTACATTATATCCACACCTGCACCTTTGCCACAGATTGGCTGGACTACCTGCAGTTAATAATTGCATTCCAGAAATGGAAAGGAGTGTAGAATGCACATGTGTTGTACGTTGCTTGGCAGCAAAGGAACACTAACTTAGTATTCAAGACAATTTTAGGATGGCTGAAAAAGAGTCAGCTCTTTGGGCAAATTAAATAGCGTGGCAAAAGTGGACAGATGGGTACAGGGGCCGTGTTCTGTGGGTACCAGGACAGTAAAAGAAGCCTCACTTTCTATCCCTCCTAATGATCAAATGCAGCAAGGAATTCCCTGAGTTTGCTATAAAATTAGCATAGCTAAATGTGCATGAGGGTAGAATGCAGAGTTGCTTGAGATTGCTTCGCACAAGTGGCACAATAAAGGAGTCCAACAGCCACTTTTTGTATGCCACTAAATGGCAGTATTTTTTGCTAACATTATAGCTTATTAAAAACAGAGCAGGAGGGTGTCCTGCACAGGTGCTAGAAATAGCTTGGCACCAGTGGGGCACTAATGGAATACAACAGCCAGTTCTATGATGCCACTGAATGGCAGTATTTTTTGCTAACATTATAGCTTATTAAAAACAGAGCAGGAGGGTGTCATGCAGAGGTGCTGCACATAGATTTGCACCAGTGGGGCACTAATGGAGTACAACAGCCACTTCTTGTATGCCACTAAGTTTACTCAATTTTTGGTATTATAATGTCTTAGTAAGTAACAATGAGTTTGAGTGTGCAATGCAGGCAGACGTGCTGCAAATATCTTTGCACTAGTGGGACTAGACAAAAGTCCAATAGCCACGTTTAGGATGCCACTAGGTACACTGAGTGTTTGCTAGTATAATGGCTTAGTAACAATGAGTTGAGTGTGCAATGCAGGCAGACGTGCTGCAAATATCTTTGCACTAGTGGGACTATACAAAAGTCCAACAGCCACGTTTAGGATGCCACTAGGTACACTGAGTGTTTGCTAGTATAATGGCTTAGTAACAATGAGTTTGAGTGTGCAATGCAGGCAGACGTGCTGCAAATATCTTTGCACTAGTGGGACTATAGCAAAGTCCAATAGCCACGTTTAGGATGCCACTAGGTACACTGACTGTTTGCTAGTATAATGGCTTAGTTATAATGAGTTGGAGTGTGCAGAGGACAGGAGGGTACAGTGCCAGGATTGTGGGGCTCTGGGTAGAGGAAAGGAAGCCTGCCTTTCTATCCCTCCTAATGGGGAAATGCAGGGAGGAAATCCTGACCTTTGCTACACAGACGCTGTTGCTGTTTTCAGGACCTGTCACCTATGGCTCTGACCCTGCCGGTATGAGCCCTTAAAAGGACTGATAGAAAGTGCTATCCCTAAGCTGTCCAGCGCTGTGTATGGAGCGTATACAGCAGTAATCGGCGATAGGACTCAGGACGGAGCTGCGCCAGTGATGTCTGACACCAAGGACGCAGAAGAGATAATGGCGTCCTGGAGGAAAATGTCCGGTTTTATAATGCAGGGACATGTGACATGGACATCCTATCACACATGCCGTTGCTTCTCTGGCTAAAAGTCCACTTAGCTGTGTGTGTGTCTGGGATTGGCTGACATGCTGGCCCGCCCCACAAGACGCGCGCGCTTAGGGAAGGAAGAGAAGGAAAAAAAAAAAAATGGTGATCGCCATTATACAAACAGCAGTGATCTGAAGGCGCTGTTCACGCACACTATACACTGAAATTTCATAATAGTGTGAGTCACAGAGTGACTTACACTATTACAGTGGAAAGCCAGCTAGGAATTAGCTGGTTTTTTGCTGCTAGAACCATTATCGAACGTTTCTAGAACTATTGAGCTTTTGCAAAAAGCTCGAGTTCTAGTTTGATCTAGAACAGGCCCCAAAATCACTCGAGCCTAGAACTGGAGAACCTCGAACCTAGAACCGCGCTCAACTCTAGTATTTACAGGGGATTTGGAGATCAAAGTCCGTGACGCGACCCATGGTGTGTGGCAATATGGGATACCACCGCTGCTTTTGGAAGCACCTGGTGGCGATGGTATGGCAGCCAGGTGTTTAACCCCTCTGTGGGTAGGGGGAAGTGCCCTGGGGCTTGGTGATGGGGGGAGGGGAGTATCGTTGGGGAGGAAAGGGTCACTGTGTACTCACTGAGTCCAATAATGCTGACACCGACAACTTGTAAACCAGAATTCTCAGCACCTCTGCTGCAAGGAGGGAATACACTGGGGCCCGTGCCCGATGGTGTTGCTTGTTAGCCTGTGACCTTTCCCTTGGCACTGTCTTTACTTGTTGGTCCCTGTAGTTTGAAACTAGTCAGGTCCCGCTCACCCGTATGGCTAATGGAGTGAGCTTGCTCTCAGGGTTCACGCTTCGGATTTTCTGGACTGTGTATTGGGAAAGTCCTATCCCCTCATTGCGCTAGTACCCCGATTTTGGAGCGGGTGGAGAACGAATCATGATGTCTTCACCCTCGTCGGGTAAATTACCAGGACGCATGAAGCTACTTCCTGGCCTAGGGTGCACGTACCCCGTCGTGACCTGGCCCCTGCCCGGAGATGGCTGACCTCCTTGGCAGTTCCGTGCCCCTTTACACGATACCCTGGGGTTCCAGCTCCTACCAGGCCCAGTGCGTCACACAAGTGCATATATTTCTATGTGTGGGGCTTATACTTGAAACTGAACTATTTTTTTTTTTTATTTGTATATCAATTATACGTCTATTGATTATGTGATTTTAACAATTCCATGATTCTTCTTTTGATTTTGCAATTTTAACATCGAGGAGTGCACTTTGGTCCATAGTTAGTTAAAAAATTGAAATTTAAGAAAAAGTAATTTCAAAGAAAACGTAACTCATCCCATAAAAAGAAAATGAAAAGTTTCTTTGTTCTTATAGAGGTTAGTACTTAAAGAAATGTTACTAATAAACCATGTGAGAAAAACATTATCATGCTAATGTAGGAGTGGATACTACGGAGAAATCTAAAGTGCAATAGGGTCTTAACTGATAACCACTTTGAATTATAGAAGGTAATTATGCTGGTCATCACGCAGCACAGCCACATACCCAGGAGGAACTAGAGAGAGACAAGCGGGGGAGGTGAGTGAGGCTGCTGCCGACTTCCCCATATTATCTATTTTTCTAATGTGCCTGTGTGCATGTGTGATATGTATGTACCGCCCCCGTAGCAGTGGCCGAGCCGCTCGGATCCAGAACCGCGGTGGCTCGAGGTGTCTCCAGACCAGGGGGTTTGCGCGGACACTCGAATTCAAAAGGGAGGGGGGTATGTACAAGGGATTAGGAAGTTTGTGACGCCACCCACGATGCGTGGTAAGGTGTAGGGTACCACTGCTGCTGTTGGGGAGCCCGGTGGCGGTGGTATGGTAGCAAGGTGTTTAAGCCCACCGTGGGTAGGGGGCTGTGCCCCGGGACCCGGTGATGGTAGTGAAGGGGTGCAGTTGGGGAGGAAAGGGTTTTCTGCGTACTCACTCAGTCCAGGAATAATGACACCGACAGCTTGTAAACCAGAATTCTGAGTACCTCTGCAGCCAGGAGGGAGCACGCTTGGGTCCGTGTCCATGGTGTTACTTGTTAGCCTATGACCTTTTCCTTGGCACCTTGTTCATTGTTTGGACCCTATAGTATGGAACTAGTCGAGTCCCACTCACCCGTATGGCTAACGGAGTGAGCTTGCTCTCAAGGTTCACGCTCGGAATTTTCTGGACTGTATTTGGGAAAGTCCTATCCCATCGGTGTGGTAGTACCCCGATTTTGGAGCGGGTGAGGGATGAATCTTGAAGGCTTCACCCCGTCGGGTAAATTACCAGGACGCTTGAAGCTACTTCCCGGCCTAGGGTCCACGTATCCCGTCGTGCCCTGGCCCCTGCCTGGAGATGGCTTAAGGCCGCCGGCTGCCCTCCTCGGCAGATCCGTGCCCCTTGACACGATCCCCTGTGACCGGGGTTCCAGCTCCTACCAGGCCTAGACAAACGTCTGCCACCTAGGAGTCAGGAGCCCAGCTCCCACCTGTGACTTCTCTCAAGAGTCACTTCATTTCTCCTCTGTTTCACACTTCTCATCACCCCTTACCAATGCCCCCAAGTGGGTGGCCCTATTCCTTTCAGGC